>NC_064026.1:20414274-20719607 GCF_917208135.1 Athalia rosae | reverse complement strand
GGTACACGCTGTAACGTGGGATCACAGCGCCGTCGACGCGACGCGATATCATCGGTTTACAATTCTATATCGTGCTCTGATAAACATTGAGGAGGGTCGATATCTTAGGATCATGCAGAAATTATGCGGCTTGGGTGAATAAACAAGATTCGGAGGAAAACGTCTCGGTGTAGCGTGGAGCAGGGGCCAGACCATCCGGTGAATTTTGGTCGAGTTTTCACCAAAGTCGCAAAGTTACGCGCGCTTATCCCACGCAATAAATCATTGCGCCGTCAAAATGACTCGCGATCGATCCCGACGTCCACCTTCTGTTCGTTCGTTCGTCCGTCCGTCCGTCCGTCCGTTCGTGTAGCTTCCGTTCTTCCGCCCACTCAACCCAAAGTCGTTTGAACGAATGATGCGCGTGGACCGCCATCAGTAATCGAGATACACCGGGTGTCACGTAGCGTTATTCATCCGTACCGGTACCACGGCGAATATCGTACCTGACATCGTATCTGTAGCCCTTGCCAATTGACAACTTCTCTACGCGCATCCCAGAACGGATATAGGCCAATGGATCGGGAGTGTATAGGACCAATATCTCTACAGCGATCCATAATATGTAGCAAGTAATCTTTACTCGAGTAGGGTATGCCGTGATCGGTTGGCATCGTCAGGATGAAATATGGTCTGTCGTCCTTCTAGCTTACGATTTATTAGCCATAATGTTGTAGAAATCGCGTATCCATCGGTTAGCTTGCATACAACACTGACAATGCGATAAACTATTCGTAACTATTTTATCGAGCTCCGATGTCTTCGATCCTCATGGGACATAAACACCTCGAAAATGAGTTTTATTGGACCACTGTGGTGGATAACAAAATCTGTTTGATTACGACAGTGTTATTATCGCACTGTTTAGCGCTATGACCGAGTGGAAGCCACGATTTCTGACACGATTGCCGGTTCGAGCCATAGTTTATATACCTACGGTGCACATCGCTATTGTCACGATTACACGGAGACTGCTTCTGGTGAGCATCGCTGAGGCCCATAAAACTTTCGTGAAAATTACGTGTGGCAGGTGTTATTTCTTGGAACATCTACCATGATTCTTTCATATTTTCCATTTTCAAGTATTATTGCAGATAGAACGATTCTTAACGGAATATATGTTTTCTGAATAATTCTGTATACGCGTACGAGGGCTGATGTAATTTATTTTTAAACGGAAGCACGTAAGGCGCGCGTGCTGAATACTTAGCAGTTACTATTTACTCAAAAAGACAGAGTAACGTACGAGATTTTCGGTAGGCCGAGGATTTCTGGCAACGATGTGTAGATCCCGAGACGTGGTTCGGTACGTTAACTAAACTGAAGCCCAGACAGAGAAACATCAACCCCCGCGTACGTGCGATATCGATTTTCCTTCATCAACGTTATTTCAGATTTGTCATTATCGATAACCTCGTTATGACTTTGGTCTCTCAACGGAAATCCATTCGCAATTATCGTTTTAATTTTCACAGTCGCACGGCCGATACCACACGCATCGTTCCTCCGAATTTATATTACATTTACAACTTTCAGGGTCAAAGCTTAATCGATTTATCGGAGGTCGCGGGCTGACGTAGAGACTTAAATATATACCCGCATATTTGGAGACGGGTAGACGTACAAATTCTTTTTCGAGACCCCTCGAAGGTTAAATAAATTCCATTACAGGCGCGTGGAATGAGTGAATCGGGTAATTGAGATACGACGTTGACGACGAATACAGTTACGTATCACCGTCCGCAGAATAGTTTTCTCGGATATCGACATCAATTTTTATTTTCTTTTTTACAGGTCTGTGTTGCCATGGATGTCAAAAACTACTCTGATCAAAGAGCGAAAAATTTTCCACTCGTATAACGTTAGGAAAAAAGCACCGTTAATTTTAAGTATCGGTGCCCATTTCTCAAAGTTTCTTAAACCAGCTTGGAAGTGCTACAGTTATATCGATGGAATGACCTTAACGCAGAAGGGTGGATTCAGCATTGATATGAGTGAAATGAGTTTTCTTAGCGAGTATTGAATTACACTCTCGCACTCCTTGTCCATTATATTGTGGTAACGAAGTAACGATTAAGGTGAACATAGGGCCGGTTGATCAACCAGAAAAAAAAACGTGTCTTTGAATAAGTATCGGTTGTATATTTTGAAGGTACACGGTGACAACTTAAAGTGATAAACCACGTGCAAAACGACGTGTATCGACTATACACGTGTATAGCGTAGGGGCGAGCGCGAGTCTTCGCGAGTAATTCATTTCCAAGGCACGCGTTGCTTTTCACTCTCCTAGAATCGGCTCTCGGATGGAAATAAATGACCCTGCATCGAACAGCTATCATGGCCAGAATTCCTAGCAGGAGCATGTAGAGGCTGGTAACAATGTCGTAGTCGTCCTCGTCCTCCGCGAGTTTAAAGGTTCGAGGTTCGAGGAACCGAGTAAAGGAAGGAGAGGCGAAGAGGGGTTGAGAAAAGAGAGAAACCGGATACCAGGAGGATTGATTCTGTAACCCCCTTACGGACGATGGGCGATGGGAGAGGTTGGCGGATGGGGTGCAGGTGGGAGTTGGGAAGTAGGTGGAAGTTCCCATACCACCTAACACAACCAGAACCGGCAGCAACCCTCCAGGAAAGGAATTCGATCACGCGCTTACAAACGAGCGGTTTTATCATGGACGTTCGGAGGGAGGCATTCCGTTCGATCACTTTCGCTTTAACGCTTCAGGCTTCCAACACTCCGCTCGTCGAAAGTGTGTTCTGCCTGGCACGATACGTGCTGGATCCATGGGGTTATTTCTACCACCTTTTTCGCCGTGCGTGTGTTCGGACGAATGAACGAATGAACGAACAAGAAACGAACGAACCAACCAACCAACGAACGGATGAATTCCAGACAACGCGTATATGTACGCTCCTGCGGCGCAGTGGTTGGAGGGGATGTTTCCATTCGCGGACGCGATCCAGCTAGTCACCACGCAAGGACGTATTTAGGCGAAGGTGCCGGATATTAAAAGGAATCGTTCGAGTCCGGTGGACCAGAAGTGTGCAGCTTCACTCGCCGTGACAAATTTTAACGCGGACTCGACGTTCGTGGTTTGTACCGCCAACTCAGCTATATGGCTGGAAGGCAGAAGTAATATATCAACGGAAGTTAACGTCGAACCTGGATATTGAATTCTTTGTAAATCCCTCAATTTTGGTTTCATGTTCTAAGTGAAGTTCTTATTTCTTCCTTTTGACGCGTATATAATATTTGACTCGACAACCTCCCTTTATTTGCGAATGGACACGAGACATATCAAGGGCAAAAATTCAGCCTATTGTTCACCGACGATATTCTTTTCCATTGAATCAGGCTTTTCATTTTCATCATTTCCATTATTTTCGCACAATAATCCGACTTGAAATCTTTTTCCAAAGCCATCCGGTCGCGATTAGAGAAGTAGTTTTCTCCGTTATCGCGACAGCGCGAAAGAAAGGTACCACTTCCTCTTCGACTCCGTCTCTTGGATCCGCGGGCGGTTCAATCTCGGGTGAATTCGTATCATTGATTTCATCTTTCCGTCTAATAAACCTATAAATATTTGAATTGAATGAACAATTCATCAAAGCAGAGAATAGGATCATACACGCACAACGCTAGTTCGATGTTATCGTTTCTATTTGATTCGAAATCGCATTAAATAACTAAATTACATCTGTACAATTAGATACACATCTCATCCAATAGTAAATCACTATTAGTTGGAGTCTATTTGTATTAATTTTCTTCTAAACGGCGAAAACCAATTTGGCAGCGCGGGTGGGTTGGTAGCTTGTAGTAAACGTCGTGTAGGACGTGCTGCTCAGGGGAGAAGCAACCAGGGCTACCGGGGCTTCGACTTTCACAGGTGAAATCTCAAGCTTCTGAAGAGGATTGTAGGCGTAAATAGGTCCGACGTTTTGCGCTTGAATCTTGGCCAAGTAACGCATAGCGACAGCATCCTCGCGACTGACGTATTGCACACGCTGAAGGCGACCATCAGGTAATGCGATGTAATACTCTCCTTGTTGTTGATCACCTTGTCCGCTGCCCTCCACCTCGTCAAGTTCGTTTCCAGAGTCGATGGCCTGAGCAGAGTTATTTTCATTCATTAAAATCGATGTCATGCGTGAAGTGAAGTCATGTGAGCGTAGCGAACAGTGCGAGTTGATTAAAACTAGTGTCGCGTTTTTCAGCTCCATTCCCAAAATATCGAATCCTACAGCGAGTCCCTTTGATATACGGCAGCAGAAACACTGTTCAAGATTTAATAATTGGCAATTCATTTTCGATCTTCATTGGCAGACTGATCAAACGAATTTCGAACAGTCGCCAATTGACTATATCTTATACAGATTCCGCAACTGCTGATACAACTGGTACAGCAACCTGCAGGTAATGCACCGCTTCTCATGTTTTTTTTTTTCGAGCTCCCGTTTTGATCTCATACATCGGAAAAATCTCATTCATTTTTCAGTTGAACAACAAACGGGAGATGCGTCCTACTCGATATCAATTTTTCTACCTAAATTACTTACCGGCGCAGGAGTTGTCGTCGGCTCGTTGGCGAAGGTGGTCGTCGTGGGTGTTTCCGTTGTAGCTGGTGGCCCGTACTCATTTGGTGGCCCGTACGCGTTTGGTGGGTTAGCTGGTGCGCCGTACGAATCGCTCACTTGACGTTGAGGGAGATCGAATGCAGGACCCGCTGGTTTCCATCCTGACGGAGGATAAGGTGCGTCGGCGGGTGCGGGCGTCGTTTCCTCCTGTTGACGTGCGAAAAACTGACGTTGGCGACGGTACTGGGGAGGTTCCGCATTCGCCAATGTTGCGAGGATGGCGACGGTAGCGATGCATGCGAAGGCCTGAAGTAGAGAGCAAATTTTTTTTTTTTTTTCTCTCGTCACAATCCAAGTAGGTCGGGTATTCGAACGTGTACGACAAGTTTGTATCGAAATGTGTTCAATGAATCTTGTCAGCATGGGAAAGTACAATAAAGCGGTGGAAAGCTAGTAAACAATAGGATGAACGTTTCTTCGAGAATATTTATGACTTGGTACGTATGCTCGAGCACCTGGTGCACATACGTGCAGAAAGAAAGAATGAATGAAAAGAGATGACAGTATATGCGAATGCCCGTCTCTTATTGACGCAAGTTGAGCTTAATCCGGAGATGTATAGTTTAATAACTGCATAAGCATAAAAGATTGACTGGCAACGAACAGTTATACCGTGAATATTTCACTGTGGAAAATTACAACGCGAGTTTGATATAAAGCAGAAGAACCGACATTTAGCAGCTGAGAACGAATGAAACCTCGACTGTATACAGTGCTAACGTTTCAGCTAATATGCACTCTCAGGAACTTCCGCGAATAGAAAAGATAATATTAACCGAAGAATAGAGTGAGCACCGAGTCCTGTTAAATATGTTTGCGTTGACATTTCTTATGTCGCGATGAGAATCGTGTCGGAAAATTCACACCATTCGCCATAAAAATAACACACTCGTTCAGACTGTGAGCGAAAAATATTATATGCCGCGTGGAATGGTTCCGCTTGCTTTTAACGTGGATGACATCGGATCCCGAAGTATTAAAAACGATATTGAAAACTTTTCAAGTTAATTTTTCAACGCGTCATCTTACTCGATGACTCGTGTTTTGATTACTTTGGCGGAGTATCAGATTTGAGCTCATAAACTCTCGTTAACTTTCGTAATTTACCTTCATGTTGACTTGGCAGCAGATTGTACTGTCTGTTTAGATACGAGTACTCGAAGTTTGAGTTAACTGATGCCTCCCTCAGATCCCCGGAGGTTTTTATACTCCCACGGCAGCGTTTGATCGCGCCATCCGAATGCCAATGATTTCTCAGGTGACCTAAACTTCATGCTTATTAAATCAAGTGACATTGGCCCCCTAGAATTGAAGACGGTATGGTATGGCAATACCTCGAAATATGTGGCAATATCATCGAATGACATACGATATTTTATTGTTGTGGCGAAACGCAATGGATGCCCAAAAATATTATCGCACGTACGATATTTTCGAAATTCATCCGATGAATTATTTTTCGTCAAGTTTCTACGGTAGTTTTCAATCGCGAAACAATCACCGCCTTCGCGAACAATTCATTGGGGATTCGAAACTCGGTTCATCTTCAAATAACTGAAGCTACGTTACGTCGTGACAGGTCAGTTTACACGCCCGTAATTCAGATTCTTCGTTGTACGGAGTTCTATCGTGCACCGTCGCTATACCTATCGCATCAATATTACTTATACCAACAATTCGCTGCACTTTCAAGAAAGACTGAGGAAAAAAAGCTGCGATGAAACATTTATTCATCAGCTTAACGTTCCTTTCATATTTTAAACTTAGCTCAGCCTCGTAAAGGTCTTATGAGCTTCATATATAATGAAAAAAAAAAACGAAAAAAAAACGAACGCTTTACAACTCACGAATCCTGGTGAGAATCTAGTAGCGAAACACGAATTAATTATGCAATTCGCTGCGCCGGTCATTGCTCATACGGCCCGATTCTTTCACATAAAATCACGTAATTGATTATCCATTATATATGACTGGTAGTATGCATCCGAGTCGGAAAATGCATTTGGTCGTTAATGTCGCTGTGCAACAATATTATCTTACGTGTATTCGTTGAAGAGAAGCGACCTCGACACGCTTAAAATATGTAAATTCAAGTCGGCGCTTATTAACGCAACTAACCAGCATTGTCATTCGATTGGACATTGATTGGATCGGGTTCACCGGAGTCCCAAATGCTAGGCGCGCGCGGATTCCCTACGACCGTGCGTGCCATTCTGTCAGACCGGAGCCCACGCACGAGGTTGAACGTGCTAGGCATACGACGACTAGACTTGCCATTCGGTTTGTTACACAGATATCCTAACGATATTCTCCCCTACAGCGTTTTATCCCTATATCTTCTCATCTCTCTCTCTCTCTCTCTCTCTTCCGCATCATCTCGTTCTCCTCGTCCTCTTCCCTCCGCCTGCATTCATCTCCCCGCGAGTATCTTTATCGATCTACATGTGATTTTATACGTACATTAATAATCCTAACCACGAGCGATCCGTATGGAGTTCGATACATCACTAATTGGAACGTACTAGGTGAACAGGTATGTGCACATTTATCCCTGTGTATATGTATTTATACAGATGCGTACGTAGCCACATATTGCCATGTGCAAGCATAATTGAATTCGTAACTGTGATTACCATTATCTCGTAATGGACCACCGGCGGGTATTGTCAATGCAATTAATTGATTAGCGACGAGAGCTTTTCCGTGTATGATTCAGACGTAACGAGGAAATGTTACGCGTAAATACATACATATATCTCTCGACGAATGAATACAAGACCGAAAGAAAGAGGAGGCAACTTACATTCAGCGGAATTAATTCAACTTTGTGACGAAGGTTTTTTTAGATTTTCGATCGATGGGATCAGCGTGTTAAGTTGAATATGATGTTCGTTATTGTGACTTTGAAACGTGCTGACGGATTTGAACAAACTATAGCGTCGATGCTTCAGAAGAAGTTCACTATCCGTTAATGGTCTGTCTGTAGTCTACGGAGTACGCAATTTGAATACAAACTCACCGGTTACACCGATTTCATAACGATCACGGTGTACGCAGTCAATGAAACCGAGAAGGGGGGCCGGATCTAGAAGAGAGGGGATTCGGGTATGTGCATTGTATACATATACGTACGTACGCTACACCGCATGCGTACATATGTACGTATAAATTACGTCGCGTAATCTTTTCTTTCAATATAGCGCGGACCGGCGTACACACGCGAGATTATTCCTATCCTACGTACAATTCTTTGACCGAGGTATTATTATATCGGATTGACGTGTTCATCGATTTTGACGATCATATATATTTTGGAAAAGAAAAACTGAGTCACGTGAGCTCCGTCTGTATTGCGACTGCACGAACGAGGGAGACCAGAAGAAGAAAGAAATGAAAAAAAGAAAGCCATCCAAGATAATTCCGACCGTGTTGCGTGCCGAGCGTGAGCCAAAGTTCCACGCGCAGAATAGCAAAACTCGTAGTAGTTTTTCCCGAGGCACCCTATTTTGGACGAGACGAACACGACGGTGATCGCAACGACGACCTTCGCGTTCATTTATTCGCTATTTTTTTCTTCCATTGAATTTGATTTTTTTATTCGACTTTAATTTTTATTTTCGAATATCTTCCGAACTGAGAGAAAATCTCAGTTTGTACTATACACATGCGCGAGTTTTGAGGGGTTGGCGTGATAACGAGACGGTAAAACTTCCGACGGGCGCTGAAAACATCAAAGTAATAAACATCGCTTTCACGATACAGCTCCTGAATTATTAATAAGAAAATCTCATATTTATGCACTTACAAACTTATTTATAACTGTACTTTTTCCGCACACGTATATCCGTACCTATATATAAGCTATATGTAGTTATTATATTACACCATTTTCACCGGATAAATCTTAGCGGACGTTAACGACGAGCAAGGTTTATTTTAAGGACGTTAAAATAAATTCGGTAGAATATTCGAGGTGAAATATCGGGACGACGATTATCCGGTGAATCTTATACTTATCTCCCATTTTTTCCGTCACCTTTTCTTTGTTTTCTTATGTTGCTCTCCTCTTTTTGCTTTCGACGTTTTTCCGCACCTTCGCGTCGTCCTGTAGCCGATGCAGCCGGGCGCGCGATCAACTCGATTGCAGGGTGAGAGGACTCGAAGATCGGTGTACATCGAAGAAACGATTGTAATCGCCCCTGCGGGGATTCCTATCTAGCGTAGCTCCGTTATGTACGCCCCCATGTATACATACAGCCCGCAGCCGTTCGCGTACTCGGATCATAAAATAGTTTCATTGTCCCGTCAAGGGACTCATGTTGGTGGTACTACCCCCAACTTCTATCGCGTCGCATCGAAGATCGATAAGTATTCGACCGGCCGCGCTGTATCATATGTATTTACTTTATACCTACGATGACGTAAAGTACACAGAAGATGTAGTTACACAAAATCTAAAGGTACGGGCACTGCGTTATTTGTTCACATATATATATATATATATATTTTTTTCTTCTCATGTAATATACGTTCTTTCTTCATTTTATTTATTTAGTCATTTTTTTTTATTTAAAAACTTATCGCGCTGCATAGAGTTTGTTGAAAATGCTGCAAGTTGTCGAGGGTACGGCAGAAGTAAGTTTGTAACATGTGATAAAGATACACAAAAGAAAAGAGATATCCATCCACCAAGGGAATTCCTCAGACGTGACACTGGATCCTTATACGATGTTCCTTCCATATCGTCCATGCCCCATGGCTTTTCCTGCAGCAGCTTTGAAACTTTTACCAGAACACGACGCCTTATACAAATGTGGAGTCGACGACGAAAGGATACGATTCTCTCTGGCACTCTGCTGCTATTACACTACGTATACTTGGACGCACGCGTTCCTCTTTGTTGCACACGGTGAGATACATTTGAAGTTATCCAACCGATCTCAGGGCTCCGTATATCGCAGTGTGTTCATCACACGAGCAACCCACCAAGGAAACACGTATGATATAACGACGCGATCTGGCGAAGGCAAATTTTACCGGAATCTCCCCGAATTTCAGTTCACCGCCAGCCAATCCAGCGGAGTCCCAAAGTCCATTAGTACAACATACTGGAAAACCGGGAGGGTTACTAAGCAGATCAGTCGATGCCGGGGTACGACTCGCGGTGGAAAGACAG
This sequence comes from Athalia rosae, assembly GCF_917208135.1. Lineage (NCBI taxonomy): Eukaryota > Metazoa > Arthropoda > Insecta > Hymenoptera > Athaliidae > Athalia > Athalia rosae. The sequence goes on along the minus strand of NC_064026.1, from coordinate 20,709,757 downwards.
AGATCAGTGCCGAGAAAAAACGATAGAGGACAAAGAACGCCGTGCGAAGGGGACAATGGGGGATATAAAGTGTTTTCGAAAGTGTCGCGGCATGTAAGCTGCTGATTGATTTCGCTTGTCGAAGAGCCGTGACACGGACAATGGTACGTTAAGCCTATATATATGCCTATATTAAATCTACGCAGCTCTGCGAAGCCGTGATGTTGTTATTCGCGGAAGACCGTGCAGCGGATCCAATTTTATTATACTAATCTTGTCGACGGTGCGACGACCGGACTGATAAAATTTGAAACTTCAATCAGAGATAGATCACGTAACGTTAATTCCCACAACAGCTGCCGAAGGTCGCTCCGAACGGGGAACAAGTTTCGTCTTTGCTTCGTGGATCTGTAGCAACGTTTATTGGCTGAAAAAAAAATATGTATTACCGAGTCCGTGGGTGCGGGTTCATTTGACTCGAGGCTTTCTCGCTAAATTGTGTGAGATGGGCTAATCAGGACTAATTACGGAAGAGCGAGAGAGAGAGAGAGAGAGAGAGGCAGAGAAAGCAACGAAGACGCCGTCTAGCGTCTGGAGACGCGTCGTACGCTTGAAATTACGAGACCAAGACGCTACACAAACCTTCCAAGGTCATATGTGCGCACATGGCATCCAAGCCGACGGTGGTGTGTGGCATTATACGCGCACATGTGGTGACGGTCCCCCGAATTAGAGACGCCAATCAGTCTGACTTATGGGCATCATGGTAGAAATTAGCTCAAAGGAAGCCCAACACGCTTTGATATCGGAGTCGTTGTGGGTGGCGCTGGTATACCGATTAGTCGACGATGTCATCGGGCACCGCGACGGCGAGTGTGACGGTGAAGTCGACGGCACGATGTACGAACTATGACGGTATTTTTGCGGAGTCCGTACTCTCAATGATATTTCTGTAACGGTGAAGTCATTATTATTACGGCTGGAACTGCAGCCGAGCAAGAATCTTTGATATTTTGCCTCACTAGAGAATTCGCAGGGCGTAGAGTTCGGTACAAAGCTCGGATAGGTGATTGCTCTACGTTGATCGATGTGCACGTACTCCGTGCGCCGCAACCCTTTTACACGGACGTCCAGTCCCCGAGACTTCCATAGTCGAAGGTATGAAGAGCGGCATAAAGGTCGTTCTATGACAACGTGAATCAATCAATTTCACTCAACTTACTAAATGTAGTCAGACGCTGCAGCTCGCTACATCGACAATAACTTTCTGGGAAATTGGAATACAGTGGAAGATGGAATGAAGCGGAAAATGAAGTCGCGAGACATACGTGACCCCCGCAGCCGCGATTCGTCGATACGAATAGAAATGTATGTACGATCAATGTGTACTATGCATATATACAGGTATACCGCGACTCGATAATTATTCTGGCGTTACGTAGCGCCGGGCGTACGAACACGCTCGAAATCATCGTGAAATAAATTTTGGTAAAACAACCGTTGGTCCTCACCATAAAACGGGATGAACGAACCGCTGCAGCGGGATATATTTCGTAGGTCCTATACGAGTCGATAAATACAACGAAGGGTTGCCCCGCACGCAATACGCTTCTCCTATAAGAGTAATCACCCATATAGCGTCGAGGAAGGGGGCAGGTTGACCGCACCAATTCGACTGTTTGTATTAACTTGGGAGTGTTGCTCGATATATATTTCAATATAAAACACAATATAAAAAGGGTGGAGTTCCACACCCCGCTGTGCCCGCCGCCGTGACGCTAGTGCCCGCTGGGCGCCGACTCTTGGGGTTCTCGCTATACGTTCTTTCGAGAAAAGAAGAAAGTCCTACAGTCAGAGTTATCACTTCTCCCCCTCGCCAATCGACCGCCGCCTCTTTCGCTCTTCGCTCTTCGTCTTTAGCTTTCGTCGCACCGTCGTCGTCGTACGCGGCTTCCAAGTTCCAATCCCAATTCTTACGATCCATCCGATCCGCTATAGATTTCCAATCTTGGAGCAGCAGCTAAGGCTTTAGAATAGTTTTTTGTCGATCGCAGAATATTTTGCGATCCATACGGGGGGGGAGGGGGGGGGGGGGCGCCCGCTGGGAGATGCTGCGTTTGCGTCTCCCATTCGATATTAAATTTGATAATCGCTTTTTCCAAGATCTTTTCGTTGCTGCTTCGAGTCTCCTCTGTCCTTTTATACACCATATATTCAACGACCGAAAAGATTTTTGCGATTGTTCTTAGGACGCACGTGCGAATGATACGAATCCGATTTATATTCATTCGTCGTTCGTACATGTATACATATAGCTACAATGATATTTAATACGAGAGAACCTGCAGAGATATCGAAGTCTCCGAACGCGGTTCGAGCGACTTCTGAGAATTCGGTGAATTGAAAATTATTCGAGAAGCGGCGGGTATACCTATAATACCTATATTCGCCGCACGGTCAGCACTTATTTTTCTCAGCAAAGAGAAATAATTCAATGTCCCGTAATGCACCGGAGGAGCGATCCTCGTAACGCAACCGCAAAAAATTGTCCGAGAACTAATATTCCGTGTTGCACCGTCTCGGCGCTCATTTTTCTGTACCTCCTTTCATTTCCAAGCTATCATCGCGCTGCGCCCACATTTAAGCACTCACCGTGTACCTCGGTACGGTGTAAGCGGGTGAATCCAGTGTTCTCCTACGGTATTATGAATGCGTTCAGCCCGCGCATAAATTAACGCTACTCCACCGAGCGCGTAGCGTAGCTCGGAATTCTGGATCGCCCGGGTGTAGGCGGGACCAAGGAGGTCAGAGAGGGTGGCGTGACTTATTCACGGGAAAAGATGCTATGCGTCATTAGAAGTGGAGTACATCACTTACGGGGCTTTCGGCGGGTCCGGAGAATCGCGGGCGGTCCTATGCACTGCAGGCTTTACATCTGCCCACACGGACTACGGTGGCATCCACTCCAATGTCTGTATATAAAAATATAAATATATCTGCTATCCACTCGACTTAACGACGAGATATTTTAATTTCAAACATCAGAAGTTCATTCTCGAAAGCTAACAATAAGTATAAATACCTGTACGAAGGGGGAACGTTGAAGAAGACCGGAAAAAAAAAGTCATTTTGTTTTATCGTCGCGCTTGTCGATCGTGTATACCACGTACTTCTCGGTTTTAATTTCGTAGATGGGCGCCGCGGTGAATCGGATCGTCATGAAGACGTTTAATATTTGACGACGTGTGATCTTGGGAGGTACTTGAAATCGTACGAGGCAAATCCTAAAAAACTCCACGGGGTCTTCCATTGTATGTTCCGGTAAAACTCCAGAACTCAACGACTTTGAATTCTGAAAAAAGCTTGTCACGCGTTCCGTTGGAAAAAAAAAAACCAACCTGAATGAAAGATGAGAAAAAAAAGAATCAGTCGGATGGTTTCAACTCGCGAAAATATCAGGGATCACGACTTCCCGAGCCGATATTCAGCTGGATAGAATTACTTCAATTTCAAATATTTTTCCGATCGTGTCGAAAGCTTGGGTATACTTCGCCACGTCGATCGATCGCTAATCAACTTATTTAAAAACAGTTTCCTGAAGCCTGTAGAGAGTTGAGAGTTGAGTTGGTGCGACTAGCAGGAGATAAGAAGATAGGTTGCTGTGAGCTAAACCCCCATATCCGTTGATACGTTGTACAAGAGAAAAAAGAAAAACAAACGGGATTTTTACATGGGACATTAAAGCGGTTGTTAAAACTTAAATTTTTCCATACCCCCTCAGAAAGTGATAAAAAAAAAAAAAAATACGACGAGATAAATATCCGTGGGAGGGAAAGGGGGAGGGCTCCTGAGGGGGCCTTTGTCAGCCGGAGTAAAATCTTGAAACGTATGAGCACATGTCCACCTATATGCCCAGCGTCGGAGCCTGGAGTTCTCGAAGGTTTTGTGTGTGTAAGTTTATGTACTTTGTTTTACAAGTTATCATATATATATATATAGGTAGTTTCTTTCACGAAACTTCAACTTCCACTCTCACAATCAGTGGGCTTACCCGGCTTTGTGACACATCGCGTTTCATATTCCAAGACGTATCGTGCTCCTGGTAATTTTCAAAGTAAACACAAACGTGAAATTACCAGGCATCGATCTTACGCAAATTAAACATTTATCACGCGCGCTTCCAGGTAGCTCTCAGCTCTTGCAGTTTGCACTGCCTCGCTGAACAAATAGATTGAATTTTGCGGTTAACGTTTGCGATGACCGTAACCTGAGCATATTTCGTACCTGCGTCATGTGTGTACCTGTACTTCAGGTCAAGTGAATCAGCATCGAAAAACACCTGACACACTAAATTTCGTTAAAAAAAAAAAATAAAAATAAAGTACATGTAACTTTATCGAATTTCGATAGAGGATTATTGAATCCAATGTACGAGTTATTCACGGTTCCTCAACCTGTTATTAATCTTCATACAATGCTAACGGCTTCAAACACTGAATACGTATATCGCATGAATCTACAGATGAAGTTTTTAAACGTTTGAATCTTAAGACTTTCGAATGCATATTTCGATATTTGTCCTCGTGTTCGCGGTGCAAACAAGTTGCTCCTAATTCTCCCCTTCCCACCCCCCCTCGTTGGGTACCGCTTGTCATAATTTTTTATTTGTATTTAAGACTAGGAAGTATGCTAATGAACGCGTGGGTGTTACAAGCTAAGCAGTGACCGCCGCTGGGGTGTAGAGTGCCGAGCCTATACGCAACGTACACTGTGTAGATAGATACATACAACGGGAAGGCACCGAAGCGTGGCCAATGTACGAACACGGATACATACTTACAATAATCTCTTAAACACCGGGATTAGTGTCTGTGTTATGTGCGCGAAGCATACATCGCATGACGCGCCTACATGGATATACAAGTACCAAATAAGCCAGAACCAAGACCAAAAGCAGCACCGAGGTTACTCTCGCCAAGGTGTATTTCACCCTCCACATCAAGCCGTGATACAAAGTTCAATATTCCGTCGTTTACGAGACGTCAATAAGTTTGGGGAGCATCCCAACGCGTCCACGTACAGGATTGCGATCTTGGCTTGTTGTTATTTTGCGAAATCGTTTATTTTTTTTGTTTCATTTCAAGAATCATTCCCCCGAGTTTGTGCAGAGATTTTACGGTGTTGTCTTTTTTTTTTTTTTTGCCTTTTATCGCCCGTATCCGTTTCGGTAAGCGTGATGGAATCATCGTTGATTTCGATGAATTAAGAATTAGCACAATCGATGTCTCGGTGACGTACGTTGATATATGTATACAGGTATATCGACGGATTTTCGTCGAACGAGGTAAAGCGAATCCAGGCGAACCTGAGTGACGGCATCGAAGGAAGCCTGTCATTCTCTACACATGAAATCCATCAACTCGCTACAGGTGAGCGGGCGTCTCCGATCGGAGCTTTTATATTCCATCGCGGAACTATCGCACGGACAGAATCGTGATGAGAGAGCGACGCGACGATGTTTCCTACAACAGGAAGCGAGCGGAGATACGAGTCGTATTAAAGCTGCGCAACTTCCAAATGCCAACTATTGCCCCGTGTGGTATTCGGTGTCTAATGGTAATGGTAATCGTGGTGGTGGTGGTTATTTATTTCACATACGAAAGTTATCGTCGGTTCGAGGGTTATAATAAATGGGAGACGGTGCCTTTGTAATCCGCGTATCAACAGGAAGACACATACGTGTGCATCCTCTGTTGTAATAACCCTCGGGCGTATGTACCGCATGTGTGATAATGTGAGCATTATGTATGCAGGGCAGTAATACACAATGGGAGGCGTTTAAAGCATCTTAAGCCCTGCATGCGACGAGGTCCTACGCTTCAGCCCACCGAGGGCCCTCACGTACGATGTGGGATCGGTTATATACGTCGTGCCCCATCCCCACATTCACACGTACGACGAATACTACGTACAGATTGTACGACACGAGTAACTTTGTATACGCTCGGTGTTATTGATTAACTTACGGGTAAATGCCCATTCATAATTTGAGAAACTTCATAGATCTGTTATTTTCATCGTGTCGTAGTCAAACGGCACTTATTTACATTCCAACAAAGTTACTTTAAAAATATATATAACATCGGACTGTTTTGTTCTCGAATGACGCAGGCAACTGGTGCGATGGGCGCATTTCGTGTGGCCAAAAATTCGCGAACTTGTTTACAAGATGGGACACATAGAGAACCGTACGGTCGCAGAGGTTGTTTTGAAGGTTGTTGTGAGTTATCGTCAAACTGTTGCGAAAATTTGTATATATTTTATTTTTTGAAAAAGAATTTCATCGAAGTTCCCGAGTTTTGCGGAATGCTGATCCGATTTGGCATTACCGCAAGTCTTGAGGTGGGTACGTATTCACGAGAGATACCTTCACGAAGATAGTGGGACAGCGCAGCTTTTAAAGCGACTTTATTTTTGCTCGGGGTTAGTCTAATCTAACCGGTAGTGACGTCACGGGCAAAGGTCCCCCGAGCTCCGTCGTGTTTTTCTCGTGGCGGGGCTTATTCTACACCGATCAACTTGCCGTATTCCCCTGTAGCTTAATCCGGCCGCTACAATCTTATCTAGAAAACGCTTAAGCGAGACTAACGATTACCCTTTCCGTTATTTACTAGCCATTCCGTCACAAATCGGCATATAACCGTCGAGGACCTTCGATTCGATCTCACTCGTACGGATGCGGAGAAATAATTATTTAGATCCCCGTCATGTTCGAAGGATTTCTATTATTCGGAACGGCCAAAGGCTAAAGGCATATGCAGAGTTTGACGGAATATCCACGTCTAAAGTTCGCGTTTTACTGCGCTGCCCTTCGTACACCCAGTTTGAGAATTTGGAGAATTTTAATTGAAATGCCTCCGCAAAAACCTCTGAAGCAATCGTTCAGCTGCCACTTTGCTGAGACCCACCGTAGGAGCGGTTTAATAAAGTCATGAAAAAAGTTACTCCGACTACGATGGATCGACTTGGGGTTATATCAATTATTAACTGCCTCGTAAAAATAACTCATCGTCAGTCGGTCCGATAAATTATTACGCGACAGTTGTGCAAAAGTGCCCGCGGATTCAGATTATAAATAATATATTTTTTTACTATTTTCTTTTCTTTATAAAGCACTTTTGTGTGGATCAAATTGATAACATATACGCCCTCAACAGTCGCCTAAAATATTCTCTATATCGTCGTATCGACCGATAGACGGATGATCCTTATAATTATGCGCCATTGGTTGGTCCCGACAATGTATTCAAGTGAGAATGAGACGTTTAGACTTTTTCAAAACCTTCAAACGTACATACGTGGGCTTAATATGAAACCCGAGCGGCGCCTCGCGATGCGCATCTCAAATATTAACGGAAATGGAAATTAGGACAGTTTGGTAGGTGTATCGAACGTCTCGTCTCTCACTTATAACCACGGTGAAACTTGCCCATGCAAAGTTACACGAAAACCGATAGTCATGTACGCACGTGGGACGTACGCAGGGTTCGAGACCATCCCTCAGGGTCGCTAGTACGTACCTACTTTTTCCGCAGACGTGGGACGGGGTTAACCGAATCATATCGTACGACACAATTTCAAGATCCGATTTCGTTCATCTTTTATTTGCTTACCATGAAACTCTGGAGCAGTGCGCGGAGGGTGTACCGTCGTCGCGTAATGAAGTTTCACCAAGATTCGATCATCCGACGATATTTATGGATTTCGGTCGATCGTTAGTCGTCTTTTCGTTGCTTCTCTGTTCACGTGACTTGTAATAATAATTCTGACTGGCACGTGACGCGTTAATCCCTAAATTCCAACAAAATGCGAAAGTTAAAAGTTACCCAATTAACTTGTTGATCACGTCACCCGAATTAACCCGAATTATACGATATGCATCTAAAAAACAGTCAGCTATTTTACGTATTTCATTACACGGTATATTCGTCGCTGATTTCCACCGTATTAATTACCACTGAAATTACAAATTCCCAGGTCCATGCACAATCTGTATCTGATTACTGCTGGCTGTGGTGTATCAGGTAGACATCGACGACAATCGATAAAATCGGGAAAATAATTGAACGATAACTAATTCTGAATAAATAATATTTGAATATGTAGTAATCAGAAAGCAGACAGAGTATTATTGACGCAAAGTAAGTGTATCGCAATACGTGTATGACATTGTAATTCGATGCATGACTGTACTTGTCATTGACGCTTTTCCGCCAAAGTAATGGTCATTACGACACCGTTGACTGTGTATTTGAAACGTCATCGCATGTGGGTTGTGAAAAGTTTGAGTCGAAGAAAAGTTGACAAAACTTCAACGATCCGTGAGAACTGGGCCATTTTTCCGTCCGATCGATCGAACTTATCCACTTCGAAGTAACTGAAATAATTAAATATACATAATCACAGACGTATAATAGAAGTCAGAAACAAACCGCGTGTGCGGGGAAGTTTATCATACGATATACCGACGTGGATACAAACCACGTACCTACATCCAAATCACACATACTTTTGGGGATGAATCTGGTACGCTTGAGAACGTGATGGCGAATGTCTATTTTTCTTATTATATCAACGGAAAATATAGCTTTGCACGCGATACCGTGCAAACCCCCTTAGCGTAGAGTACCGTTCATATGTATAACCGATCAAAACGTCAATAAATCTTGGGGTAGCCGCGTTTATCTGAAATGGTTGAGTCATACTACGTTCCTTATCTGCGGAAGACCTTGTCTCATAAATGGAGTACCTAAAACCGATAACGACCGACGTATACATACCACAGTCACGTCCTCGAGAATGAATTCGATGGCGCTCTTGTGGAAGAGAGAAAAGAATAAGAAGAGAATGAAAAAAATTATTCTGATTCAAAATCCGTGATTCGAATTTCCGAATAACTCCGAATTGGTGCGATACGTGATCTATCGGCGGCCCGTGCGTGTTGATCGGTAAAAAGATACACTTGACCGATACGTGGAAAATTTATAAAAATAAGCAAAGCCGGCAGTCTGAGAGTTAATTGTCGCGGCGTTATCTGCCCGAAAATATATTTTCCATTTGCCGGGCAATCATCCAATTAAAGCAAGAAAACCGACCGCAAAGGGTCGAAGCTTGTTTATATCTACTAAGAGTCACGTGGCATCTGTTGCCACCTTTAATTGCTCTCTGGAACATTATAATTCGTAGGTAATTTTCGATAACACAAACGACCGTCTGCCATTTTCCAGACACATAGATAGGTATATTGCGCTACCTATAGAGTAGCCAGCAGAGGCTACAATTTCCTCTGCGTCCATATAACACACATCAAAGGAACGCGAGACTGAGAACGCCTCTGGATACACACGTTCTCTTTCAAACGCCGTAAAATCGAGAAACTCTTGTCAGACCGATATATAGAACTGCATTCACCGAGCAGTCAACAACAATTTCAAGAAATGTAATTAAAACCGTTCTTTGATCGCACTTAATTCCCAGATGAGTTAACGCAACCGAGTAATACGAGCTTTCGTATATATACGTAGACCTCGAGGTGAGAACTTCACCGTATATATCCCGCAACGTGTTCCGCCGGTGCATCTTGAGTACATACCTGCAGGTCGGAGTTCGGTCTAATTTACTACGGCAGCGAAAACTTAAGGTGATATCCCGGTGCCGTCAGGTGCATAACAAACACGTCGTCGACCACACAATCGCTTCGTCTACGTACGCTGGGATGCTGGTCACATTGCGTCACCGAGCCCTCGTCTCAGCCCTAACTGCTTAATTGGGCGATGTGTCTGCCACTAATTAAGCAGGCCGACTACGACAGAGGTACCGCACGTGCCGGACGGGCGGGAGACGTAGTCTAGCGAGCTCGTTGAAGAGACATATCCGTTGTTCCGTGATCTCCGTGGAAGCGGTCGATTACAGGGACAATATCAATATCAATATCTATACCGTATGGCGTTCGAGATAGCATTGTGTATCCTCAACGTTACAAAGATAAGCTCAATAAGTAGTATCTTCGAAAATATCTGTACGAATCGAAGGACGTATGGGGGGAACGCGTGGGCCGGATATTCTCCAATTAGCGACACGAGCGAAGAGGATGGCTCCGTCTAATAATTAAAGAGATTCCTCTGAAAAAAAAACTGCATCCGCGTCATACGTTCGTTCGGTGGGGGTTGTTCACGAACGACTGTTGATTTTCCGGTGGGGATAATATTTATCTTGTTGGACCCGTGGAAAAGCGAGCGCCTGGTACTGCAGCAAATCCGCGAAAGCTCGTGACCCAACCGTACCTCCATCGGCACTGGCTCGACCCATTGATCGGAGACTCAAAACCCACCGCAGCTCATGCGAGGCGGAGATACCACCGACGTATACGTGCGGACACCCATCGTGGAACACGTATCGAGAGCGGAAACTGACGGCATGGAAATAACGCGAAGTTTAACAGCGAAGCGGCCGAAGCATAACCCCTATCGACTACACAAGGCGTACCATTATCGTTGCTTCTTATCTCTTGCCTTTTCATTCGATAAACGATCGCTAGCGTTCCTCACCTACATGGCGAACGGAATTCGCGGGTCACAGATATTCCTCCCCTCTTTGAAACAGCAGGTATTTTCTTTTCCCCTTGTATCTGTGTGAACGCCATTTTCGGTTTATTATTTTTATTTTGGTGTTTTTTTCCATGCTCCGTTTGAATGAGACGTGAACTGCAGGCAGGTGGTAGGGGATGTATTTGAAGGCGGGTAGAACTATCTCCGGTTTAATCCAGCGCATGCTATTGGTGCTCGGCTTCGCGCATACCAGAAAAGTCATTATCTCGCTCCCCTCTTAAGTGTTTACTAAATGGACTGGAATTTTAAAAAGCGAAGCCAAGCGTTTGATGTCTTCGACATGCGAGCTATTCGAACGTATGTAATTATTTCCCCACCTTATATACATGTCCGAGTAGGCTATTAGGCGACAGGTGTGACATATATTAAGTACGTATAACACTCGGAAGAAAAGCAGCTTCCTGATACCGTCGAGTTGACTTTACTCTTCGGAGAATCTCCGCCACGAGAAATTTGTACCTTCGATAACCGAGGGGGGAAATTATTTCGGAATATTGTTTTAATAACACCGCGCCTGCCGCGGCAGCGATAATATAAAACTCGCTACGGTCGACTATATTCTGGAGGTACGTTCCGGAATTCTCATCGCCAGGAGGAAGTAATCTCGAAGTGACAAGGAGTGACGCCCCGATCCCGGTATTCTGGTTCTGGTTCTGGTTCTGGTTCTGGTTCTGGTTCTGGTTCTGGTTCTTCGGTGAACGGAGACGCACGCGAGCCCCGAGAAGAGTGCAGCACGCCGCAGCCCGCGCCTCGTCCGACATCGTGGAAGCGTTAATTGTGTCGATGAAGCTCGTTTAGAGCCCGCCTCAAAGACGAGATTCTCTCGCTATCAACTCGCGGTCGTCAGAACGCCGAATATATGTGACGTTTATTGTTATTGCACTGGAGACCATTATAATTGAGACATAAACTAGACTGTTCTTCGTTGTCCGTGTAACGCCTGAGGACCGCTCTCTACGTATAACGTATAGTACGGCTGTGCGGCGATGACGTAATCGTTGTGACCTCGATCACGAAAGTGTCACCGCGCGTGTCAGTATGCACCTATATATATGTATGGGGAAAATTTACTCGCCATTTCCGGGTGGGAGTTGAACCGACTCGCTCGATAATTCACCGTGAACTCCGTGATCGTGTATTCGTAATAGAATTTCGCTGAGAATTTAGTAACAAAATCAGACATTTTCCGTGTCTCACCGCATATCGTATGGATCCGAATAAACCGTAGCAACTATACTTTCGGTCGAAAGACACGGTTTTCGCTCATGGTTAGCCGACGATTTGCGAACAAGGGGCTGCGGTGTTAAACTAGTGAGATACGTGCTCGGTTTGACCAAGCCCGTCACACGGTAGGGAACCAATAGGGCAGAACCAACCATTTCAGGCGATGGTGTTTAAACGGCGAATATATTCAGCCGTCCGGATCTTCGTGCGTCCAACGCCCGATGATACTCAATGCCTGCGACACACGCTTCAGGAAATGACGAATAACAAGATGAGTCGGAATTAACCCGGCAACCGAGCGAATTAAGGAGAAATATGCGGCCGCGTTGTTGATGGTTATCAAAAAAAATTAGCGCCAACTTAGCCACAGTTAGGCTAATAATGCGGATCTTTTTTTGCGGGAGGGCTGTCACGTAAATCACAATGAGAGAGGCAGAGACGGGGGGGTGGGTTCGGTGGCAAGAACTATCCCGCCTAGTCTAATCCAATTAAAATCGTTCGTCCTATAACTTCGTATCGAAGTAAAAACAGCTTTAATATGCTGCCGTCTAGCGCAGTATGTCCCCTGGGAAGAAAACGGCGGAGTCGAGGGGAGAGTCGGGAACCCGGGATACCAAGGCCGAATGGCTCTTCCGAATTCATTAATTTTGCAACTGCTACGCTCACGTTGGTCTCCCTTTCCGTTCTCGCGTCACTACATTTCTTCCCAAATTCACTCTCCCGTAGCTGACGGTATTCGGGATTCTCTCTAACTTGCGAGATGTCAAACGAATGGGAACCCTATCTATATACCGTATAGCACGCCGTACTTTCCGCAGTCTTTGACCTGAGGGGAAAAATTAAATTCCAGTTGTATCGAATCTCATACTTCGTTTGTAGCGTCGGACGAAAACTCGATATCTTTTGACACGGTGTATTCGGTGTTCGGGGTTTTTTCGTGCTACGGGCGGATGACGCGGGACTACGCAAGATGACTCGGAGTTTCTCGTTGCGCGCATGAAAAACGCGGGCGATTCACGTATAACGATATCGTTTGCCCGATAAATTTCTGTCATTCGAGATAAACGATAGGAATAGATACCGCTTTTATTAGACTCACGAGGGGTGACTCACCCCTCGATCCTAGGCCGTCGACGTCGCTGCGACACAGATACAAAATTGTCCAGAAAACTGCTCGTAAATATTCGACACGTGACTCATCCCAGAACATCCAACCCTCTTTTGTTACGCGATGCGTCCGCCGCACGACGAACGCAACCCTTATTTTTGCCCGGTGTCATACGACGTCCTTTTTCACGACCGTTGCGAGACCCGATACGGCCTTCGACGTGCGCACCTTGGGAAATAAAAATCGAGAAGAAAGATAAAAAATTGAAATTAAAAATATCGGTATTTTTATTCGATATTATTTTCCACCGAATATAAGTCTGCATCGCGGCAAGCTACTCCGCTGCCAATTCCAATGCGGTTCTCATTATTTATGGGATTAACGTAAGCCTCGAGCCTGCTCCGACTTCGGAACGCCCGGGGCTCTTGGATATCTATAAAAAAGTCCGACGGTGTGTACCGCGACATTCAGGGGACCCGGACGACGAACGGAGAGAGAGTGAATTGTGAGCGATATCTTAGTGGCGCCTTACTGGAAGCGAAATATTGGATCGCTCAGCTGAGCTGAATGTAATTGAGCTAATTTCCATCTGTTAGTCTCCTAATTGTTTTATGATGTGGCATCGGGCGACCCTCGGTTTCTACCGTGGACTGCCATCGCCTATCCTCTTCGCAAATTTGCTGAAAAAAAGGAAAAAAGGAAAAAAGTGACTAAAATGAAGTGAGGAAGGGTGGGGTGGAACGTAAAAGAGAGGCGGAAGGGCCGTGCTATTAGGCGACTACCTTCAAATACAGCAGCTATGTACGAATTCAATTTTTTATGCTCTACTTGCTGAAATCAAATGGACGCCGGCTGGCGAAGTATGCGGCGAGGGTAAGAATTCCCGAAGGGTACCACGCATTTTGAAACGGTCACGTGGCCTTGTTACCGCCTTCTGCATTTTACCCGATTACCCGATTGCCCACCAAGCGAAACTCGTGCGGATAACGATTGCGGAAAGCGCCAGCTGACGGGATATTTTTTGTTTTCTCCATTTTTCGCGTACATCCAAGTTCATTAAAATATTCTGCAAACGTGCTGAGCGTTAATTACGGATTCACGTTTCGTCATATCGAAGTCAAAGAAATGTCAGCGTACGTGAGCAAAACGAATAATAAAGATCATCCATTTCGAATATCCGTACGATTCAATGGGCAGGCATTCGTGATTTGATACGTGCGTCGAGAAAGTTTTCAATATTTTAGCAACCGGGAAGTTTTTTAAACTCGCTCAGAGGCAGCTGAGTAATCGCCGGGGACTATTTCACGAGACGGATAAAACGTACAGTTATGCATGGTATACACCCTACATGCATACATTATGTGTATATTGCTCCGTGATCGGGAGCGAGTGGGGCGAAGCGCGAATACATACTGTGGCCAGGAGAGTCGAACATCGAGCGTCGTGTCAAAGGGATTTCATAAGCTGACGAGATGAGATTCCATATGTCTGGTAAATACCAGCAAAGTCTTCTCCCCGCGTTCGTGTGTTCTAAAATATGATCACGGACGGTGGAGCGAGGGCGGAGTTCAGGAAAAGACTTCGTCCCTCCGACGTATTTCACTGAAAAAGATTGTGAAAGAGAGAGAGAGAGAGAGAGAAATAAAGAAGGAAGGAAAAGGGAAGAGAGCGAAAAAGGGGAAAGAGAAAGTTAGCGAATAGACGAGGTGTGGGGTCGTGGCAGAAAAGAGCGCGTGAAGGGGAGATGATATTAAGATATTTTATGAAAAATATAATACTATCTCGGAAATAAATGGGCCCCGAAGAGACGCGCACCTTCGTCTTTTTCGTTAGTGTGGGGGCAGATCCCACGAGCAACTAAATAAATGTTCTTAACACGGCTAAATTAACCCCTCTTGTCAATCAAACGGTCGGACAAAGGCATACGTCCCATCTGTGTATCAAACATATGCCCAGATCTCTATTAATTATCATCACTACAAATGAAATGGAATTAGATAGAAGTGATATCCATCGAGCAAACGAGCTGCGAGTTGGATTACCTCCGCCTAGCCTATAATCGCGTTCATTACATCTAGTTTCCGCAGCTGGTAATCATCATTGTTGCCTCCTGCGCGGCTTTTTCCGTACCGGGATATCGTATCTTGTAATCCGATAGCATGTCTCAATTTATTAACAGACCGATAATTAATAATGGTCTAGCGAATGGTCACGGTGTAACATTTTTAAAGGCAGAATATCCCGCCGAGCATCGGGGGGGGGGGGGGGGAGTAGGGGGTGTATCCGTAATCCAATGATCAAATGGGAAACTATCAATGAATTGCTGAAACGTGTCGAGTTATCTCCGCGTATATATAAATATATATATAAAGGAGAAGAAGAAATGATGCGGGCGGATATCTTTCAGAAGCGACGACCCCGCTCTGACGCGATCGATATCGCGAAATTTGATAGGTGGGCCGCTTTCGATGGTACGTAAGAAATTGCAAATCGGTATCTCAATCCTCTCATGGGATATCTTATTGCCAATCATAATTCATCTAGGACGACGTATTAAACCGTCGATAATCCACAGTCCTTCTTGTACCTCCCTATCTCGAGCGAACCTAAAAATAACCCGTCTCGCGGGCGCATATACATATAGACGAGATTAAGCGCGTAAATCATCGTTCGTTGCAGCGGTAAAGCGAACATGGAATAATAAATCGAATCAGTACCACTACCGCCGATGTGTTTAGCAGATAAAATTTCATATTTATGCACTCGCATACTTTTGAAATGATCGATATACAGTTCCGTACTATCGCGCAAATTTCACCAGTCCGAAATCGCTTCGTGGGCACTCGTCAACGATTAATTCCAATAATACACACTACCAAGTATAGGCATCGACACGTGCACGCATGTACCTGCATTACCGCCCGTTCAGAGGACGTATCATTATCGTTTGAAAGCATAACTGCCTCATAATCTAATAATAATCTAGCAGCGTATATTCGAATCGTGGACCGTACGATGTGGCGGTATCAATTGTGAGCAAGTAAACGCGCGTTCAATGTACCCTTCTGTAAAAAAGCGAGTGAAATACTTGATCGGACCCAACCATCCTTTATAGCGCGATTGATCTTGATATATCACTGACCAAAGTCATTTTGTCCCATATACTTAAAGACCAAAGTTTTTTTTTTTCACGCAGAAAATGGACCCGCAATGCGTGAACCGATTGCCGCGGAGTAACCTACATACACGAGCTACTTTATAGCTTACATACCTACCTTGGTTCGCCGTTCCCAGAAAAGGCTCAAGTTCCAACCGTCATTTCTGTCGAGCTCTAGTCTCGTTGGAAAAGAACCCGAAAACGTATTGCTACGGGCTCGGGCCATTGACCACCATTTAGGGTACCAGATTACCACAAGGTCCGACCTAAAATATCCACCCTCTCGCCTTTATCATGGGTTAACCTGGCATCGCATCGACACGCCTGAAAATGGCTTCACGGACTGTATCCATACTCGCGGTTATATCAGCTGGGTACAATGAACACGAAAAAAAAGTTCGTGGTATTGATCGCCAAGGATCCTGGTACATGTGGTGACACGTTGTTCAGTTTCCGTAATTGTCACCAGGTTCATCGCAAACCTTTGCCGTTATATCACAAGCAATGCTTCTGCCGATCGTCGCAGAAGTTTTTACAAAATGCGGTATTTACCATATTCGGTATCGGTGAATCGAGAAATTCGTCAATCGATCGGTGAAGACGTACGAGTGACGCCGAGTCTGAGCGTCAGGTATTCGCGTTAGTTGTCATCGGCCCGGTTCGTTGGTCTGTTGGAGTTTAGAAGTAGGAGGTTCGGGAAAATATGCGATAAGTTAGCCTCCGCATATAAATCCAGCCGCACTCATGCCGACAGGTCACGCAGTGGGGTTCCGCAGTTTAGATACCACTGCATACTCCATGTGTACGTTACACACCTACGATACGCCACCCCTTCAGCCAGGAACTGACAACGAGAGTCTCAACTAAGGACATCCGCGGTACGACTTGATCGCGCGTAACGAGAGACCGCTCATCGATCGTCTAGAACGCGATTGTCGCAAGTTTATTAAAGCCGCTTTTTGGGGTATCGAGGCCCCAACTTTGTTGCCTTGTTTCCATCGATTAACCCGAATAAAATCTCAATTGGCTACAAATTGTTGGCACCATGTTGTCAAACTTGTGGCAATATACTTATAACTTTTGAACAAAGTTAGATCGTTGTCGTCATGAACACCACTCGACGAACTTAGCTAAAACGAGTAACTGGCCTGAGTCGCGCGAGCAGATCGATTGGCTTATTTAGAAAGGTGTTTATATTTCACCGTTTGCATGTACAATATCAACGGTGTTAGTGACTCCGTCATATCCATAGCGACTTCGGCGTATAATCGTGACGTTGCGACTCGTTGTGCGGAATTAAAATCGCAACAGGCGTTCCTTTATTGAGTCCGGTTAGTGAGTTGGAAGTAACGAAACTTTTCTTCCTGGAAACGTCTTAGAGACTGCAGGTATGTAATATTCCACATTCACACCCCCGTATACAAAAATATGCCACGTTCAGAGATGTACATACATTATACGTCTAGGTATAACTATGCATGCATTCCCTTTGTAAAACGGCACACAAGCGCAAATTTAATCCTCTTTGGAAGGGGTATGACAATGGATACCCCATTCAAAGTGCGATAGGATTTTAATCGCGCAAACTTGCTATGAAACAATGAATCGTTTGATGTTACTCCATACTGCTATTCGCCAGTTAACCTTGCGACGACTTTTAAGTGAAACTGTCCGATACTTATTGACCTCTGATCCGGTCGAACTTTGATCTTATTGCGTATAGTTGGCATGCATCTCTGTTATTCCACCTGTCCTACATATTACAAAACCAAAAACCAATAACTCAACGAGGAATTATATGTTATCTGGGCTACGCGGATGCAATCCTCGTTGAAGTTTTATCCCACATTATTTCCGTGATGCTATTGCAATAGCCCTCGACAAACTGTTTGACGTTCAACACAATGTACAATGATTAACATCTGGCATCGCATTCCTCGTTACTTCTATTAACAACGATAATGATTATCGGAATTTTGATTACCATATCCATTAACCCACTTTAATTGACGTATCAGGGCACATGAGGGTTCAATATTCATGTTCACCGAACGCCGAGGTACATCGGTTACAACGTTCTGTTCTCAGCGAACGGTTATCAAACGTTTCGCTAGTTCGGCAACTGTGGGGCGAATAGAGGAATCTTTTACCGCGACGAAGTATTCGCTGTTAGGCATTTGCCAGCAACAAATCGGCAGATTGACGACATTGTTTCGCGCGTAACTCCTACAAAGTCTGGCCTGACCATCTCGGGAACCTCACTCAACCCACCCCAACTCAAAGTGAGGCGGCCGAATGGATCCGGCCGAGGCAAACGAAGCTAAGCCAGGCTTAGGAGTCTCACGCTCCGTATCACGCTCTCCTCACGATTCGATCGCTTCCCCGCAGAACTTTTGCCGACATCCGCT
The DNA here is from genome assembly GCF_917208135.1 of Athalia rosae. Classification (NCBI taxonomy): domain Eukaryota; kingdom Metazoa; phylum Arthropoda; class Insecta; order Hymenoptera; family Athaliidae; genus Athalia; species Athalia rosae. Next base: position 20,691,214 of record NC_064026.1, on the reverse strand, counting down.
ACCGCAGAGCCCCGTCGTCCATCAGACAGCGGGTCAACGCGTTATCCGACACTCTACGGTAGCAGCTATCCAGAGCTATAGCCAACTTTTCTCAAAAAGGTTGGTAACTGCAGGTGAAGGACGACCAAAAGAAATGGGGAAATAACGACCGGACGTGGTCCGGTTATATTAGTCACACTACCGTGGCATATGGCATATCTTCAGCTTGAAGTAATTATCTGGAACTTCTGCTCCATATACGAAATTTTCCGCGTGGATTTAATTTGCTGGTAAAAAAATTAAAAAATCCATATATCTTCCGATAAATACGTGTGTATGTTTTCGGTGATCCCATTAGCTTTCACGAGTCGATTGTATAACATATTTTCGATATTTTCAGCGAGCTCAAAGGGTCAGCGATTCTTCTTATCCGAGTTCGTCGGAAAGCCATTGATCCAGGAGAATATCCCACATTGTACACTATTTTTTGTACACTTATAACCCTCCGAGGTTGTGAAAGCGGTAAAACGCTTTTAGAAACTGGTTTTATGTGGCATTAAAAGGAAAAAAGGGAAAAGAAAGGAAGATAGAACAAAGAAGTGTCTATTTCATCTAAGGATGGAAGAAAAAACTCTTCTCGTTCGGAAGCATTTTCATGTTCGACACACCGTTAAAATGAGACTCAGGTTATCCTGACCCGCTGATACAAGGGACTCAAGTCCTTCGTTTCTTGTTTCATATCTCGTTCAAGGATAAAATATCCTCGACAGTTTTGGCTCGGTTTCTCATCTATAATGATCAAGTATCTCATAAGACTAACGATAGGTACTAATTAAACTATTATCGCAAGTAGAATTCTAACAACTAAGCTTGCTCACCGAATCATTACTAGATCTGTACGATGAATTCAACATTGTCTTGTTTGCGGAAAAGAAGTACATTGTTACGAAGAAAAAAGAAAAAAAAAAAAAAGAAGAAAGTACGCGAAGAAACTGAAAAGACAGGAAACAATCTTACTCTCTACTCTTGAGATCCATTGAAAACGGTAATGGGGGGTTCGGGGAATGGTGCACGAACGCGCGTGTCGTTCTCATAGTACGAAGACTATTTAAATAAGGCATTTGCTTTGGCGTGGGTGCTGCGTGCATGCACACCTGCGTGTTGCAAATATATCGTTAGGACATTGACGTTGGTTTATTCCGAAGGAGTTGAAGCCACCGCGCGATCAACGACGTCGAGTGGTACGTACAAGTTTGCCAGGACAGTTCTGTTCTTCGGTGTTTCGTATGACGTACAAACTACGGAACGGGAATTGAAGTGGGAATGGGGCGTAGCGGTGTAAGTCGATAATACCAGTCAATTGTAAGAATTATACGTTGACTGCCCTTTACAAACCGCAATCATTCGTCGCAGAGACTCGGATTTCTGTTTCTACGGCCTATACGTCGCTTGCAATCACGCGACGAAAGGGCGGCTTCTGCGTGAACGTAACGAGCAATTGTGTATTACGTAGGGCACGATCCCCCTCGCCTCGACTCTCCGGATGCTGCGGAATAGGGACGGAAAACCTCGACCGAGTTCAGCCCTGTCCGATAGTTGCGACGAGGAAAGTCACGTGCGCGCCCCCCCAACCTGTACCTTACACCCCGTCGCCGGACGAGGACGGGGAGGAGGATGAGGACAAGGACGACGTAGAGGCGACGTAGAGGCGAACTTCGAAGAACACGGGTAGGTTCGATTACCGAAAAGCCAAAAGCTGGTAGTTAGGCTAGTTTGGGCCGTGATCGAGTTAGGCCAGTTGCAGCACGGCTGGATGACAAATAGTAAGCGAGGATTCGCCGATGCCGCACACGTCCCGCGTCTTTCCATCGTCCTGTCGTCCTCTGGGGTGATTTAATGCCCGCGTTTGATCCGATATTCTTTATAAAGTTTACCCTCTATCCTCCAGCTGGCTTCGCCGCGTTGGGAATAAGAAGTCCTTCGGATCGCTGCGCTGTAAGGTATGGGATGACGACGTCTAGCTGTTCGGTGCCGGTCCTCCCGACTCCTGACTCCTCGCTTATCCTTCGCCAACTACATTTCCACCATGCGCTCCACTCAGAGACCTCAGGAATCCTCCAAAGCACGTCTTTGACTATCTTCGGCAGATGCAGCTGCGCTGAATTTCAGACCGCACAGATCGGATCTTTGCCCATTGCATTTATTGTCGATTTATTCGCCCTATATATCATCGACAAAACGGAAATGCAAAAGTACGCCACCTCCACGTAGACCACCTAACGAAACCCTCTTCAGATTTTTTGAATTGGATTATTTCATTGACATATTTTCACGCTATCTTCGATTTGTGTAGAATAATTTTCTATCTTGTACCCAGTGGAAATCACGCTCCGCTCTTTCCTGCATAATTAGGTCCTTGGCTGTCACCTACCCGTTAATCTGAAATTTATTCATACGACCGTCGCAACACGTCGAGTTTCGAATTATTCAGCAAAGCAATACTTTCAAGTCCCCGTATGTACATATTATGCGTCGACTAGTGCTCCAGACGTCAAGCATCGTGTTATACGTAATGCATTGTACCGACGCTCCCTGAATCCCTCGATTGCTTTCGGTTGCTCCCAGGTGATAAGGTAGCGGAAATTTGCTCGGGTATACGGTGTGTAGGATGTACATGAATACCTATATGCGCACATTGCACCCCTCTAGCGGACGATACATCTCCTCTTTAGTCGGTTTATATGGGTAATTATGAAAAAGCGAAAACTATTACTCGAGGTAAAATAAGCTTAACGATAACAAACGAGACCTCCCACGGTGCTCGCTACCGTTATTTGCATCGGACGCCAAGGTGGGAAAGGAGATGGGCGCGTCGCACCGCCACGGTATCTAAAATAATCGACCTGTTGTGGTATAGGTATACACACACGCGTTGTACGTGTAAAATTTACGGTTCACTTTTTAACGCCGGTTACGAAGGACCAGAAATTTTCAAAGGAATCGCAGCAAAGGCGGAGATCGGGCAAAGCTCCCACGCGACCGAGGCACCTGCGGATAGTTGCATTCCGCGGCAGGCATTCCTGTCTTCGGTGGTAGGTTAGCCGTTGACATCCGTCCGACAATCTCTGCTGCGGCGATGGCCCATCCCGTGTATCCGTTAAATCGAAGCGGCTGCACGGTGCGCGGCCAAGAACCGGGGAATTGTGCGGGTCTTTACAGAGGCAAGAAGCCGCTGTCGCGTAATTAAGGTGTCCAAGAAGGATGCATTGTCTGACGCTACCACCGATATGTGTCACTGTCACGCAACCGCGCGCCTCAGTGGCCGTTGCTAACTTTTATCCTCGCTGCTCCTCTTATTCGGTTGCCCGCTTCTTCTCTTTAGGTGTGTCCGCAAAGCGTCAGCCATAGGAGTTGTTGCCGCGATGCTCGACGACGACGACGAAGAAGACGAGAATCCTGGAATCCTGGCGGTCTTGAAATATTGCTATTACCTCTTACCGCATGATCGCAACTACCGCGCCGCGTTACGTGACAAAAAGCTAAAATTCAAATGGAAAAAAACCTCCATCGCATATCCCAGAGAACGGGGGAGAAACTAATTTTACTCCGAAGGAGAAGTAACTATATACCTTATCTCATCTCCTCATCTTATCTCTTATCCAATACTGCGATTGCCATGCCATATACCCGCCATACCTATCTACCACCTCTGAAGAAATTACTTTTCTTTTCTTAATGGATATCCCAGTTCTTTCTATACATTCACCTTCTATTTTTTATATTCCTCGCTAGTGGTTCGTCCTCTGATACTTTCTACCCCATCGGCGTAATTATACATTTTTCGAAAGTATCTTTAGACTAATTTAAGTGCTCGCGAATAATTTTATAAAATTACTACTGTGCTCTATCCGGGCTTATTAATATATATCTTCAGCAGACCTCATTCTACCCGCTCAGAGTGAAATAAAACCAAGCTGTTATAATTATCGTCCAAAGAGACGGTTTGATACGGTATTCGGTATACGTTAACGTGATAGAAAAGAAAAAGCCGGATTGAATATCTCGTGTATCGATGTTCGATTCTTATAACAATTTACACGAATGAATTACAGAACAGCTACTAAGACGCGTATCGTATTTGTTCGGTGACGTTCGACATCGCAATAAATGGCATCATGTTCGTATAATCTACTTTTTTCCATCGAGGTCCTATTTCTTACACATCTCGTGTAACTTCCGTCTAATGACGTTATAGTCTGAAATTTCCGGATCCGTCCGGTGTCACAAAGAAGCGTGCGGTGTACGTTATAGCAGCTGATTCACCGTCACGAACGTAACGTAGGTATGAACGGACGGATAGACAAACGTACGAACAGACGGACGGTTGGACGGCTCATCCTAAAAGCTTTTTTCTATAATCCAGGGACGTGACGATCTGGTATGTCCGCCTTTCTGCGTGCATTCATAACCAAGGCCAGTCTTTCCCGTTATCTCGTCCATCTTTCTGTAAATCTGACATCGACTTTTCCAGCATTTGACATAAAAGAAAATAAAAAGTGAGAATAAAAGCGATGGGAATGAAAATAAGAAGGTTGAGAGGAAACGTAATAGAAAGATAACAAAAAAAAAAAAAGATCCAAAGCTCGGCCAGATGTGGGTTACGACCATAAAAGCTGAGATAACGGTTTCAGGCATTGGAATCAGAAATCAGGAATCGCAATCGAAAAATAATAGATACCCCTGGATCAATCCGCATTTATTACCAAGTATCGATAAATATTGAAGCCAAAACGGACATTAAAACCAAAAATACAACAGCGGGTATGTGATTTTAGGAGCTTTGAAAAAATGTTGCAGACCAGAAAACCTCCGACTCTTCGAACGAGCCCCACATAATACCGGAACTCATACCACCGCCGCATCGCTATCACAGTGGTCAAAAGATACGTGCCACAGATATATCTATCTATATATACGTACTGAAAATGTTGCTCTTTGGTATAACCAGCACATGAATAAGTTGTAAAATTTTCTACTCTCGAACCTCACTCTTTCTGAATGCTCGCATACTGCAGATACAACCAAGTTTTGCTTTATGCGAAGCCTATAAAATTTATGATTCAACCCAGAGGAACAAATTAGTAATATGGCTGCTCATGCACGCGGGTAATATGAAGATCCGTACCGCAGTGTCTGTCTCAAGTTCCTTTGTTCTGAATTCCGCCTTTAAATCGAGCTGGTGAATTCATTTCGGCACAAAACGCAGCCAAAGGTCGAGGCCCGTTTTATCATCCTCTTGGGAGACGGTAGGAAGGTATACCAGCAGCTATATCTACCAACTTGCCGTTTCATTATTTCGCCTGACGCTCTAACGCTTTGCTTTGTCCTGCTGCACGGTCCTTTTCGGAAGGGCTACTAAAATTGAAATGATACCCTATACAAAGCAATCAAATGTCCCCGGAGATCGATAGCGACAAAAACAAATTTTTAATTAAACATCTAATGAAATCATGCGATCAGTTTGCATGACGGGATTCCAGGTCGATGGTAAACAAACCCTAGAACTAACATTAAAGTTTTTTACTCCAGCAAAAAAGAAAACCGGAGAATCTTACTATAGCGGTAACCCGAATTTTTTGTCGGTAGGCAACAGCGCGCTGTGACCCGTTGGACCGATAAGCGTCACAGATGCGTAGCATAGCTGGGCGGGATCGAGAGGATCGACCGATGCTATTTTCAGGTGGAATCAGGTAACTAACAGGTGTCGCTCCACTGGACCGAATATCAAATTACCCGGACACCAACCACCCGTAAGTAGAGGGGGGGGAGAGGGATGGTGAAGAGGGGCGTGAGCCTCGCGTTCGTATTAATTTGTTGCCGAATCGTAATGCCGGTGAACCAAATACAGCCGCCGAATAACTTCCGATATATCCGACCTATCAAGTTCAATATTCCTCCAGTAATTTGGCAAGTTCCGGACATCGCCTTCGTCGTATGAACGAAACACATCTGCGGGGTTCTCTCATTTGCGTGCCGGATTTACCTTAAACCCTCCCGTGAAAGGGTTTATCTAATAAAAACAACTGATTACGAAACCCAGCCATCAACTTTTTGAGACTTTCGGGGTTCCTCGATTTGTCATATACTCAATAGTTGATGGGTTCGCGCACTCCTAATGAAACTTGATCGTATACTACACTCATGGCTACGAATATCATTACAGTGCCGAATGATGATTGTTTGTCATTTTGTTTTTCGATCCCTCAAATTTGAAAATTTAAATCGGGGGAAGCGGAATCAGGGCTGCGAATCGAACAATACGGGGGAGTCGAACAACGAACGACACTTCCTCCGGTACCGCAACCAATACAACAGGGGGTCAAACGAGAGGGTAAGCATATTTATATACTAACCAGAGACGGTATAAGCGTGACGGTGAAATAGCGTTGTATCGGCTTTGGCTGCTTACGGTGGCTACTCGTGGTCGCTGACGGCGTTTGTGCGAGGGGAAGTGGTGCAGCGAACAACCGATCCAAGCTCAACAAACGTGCCCGAAGCGTAATGACAATATCGTTAACGATCCATTCAGAGACCCTCCAATATCGTAAATCAAATCAAAAATAATCGAATTCATTGGCCCCCCCCCCCTCCCCCTCCTACCCCCCAGCGCGTCCACCCTTTGGGGCTACCCTGTCCTCCACCCACGGCCCTGAAACTCGCGTACAGTCAGGTGCAGACGCTTGATTTATCCGCGTGACACGACGATAAAAGTTGAAATGAATTACTATACACAAGCAGAATGGGACCGCCGCAACTTTTGCCAACTGCCCTCCGGCTCGGCCCCACTCCAGAGTCGAACGGACCCGGTATCAAACCGCGACTTTCCGATACTCACTCCCGTAGACTGTGATCAAAAATGTTCCAAGTTCGCAAAAAGAACACGTGTTATTCGACTTGACGGTGTTGATTTGTTCAGAGGTTACTCTCTGCTTATAGATTATCCACGAAGCTGGTTATCTGGACGAAGATTTCGATTTGCACTCTTCGAGCCTGCATCATTTATAACGCTAAGCTGCGCAGTTTTTAATCGAAAGTTTCGAGATTCTTTTAAGACGAGCAACAGGTACAATGGTACATGTATGGAAACGATAATGAATGATGTATGCTCATGGTTCCGACATGGTTCCTTTTATCTGTTTTCGTTTCTGTTTTCTTTTTTTTTTTTCTTGTATCTTTACCTTGAAACTTTTTGATTTACGATCTCTTTCACGAGCGCATTGGTACATGATCTTTCCGGTTGTTGTATTGAGAGAGAAAAAAAAAAAAAAAAAAGAAAAAAATTAGAGTATCCGTCTCCTAGTTAGGGCGCATGAAAGAGTGAAATACGAGGTATACCTATCGTGGACTCGACGTCGTTCACCTTTGCAACTCTCCGTCGTGTGGTTGCCGGGATTTCGAAGAGGACTCAAGAGAATTGAGACAATATCTGTAAACAGGAGGTACGAAAAATGGGATCTGTCAGTACGTGCCTACGCGTACAGTCTACTCTGTAATTCCTTCACGTCCCATCGGTTGCATGGAAGAGCCTAGCCAAGCTCACGACTCATACATATTTCTGTGTATGTCGTACCATGTACACGTATGTGTTCGTACGCAGTACATATTTACCTAGACGAATGTGCGGGTAAACCTTTCGTACTCCTACTATACGAAATGCATCCTTGACGACAAAAGAAATCGTAGACGTAACGCAGCGAGATCCATTATCATCGTTATTACTCATCTAACCGCCCACCGTGCCGCGTGCCATTTGTACTAGATGACGCGATCTTTCTTAAGATTCGATGGGTGGACCCACGCAGACGCTGAGGTGCCACGGTATCCATAATAATTGAGAAAACTAGCCCGCTGCAGGAGTCGGGTTTTTTAATCGCCCGAATAAAACATGGCGCATACGGGTGTACGGCGGGTCTTGCATATTGTGGTTTTTCTCAAGCAGAGTTTTAGATCGCGTGTCGGAAAGGTCGATTCACTCTCTAACGGCGTACGGCACCCACCTGCGGTACGGTACGGTAGAATATCGAATATCGTTATATATATATACCGAAGAATCGCACCATGCAGAGTTAACGACTGAACTTATAAATAAATTCCCGATTATTTGCCCGAAGCAGATACCTAGTTTCATTGAGTCCCACTCGGCGATAGGCAACCCTGAACTACCCCCCGAGTACGGGAAACACGCGTGACGTTGCGGGTAAAGAAAAATAAATGAATAAAAAATTCGTGAAAAAAGAGAACGACCGCAACTAACGTGGTCGCATCACGCGAGCCTTCGGGCAGAACCTTCTTTGGTTGTTGGAAGTCAGGAACTTCTGAGTTTGACCGGACGATATATTTCCTAACGCCGCGCCGGTGCGGCTGCTACGGCGCGGCACAGACCCCTGACGGCGGAATGTTGCTGACAAAAACACGTCTAGCCACCCAGTGACACCGCTATTGTCACGGCGAGCTTCGTAATTACCAAATACTTGTGGATACCATTATTACGTTCAGACCCGACATATTTTTCTACCGCCTTTCGAACCCATGGACTCTTATATTCCTACGAATTCGTTGCGTGCAGCGACTACCCGACGCTTCGATCATCCGGATACGATAATGTGAAAATGAAAAAAGAACTTGGGAATACCGACGTACGCGAATGAAATTACTCAATTAATTATTTGATACTTTAGAAAATTACTAATTCATCGAGAGGCGAGTATCGAGCAAGGTCGAGGTATGAACACTGTAGAACTTGAAGGTATAATCCACTCGCACGTGCGACCAATAATAATTAGTCGATAATCCTTGAAAAGGTCTCCATTCTCAAGTCGTTTCCCGTTTCGAGAGCTAGCAACTCTTTAACAGCTGTGACAGGTTGATTACTTTTTTTTATCAGAGATAGAAACTAGCACTTCTAATATCTTTTTCCTCCGAAAAAAAAAAAATCAACAGAAATAGAAGGAAAACGAACGCGAAACACCTGCATATGAACCAATAAGGGAAGACCTGCCAATGCCAACAGACCGGCCGACAGATGCTGTGAAACATTATATTTCGTGGAAAATTCAGTGGAATCGCGGTAGGTCAACATATGGTCTGAATTTCACACGTACGCTGTGACATTAAACACTCTTCATTGCTCTCCCCTCTGCATCGTCACTGAATTCTACTCGCATTGATTTCATCGTCAATGCCTGATTATTACCTACATGAACTACTCAAAAGGCTGCCCTTGTTTTTTTTTTTATGAATCCATTGTTTGAACATTTTGCACCTGTTATTAAATTTTACTAAAATTTCGGAAAAATGGAAAATATCGTACAGGCGCGTCAATTTCCCTCCTGCCGCGAGGTGTCCGTGATCTGACCGTGACCCATCGCCAACCCGTCAACCACGTTTCACCGCAAGGAACGGTTCCGACCGCGTCCAAAAGGCCGCCAAATGTCAACGTTACGACAAGAACTTCGCTCGAGGCGACCACGTTTGTCTCGACCGTGACACCAGACTCCGCTATCTGACTATAACCAGTCCTCGCGTTGCGTTTCATTCCAACAGTTGAAACGTCGTCGCGTACCTCGCTACTCACGTATCTAAATACACATTGAAACACGGATATCCACACTCGTGTTGCACGAGATAGAGCGCAAACGTGGTAGGTACGCGGTTATTCCGAGACGGCGATGGTATGCAGCGGGGGAGAGCAGGCCGGCAAGAAAGCTGCGTTACGTATGACTTATAATAAGCAAGAACCACATGGAATTATAGCTGTCCTAGATGAAAGGATCGGTTGGGATAAATTCAGAACCGCACGATGTGCCGTAGCTGCGCATTGTTATGCAATAAATAATATAAGCGCAACAGGTTTATGATTCGTGCGACTGTCCCCCTTCGTTGTGAATAACAAACTTTACGAATGATTTGCGGTAAGAAAGATATAGTTATAAGTGCGGCGAGCGGTCGCTCGATTCGTTAAAAAAGGTGCTTCCGCTACGAAACTAATTTGTCATTCAAAGTTTTTATTTTTATTGGTCCAATGGCAGCCAGAGATCAAGGGTCTAATGAGTAATCCGAGTTTTGGCGATTTATGAGCCCTGATTCTTAGCGCAGATTACTTCGCTGCGACCGCTCGTATACCCCGGTCTCCCGATTCACTCCCTATTTTATTCTTTTTCTTTCGTTGCAATTCCCTTTCGTCTGACCTAGACCCAGGTGGATATAGGTACGGATTTCATTCCATTAGGAATTTATGGGGCGTAGCAAGTCAAACTGCGGGGTGCCGTGGAACGGTGCGAGAGCGACGTAACGAGACACAATAATATAATTATTCAGATAGTTCCTTTTGTTGACGTGGCCGTTGAAGGTGCACGCTGCGGGTAGGCACGGTAGGCCAAGGAAGTTCGCATTTTATGTGTAGCGGCCCCCGCGCCCAGAGCGACGAGTCTCGGCATTATGGCCTTCCCTTTGACCACTTTCGCTGAGCGAATCCGCCCGTGCCGAATAACAGGCTGCTCCGTCGTTCACTTTTCACGGCTGGCGTGATCCAGATTTTGCTGGCAGTTACAAAAAGATTTCAATACGCTTCCGACTCTCGCCGCGGAAAAGTTAACGGAAATAACGAATAATCGAAACAATTCAAAGATTCATTCACCTCGCACTCGGTGTATATTTCATTCTTGTTTCTCTCACAATCAGAAGCATGATTTTTTCGTACATGTAGATGTGCATACATTACGATAGCTACATATAGGTTTATACTTTCGTCAGGAATTGAAAACTTGAAATGTTTGGATTTTGAGTGCGATCCTCTCCCGCGGAGGGTTATATACTCTGAAGTCGTAATGGATTATTTTCTTCCCGGTTTTATAAAAACAGGAAACATTTTTATCTCCTCCCGACGTCTTGACTTCCAAACAGAATTAGGGATACAAAATTTTCCCAGGACAGAAGGATCGTAAAAGGTTACTGAGAAATGTTCGGAAAGAAAAAAGACTGGATGAAACGCGCGCAGTGCCCCAAGATTGCCCAGACTTGCAAGCTGACGCACAGAACGCCCTGAGGAAACTTTGCTTATTCCGCTGATCACACTCAACGTCTATGTTCGTTCGTGATTTTGACTACACGCTAAGTAAACGAATTCTTACAAAGTAATTCTAAAATGTGTTTAATTTTTATCCTAAATTTTATCATACCACCACCTTCCCATACCAATTTACCTCGTTATATTCGAATCCCCGGGAATACAATGCCGTGAAATTGGTGGCAAACAAGAAGCGTTGGACCTGAATTACCCGGTACGTGCGCATACATGCACGGGAAACCGTACATGAGCATGACGTGAATGTATCTGCAGGATCACATATAGTAGATAACGAACAGCTACCTATGTGCACATACTCTACTCAAGATAGCCCGGGCCGGTGCAGCGCGCAGCATCCACCTCGCTAGTCGGTCGACCAGGCAACGAACCTGCAGCTCTTCTAGTCCGCTATGAATGGCTTATCGGTATATAGCCGTTAAATTCAGTTTCATCATTTTACAACCACTCATTTTCACGATCCTCTGTGAACCTGGCTGCTTTGAACTATCCAATTAGCATTATTACCAGTTTATCTTATTCACTCGATCTCTTGTTCCTGGTAATAACCAGCTCAGCTATTTTTTTGTCAGGAAAACCTGGTCTCGAACGTTCTATACCTGTTTCCAAGAAGTAGTGATAATCATATATATGTATAACGTAAATGGAGAAACGGAGGTGCCGAAATGTCAGTGTACAGATAAATCACACTCGACATCATACGGGCACATTGGTATCTCGCAATAAGTATCTCAGTACTGATTCGGATTCGGAGAATCCGAGTTTAAACTACGTACATCTTTATGAATTGAACGGTGTAAAAGAGACCCTGAGCTGGTGCAGCGTCTAGTTATAGGGATCATTATTTTCAACTGAAGTATTATCGCCCAGACATGCCGCGGTTATCATCATCTGTTTAAACACGGATGAGGAGACACCGAGAGTGTGTACTCGGCGTATAATATATGCGTTATGAGAGCAAGAACATTCTATGTGTAATGTGTATACCTGCGCCGTAGATAGTTGCCAAGTGAGCAGCGGCAAGGCTGATGAACGAGCGATGAATTCTCATTAAAGAGGCACTGATTCAAAGGATGACTCTAACCGCGAAGGTTCAACAAGTAGCAGATCCATTTTCCGTATACCTATCGCGTGTATATACCCACTGCAAACTATAAAAAGGGGGTAGAATATTCATACGAACTTGCGTTACAAAAGAGTTCGAAGTGGTTTAAACGTGTGGTCATTACGCATGATCCGTTGGAAATCATTAAGCCGAGTCATTAAACTATTTTTCTTATAGTTTCAATTTCCTGCCTCATTACAGGAGGATAACCGGAGATGGTGTACGTACGTACGTACAACTGGTCGGTAATCTCCCTCGGTAGATCGACAAACATGTTAGATTTTTCTGCGCATCCCGCAGTTACTCACCGGTCATCTCCTTTCGGATAACCGTCGAGCAATAACCAGAATTGGCAAATTTCTACGTACGCACCTTGCGCATCGACTGCTCTCCATACCCAACTACCGTTCCAGTGTTTTGTTCATTAGCATCCGGCTTCAATTAAACGCCAATTACGTCCTCCCTACCAGGAACACCGGAGCCAACCCCTTGCTATATCCTTCGAACCATTAGTGCAGAGGTCCGCGAAGGGTCAATTGATCGAGCGCGAGACGGACTTAGGTGAGATAAGGTGAGGTTAGTTAATTTAAACCAAGGTGCACCACGAGCCACGATAAACGTGAGAAAAGGGAAGGCAACCTGGATAAACGATATGACAGCGAACGCTTCGCCCATACATAAAAGGAAGAAAGAGAGAACCCCCACCCCGTTCGGAGTTTGCGGAGCTTGGAACTGGAAGCTACGGGCTGATCTGACTCACGGCGTTCGTAAATTACCAGATTGCGATCGGTTTCATCGACAGCTGATTCCGCCGCAATAATTAACCCACGTCAGGCGACATTTTTTTTCGTCCGACCGCGGTTTCGTACTGGCTCGCCGCGCCGTTCGCGTGTTCTACATGGAGCAGGACGGCCAGAATCCGTGTTTGGGTGTGTGTCGTACGCATCTTTGTACACGGTTTCAATGCCACCGTTTAACGAGCTAACTCTTCCGGTCTCCGTGTACTGTAGAGTAAATTATATGAAACAGCCTGCATCTTACGCCGGCACACCTTAAGAACGATATTCGAACGACGCGCTCTACTCGATTCGAACCCGATTCACGTACGCGTCATTTACTACGGGCGAACACCGTATTATTGTGGCACACGACCGAATCTGAAATAAGAACAAATATATTACCAGGTGTAATCGTAAAGTTTCATCCCATGTAATACTCATAATGAGAAACAAATTTATGGACGAATTTACAACTCTTTCACGTGAGTTCTTCTTTGATGTTTCTTGGATACGTGAGTAAAACAATGTCCAATTCCGTAGGGTCAAATGGAAGAATAGCAAATCTATAAATTAGGGAACCTCATGTTCCAACTACACGTCAAAGTTGACCGAAGGTCGATCCACTCCTGTTAATAATCAATGAAGTTTAGTTTAATTCATATCGGATTCCTCGATTCATAACAAGGACGAGGAGCCATAAATCATACGTCTGATGTTCGTATGATGAATAGTCTTGGAGTGAATCTCACGGTATATTTTATCCATGCGAAATACAGCGTGAAAATGGAATCTATCAACGCTGTTAAATTTCAGTGGAGTGAACGAGACGCTCTTTAAACGATTCGTGATTATATTGTCCCAAAGTATTCCCCAGGCATTCGCTAACGGCTGGTCGAACCAACACATAAGGAATAGTTTAAGTTTAAAGTTACTGCCGCCGCAAACGCGGAGCCCTCTCTCAATTACAGACACTCGGCTTTGAGTGACGAATAAATAATGCCCGTCTTACGACGCACGTGTGTAACTATCCCGATTCTTGCCGAAGCCGAAACTGGAGCAGCCAACACAAGTGATAAGGGATATATTCGCGCTCGTTGACGATATTTTTTTTTATTTTTTTCCTCGCATCGGTCGTTTTATCTACCATCAATCTGATCTCGGACAAGATGAAACGTCGACAAAAATCACCTGCCGGCTACCGAGGTAATGTTGAAGCAAAATTTTCTGGAAACTGCTAGCCATGCGCCAACGCCATCATTTTCTCGGGCCCCAGTTCGAACAAAAGTATTCCCGAGGGAGCTACAGCTACAAAGTGCCGTGATGTTAACTTTGGCAAAAACAATCGAGTAGCTCCGAGTAAACGTATAAATGCTTTTGTGTGTGTGTGTTTGTGTTTTTACTCAAATCTATACGTCAAGAAAGTTTCGTTGTGTTTATGTGTGTGTGTGTGATACGTACATACGCATCTGAAAACTTCCACTTACACTTTGGAGCTCGTCGAAATTGAAATGAAATTCTTGGAGACTATTTCGAGTCGACTCTATAGTTCACCTTGCGTGTGCCCAGGAAACAAGAACAAAGTCCTTTCTGTTAAGTTATATGCCATTTCCCAGCGTAGATACCGCTACGGTATTTGCAAAAGTAATTTCGTGACCAGGTATTCATTAGTACCACGATGTCGCTACTATTATTTGAAAAGGGGGGAGGAGGGGGGGAATAGAATGGAATTACCCTCTCAACTACACCCACATAATATTATGCCTCGACCGTGAGGAGCTCTCCTATTTCTCCGTGGCTGCCCTCAACGGTATATCGATACCGTATGGAAATGAATAAAATAAAGGGTAAAATGGATATATAGTAGAAAAAAATACACAAATACAAACAAAAAGAAAAATCGAAGAACAAGTTGAGAGAATAGAAAAATTGTTTGGTTGTATTTGGTCAAGAGATTTATTTTTTAACTAGCCAATATTTTTCCAAGCTTGACGTCCACGTAGAGCGATTCGACTCTGGTTTTATGAGGCAGGACATTGTTATACCAAGCATGCCGGAAAACCTATTTTGAATCACTGCAGGCTGAAGCATCGCACCACGGTACCTTGGTATAGCCGTGTCTGTAGGACGACGTGGTTAGACGCCTCGTAAAATTTTCAGTTGGCCAAGTCCCGCTGCTGTTTTACATATAGGTAAGTCTTAAGCAGCGACAGCCGTATAATAGAGGATGTGGGCCCTTTTATGAGACCCATCAACTATATCTTCTTCAAGGCTCACAGAGCGTCGTGAGCAATTAGTGGTTGACACTGACGCCTCGACGCGGACCCACAACCGCACCGACTCTTATTAGACGGCAACGGTCTAGTCGTGGTCCCGGTGTCAAACAATCAGAAAAAAAGCATCAACAAAACACGTTTCTCGAGGGTGGGATTGGTTCGATAAAACCCATATGATCGTATTCCCAAGGTCGATCAGGATTTGATCACGGCTACGTATATCCCGAAAATCTGACAAACGACAAAATTCTCTCTGCATTTCGTCGACACGTGGGACATCGTCGTAAGAACAACGTTCGCGAGTGGTCCACAGCCTCTCGACAACCACTTTTTTCTCTTTTCTTTCTTTCTTCCTCTTCGCCAAGGTGTTGAAGCTGCTCTCGTCTCGTCTCATTTACATTTAAATGCTGGTAAGTATTTTTGGTGCGCCGCTCGTCCAGGCGAAGCTTAGCCAGGAGTGAATGTGACTCCATAATGCCGAGTTGAACAATGCAGCGGGCTCGCACCTAGCATTCGAGCTTCTAATAGAGGCGACGGTTATACCGAGGATGCTATTCACCAGTTAGCAATTTAGAAGAATTAGGAGTATTTGTGCAATATCCAGATAGCCCAGGAACGTGCAGGTATACGGTTTTAATGAGAATCCACGTAATCAGTTGGATGTTTATCACCGTTGTTACAGTAACACATTGTGTAACGTTCGCATTTTAAATATCAAATGAGAGAACATGCAGCTCGGCTTACCTGCCCTAATTATTTTGCGAAACATATGGCCGTTTCGGTCATTCCTCGCTCGTTATGAAAGAAAGTAAGAAAATGAGAAGAAAGGGAGAGGGGGATGAAAGGGAGAGGAGGGAGAACACCTGCGGCTTGCATATATGCGAGCTTCGCAAATTCCGAAAGAAACTCTGACGACGATAAACGAAGGGTATGAAATTTTCGTATCTCATTGCCGGTCAGATCTACGGCCTATATCTCGGAATATGCCGCCTTGGATATTAACATTTCTTGCCGCATACCCCCGACTTTTGATCTGTCTGCAGGATCTCTGCATCAATCTTCAGTCCTCAAAAGAACAGCGTAAAATGTTTTGTCATTCCTGTCGACCTCCATAACGAAATGCCAAAACTCGTCCTGCTGTACAAGTTTAGTTTTAAATTAATTCAATACTTTTTTGTCAAACTAAAATTCTCTGCCTGAATGATCGGTAGTAAAATATAGCCTAATAACAACAGTCCCGTTGAATAATACATCCGAAGAAGGAATCGGGCGAAACTGGTCCCATATATCTATGCACACCATGTTCCGAACTGCACACTAAACTTACGTAGACATGATTCGAGACAAAATGGTATAAGTTTGCGTATAAATTAGTCGATCGCTAATTTGCGCAATTCGTTTCATGGTAACAAACTTGATTCAAACGGACCGACTAATATAAACATTCTCGTATCGTCGTGTCTATACTCGCGCTAGATCGACCAGATCGAGCTTACACTGATATATTTACAGTGCTTTCACGTGGATATATTCCATAGAAAAATCAATGAGCCGGAGTTAAAACATTTCTGGTCATTCAAATAGCATGGGACCGTCCTCTGCTCTCGGTCTAGACATACCCGAGTGCATTGTTATTTCACTAAAAACTTGATGAAAAATTGCGGAAGCTTGTGAACAAAATATGAATTCTCAAAAACGGAGTATGATCTCGATTCGCGGTATCGATATGGAATTTCGTTGATTGTATGGTTTCTAGAACTGTTTTATCTTGAAAACGACATCAAATTTCATGATTTGTAATCAAATTTCATCGGAAAAAAAAGAATTTCGAATCGAGGAATGATGTAGAATTTGAATGGCTTGATCATCCCGTCGGGTGAGTATCGCGTTCATAGTGTATTCCTGTCAAAATGATGGTAAAATTTATGTTGGGGGTTTAAACGATTCTTGAAACGTAACAAAAGCAAGAGGCTCCTTTTGATTTCACTTTGTCGTGCCCCATTCTACATATTACGCATCACCTATACCTGTATGTCACATACGTATACCCGTTGTGAAATTCGCTGCAACGCAATCACTGCACACTGCGCGAGTGGTCAGAAAAGCAGGCGTCAGAAAAGTATTAACGTTCCTCAGAGGCTCCCCACTAGTTTGATGTGTTTATAAGCCGTAAAGTTTAATGTATCTTCATATCGGATATAAAACTGCCCAGGTGAGTCGTTTTGTCCGGCGCCTATACCTGCGTCTGGTGCGACCGCAGCGTGATGGTCACGGGCGAGGAGGAGGAGGCCAGCTCGTCCGTTTGGGGATATTAACGGAAAATACTTGAAGAACCTTCGAAGATGAAGTCGTATAAATATGAATAACTATGAAAGTATAAAGTATAATGAGTCGTATGAGTACGAATGTATCGCCCTCGAATTGAAGCTTTACCTGAAGCGAGGTCAGTTTGTAAAGGTTACTCGGTACCAGGCTGGGTTATCCGCTTCATTGGAAGAGACCTCAATCTTCCAAGAAACCCATACCCGAGAGTGGGGACGAGATAAAAGCGTACACGTGAGAAGTTTGGTAAAAATAATCTTATCCACGAGATGAACACCTTGGCTGCGCGAGAGCATCTTTTAAAAAACCATTTTCATCGCTGTAACTTGTTACAGCGACGCGTTGGCCGAGGTGTGATTCAAAGCTCAACCTGTTTCTCGCAAGGAGAGGAACCGGGAAGAATTGTTGGACTTCTGGTCAGCCGAAACTCTGGTACGATATTTTCTTGGTCAACGCGTACGTCACAATATATCCGAATCTTTCTCATTCTTATATCCCGCGACATGCGTGGCGGCGACCAGACACAGCCAACGGAGCTGCCTCGGACTCGACTATCTAGTATTGTATATTCATGTGTTTAGTTCTTTCTCACGCGTGCTATTTATAAAATATATAAAGCAGATCCGCCGCGGAGGACATTGCACGAACGCGTAGAACGTAAGCGCGTACGGTATGTAAGAAAGAGAAAGACGGTAGAGCGAAGTATAGCGGAGGAGCGTTGAGGACGGAGTTGCCGCAGGTTAGCGAAGCACCCGACCAGCCTCCTGCGACACAAAGGGCTACGACAGTCCCATAAGTTATAGAAGGCCTAACAGAGACTCCGAACGATTTCTCGGGGCCAGACAATAGGCCGGCCGAAACTGTTCCAGGAATAATCATTAATCTGATCGAATGATTTAACGTTGGATAAAATAATTCCTAAACGCAACAAAATTGGTTCGAAAAACCGGACCAACGCATCACGACCGCTTTGTCCTCGGCGATCGGACGCGCAGCTATACGACAGGGGCATGGTGATGGATAGCGGCAATTAAGCGCCTCGCTCCTCACAGTCGCGAATCGTTACCCGCCTCCGATGTCCTTTGGGACTTATATCGCTTCCAGAAACTACCGACTTTTAATCGTCGGTGGACCGATCGCATCGTCCGAGCATGATTTTCATGGACTCGAATCCGATCGGTAGCTACTCCGATCGTGCATTTTCATTTCCGATTTTACTTGGCAGCGCCAACGGCCTGCGAATAAAAAATTCGCGACAACTCGAGGGAAAACCCTCGCTCGGTTTTTGAAGGGATAACGCCGCGCAGTTTCTGTTTCTGAGGATATTGCGATATAGAGGCGATAGCCACGCGCCTGCAATGTCAAGAGGCCAGGGAAAAATGAATATTTGACTGGAAAGTTGAAGCCATCGATGGGTTGCCCGCGCACGGTTCCATTTGTTTGAAGCACACACACGCTTTTCAGCGTGCGCGGATAATGTTTGGCTAGGACATTGCTCCGTGTCAATAGTATCCGCCGCGGCCATCCTCCTCCTCGTTCGGCATATATCTGTATATACGTAGTACGCGCGTGTTTGGACAACGCGTTGTATTAACGCAGTGAAACAAATCCATGCCCGCGTAGACCAACATCAGGAGGTTGGAGGGCCCAGTGCAGAGCTTGGATTAGTCAGAAAAACAGAAAGATAAACGAGAAATGAAAACGTAACGGGTAAAAGGGAAAGGTGGGGGGGGGGGGGGGGGGAGGGGAACAGATTACACGTCGGAGAGCGGAAAAAAGCAATTACCGATACAGATGGTTTTTTACTTTGTACAAAGTATAATGAGTTCTCGGTAATTAATCCATCGGTCAGTGCTCGGGTGAGCCGATATTTCTGAACGTAACTGCAGGCGATTCGCGGCTCGGTAATAAACGCCCACCTGCCGAACCCTCGTGACTAGAAATCGATGTATAGTATACACGAGTCCGCGTTGTTACACCGCACACACGTGGGTCACGGCTAATAAGTAAGTCTAAAATATTAAAAATTAAATCGAAAAATCCTAATGCATACGCGAGGATGGGTATACACATCGTGGCTACGCAGCCAGCCCGTACCTATACGGCACACGGAGTTACTACCCAAAGGCAAAAGGATGGGTGTGCATATAGAGGCGTATAAATCTCAAGCGGCATCGAATGTCAAAGTACCGTTGCATTATAATACGAATACCCGTGGACAAAGAGTGATTCGCGTGGCATTGAATCGAACATAAAGGTCAGCCGTGACAGAAGCCTAGATTGACGTAGGCTACAACGCTCGGTGTCCATCCGCTCGAGCGCACGATGCCAAGGGGAGAATCCGTTATTAATCGCGGCACAGGTAAATGTACATATATATACCTGTTATATGAACGACGCACGCAGAAGAAAATGAGAAAAAAAAGGAAGAAGAGAGACGAGGAAGAAACTGTAGCATCCAGCGCGTCCGGAGCAACTGCAATTTTCTATCTACCGAGAATGAGCGAATCGGCGTCGCCAGGTACCGGATCGTAGCGGCGGCGGCATCAGCAGCAGCAGCAGCAGCAGCAAACTCGTCGGTTATAAACTTGACGAAGGATAGAGTTAGGAGCGGATGCTATCTGCGTATCTCCGATCAGTGACAAGTTAGTGTAACGAGGGCGATGAGGAGTAGGACGAAGTGGAGAAAGAAGACTACGGGGAGGAGCCCCAGGGTGAGGTGGAGAAGGTGGAAGAAGACGAGGAAGCCAATTACGGGCAGGCACTTCTCCGAGACTCCCGTCGGTCCGGAGGCTCACGTGAGCTGGGGCCCCGCTTAAGGACTCGAGATCCACCGCGGAATACCCCGACTATCAGGCCCCGAAGGTATACGAACAACCTGACCGGGAGAAAAACACCTGCAATTAAGATATGTTAATCAGGTATTGGTACCGAGTACGTACACGCGAGGGGGTGTGTAATACCAATACAATTCCGAGTTAGCCCGAGTCGAGTTGCGTCGAGTTACCCGAGTGTGTTCCAACCGCGCAAGTTTCTTCGCTTGTTCCCTCTTCGGTACTCGGGGACCTACACACTGGTTTATTACGCAGGGTGGTCCCCGTCTTGCTCGTTTATTGGGCCCCGTGTACCTACTTAAGCCACGGTGCCACGGGAAGGAGCTAAGACGCAGCGTCGGCGTGGTCCGGCGAGTGCATCCGTGGCGGGAGGGCGGGAGGGCTCATGCCCCGATGTCTCGCATTGATGGATCGCCCGGTCAGCCGTCGCGCCATTGCTCAGAGTGATTGAATATCTCGCGGTCCATCTGGACTCCAATGAAGATCGATTAGCGACCATTACGCCCGGTACAAATCGATATTCCGATTCGTACGCACCGAGTCCCCCGGTACAATTGAAGATAATTAAATCAATCAGCGGTCGTTCTTCGTTGGACCTAAACGTCAGAATTTTCTAAGGCGAAACTTTATAGAACCGGCGTTACATTATTCAGAATATCCGTCCGTACCGCTATGAGTGAGAAACGTAGTTGTGAGAGAACAGGGTAAATATGCAGCAGATATGGTCGGATGAGACGAGGAAAAATTCAACGAACGCGGTGTTTCTCGCACGGCGAGACGAATTTTGCATTGCAAATAAAATGCGAGGATATATTTTAATCGACAAACTCAGCTGCGGTCGCCGAGACACTTTTGAAAACAATAACGGCGAATCATTGACACACGAGTCGTGCTCAATTAACTCAGCAACGAAAATGGATGTCGTTGCTCCTCATTTCGATGGAATTGGAGAGAGCCTGCAACCGAGTAGATACGACAGCGCCAACAAACAAACGCGAACAACGGCAACAAAGGACCCGCATGTCCTGCGGGACCAATTGACGGGAAACTAACGTGGGCGCGGAGGCGCGAGCGTGTCGATAATCTCTGGCAGACATCGCCGATCATCGGGCCCCACCCTGTCGTCGTCGTCTAGTCAATGGATCCCTTATACCAGGGCCCATCGCCGCAGTCATCCTGCACCGATGGGCCCAATTATAATTCATCCGTTTCCGTACGACGGATACTCAATCAGCGCGGTTCGCTGACGCTGATTAGCGAGTGGAACTCGCATGTTGCACCTCGTGCACGAGTCAATCGATATAGAGCCGATACTCGCGTTACGGTCGTGCGTACAGTTGCATTATATTCGATATGGAGAAGGAGAATCGATAGGAGGTTCTTTTGTGTAATTACGCTACCGTAAAACCGCGCTTCGTCGGACTTGACGTCGAATAAAGATACGCACAGATACGTGGGGAGTGTCGGAGAGAGGGGCAGGGGGCAGGGGGCAGGGGCAGTCGCTCTGGGTCGGAGCCTCTCAAACAAAAACATTTACACAAAGGTTTATTGTAGCAAGTTGGCTGCGAGGTATAAACAACGAACGTAGATCCTCGGCAAAACCGTTCTCCTCAACCTCTTTTTCCTTACTCTCCCTCATCCTCTTCTCATACCTTCTCCCCCCCTTTCCTCATTCCGGAGGTCCTCTTCACCCTCCTTGACAAGAACTCTAAAAGGAACGACACGAACGCAGATGAAAAAGAGAGGGCCTCGGGGTGTGAGGATGGTTCTTTTAATTAGTCGGAGGTGTGAAGAGTCGTGCGTACGTGGACGTGAGCTATACGGCTCCGTCCATGGGTTGGTTATAACATGCATGCGTGCGTGGGGCGATATCGGCGTATGTGTAACCGAGTCCCGCGATGCGCGTCGGACCACGAGCCCCGCCCGACCAGCCGCCTGTCTTTCGTCCCGGCCGAGACGAACCGGTTCCCGCTGTATCTGTGGCTACGGCTATGGCTATTGCTCTTCGGGCTCTATTGAAATTCCGACCGAGCTCTACACAACGTCATCGTCGCCATATCCGTCCTCGAGAGCGGCACACCGCATCGCCACGTCGAACGGCTAAAACGATACAAAACTAGACACCGGTGCTCGGTCCCTCGATCGGAACACAACTCTGAAATCCATCGGGAATTGATTCCTCGAGATGATATTGCCGGGGTACGCGTAGACTCGGTATACCAACCCGGAGAAGAATCGTGGCTCGAATACCTCGTGGGTTTCGAACACGTTTCTCATTTCGATTTCTTTTCCTTTTCGGCATTCGATTTTCTAATTGCAGAATATCGAT
The DNA here is from genome assembly GCF_917208135.1 of Athalia rosae. Lineage (NCBI taxonomy): Eukaryota > Metazoa > Arthropoda > Insecta > Hymenoptera > Athaliidae > Athalia > Athalia rosae. The sequence continues at coordinate 20,668,450 of NC_064026.1, read as the reverse complement.
CCACGTATACGGATCCGCATCGGTTATTGCGCCACGGATCGGATCCCAACTACTGAGAATTATATTATCCCGTCACGGTGTCGTTCGAATCATTTGCGCCAGAATTTTGCGGCGATAGAGGTGGGGGTTTTCTGCCAGATTGCGTATCCTGCGCGATTAAATTGCAATAAACTTAAAGCAAGTGAACGAAAAGTATTTTGACTCGTGCGAATTCTTTAATTCTTTGCCAAAGTTATGCCCGCTGCATGGATTATATCTGCGTCGAAAAGTTTGATGGCGAAGTTTGAGTTAAGAAGGAATTAAATAATAGAAACAATGGGAATGAAACAACGAGATAATATACTGAAAAATTATACAAGTCCTCGGTGAGCTAAGCCAAGCTCCGACGGGTAAACTAATCTGTCAACTTGAGCAAATGTTCATTTATACTTACGTACATTCCCTCACGGGGAATATCCATTCCGGAAACTTAAGTTTTTGCGCCGAAAGTAAGCAACGTTTATACACTCTTCCACCGACGTTATCTAATTAGTCTCCTTCAAATAAAGGGAAACTTAGAATTTCCGCTCGATAAACGAGGGCTGCGTCGATGGTTATTTCCGCACAAGTTAATGAGAGAACGGTCCTTACGAACCTATAGCAATCGTAATTAGGTACCTTCAACGTATTCGGTGAATATTTCTCGTACTGTTTATTACGTGCCTTTAGCTGACTTTGTACCACTACAGAAGAGAATACCCGTTCTTCTCGCAGTGATTAAAATACACGTACTATTCGTAAGTCTGGTAATAGCGGAAATTCCTTTCTGCAAAATTGAAAGAAAGAAAGAAAGAAATTCGTGTGAAAAAAGTGTGCCGCGTTACAACTTGGTGAAAAAACAGCAGCTTTCAAAGCGAGAATTTCCGCCTGCTAGCCGCTAGGTATACGGCAGCACAGAGGTTTTGGTGATCAAGGTAAAGGTAAACGGTGGAACTAGAAGTCTCGCAATCTGTGAAAGCTTTGGAAAATTAGCCCCGGCAAACAAGTCGGGTGGTAAGGGATGCTATAAGCTCTAGGTGCTGCGCGGGGAGGCAGGCGGGCGGACTTTTTCAACCGTCTAATGATTATTCCTTTTTGTGTTTTTCAGTGAGGGACGGTGAGCGGGACGAGTGTAAGTGAGAACGGCTAGATACTTCTTCAACCTCCGCGAACGTCGCCTCCTCCTGCCGAGCGCTCGCTCGCTCGCCTTATTTCTCTTTCATCTTGACGGCAGCGTCACGGCGCCTTAATTAGCCTGCCAACGGTCTTCTGTGTTTCACACCCTAATTCTCCGAGACTCAACCGTCCCTACGTTTTATCCGACCTTTTTTCCTCGGTCGATCGTGAAAAGCTAACAGCAATAAAATATTTCCAGGGTACTCCGGCAAGTACGTACATACATATCCTTGATTCGTCGACGCGACTCGCGCCTTCTCTAGCCTTTGATTTCGAGAAACGGGAATTAAACGACACTTGTCCCTACCTTCAACTAATTCTGGCATTAAACATGCCTCCAAACTTGGCGTAATGCAGATCTTCGATTAAAAGTTCACAATTGAGTTCAACGTCTCGCGGCTTTTGAAAATAAGTACGCAAGCTCGCAGTCGTACGCGTGAACTATGCGGGCATAGGTAGGTATATATCTACGGAACATTCTAGGCAATGCCAAATTGTACTGCGCCCCGCAAGGACTTGGAACTTGAGCGACGTTTATGGCAAGTGACTACTACTTGGCGGAAGCGATACTACCATCCAATTTAGCATCGCCCACAGCGGTCAATTATTTCCTCAAACTATATAACCGGTAAACGTGCAACGCGCTTGCAGACCATTTTATCCGTGTTGGAATTTAACGAACTAACAGCGCGATACGCTGCGAACACGGGTCAGTAGACACGATTGGACAAGTGAATGCGCCATGTGCTGGTGGAAAATACATTTTCTGTACATGAAGAAGAGAATAAATAAAAACGGGAATAAAAAAAATAAATAAATAAAAATAAATAAATGAATGAAAATATTCACACGGCATTTGAGTTATAGTCACGCGAGGACAATGCATCACAGGATGCAATTTCTAGCTATAGCATAAATCGGCGCATTATCAGCTTCACAATTCATTATACAATAAACAGTCTATTCGCAATTCTACATATTTGCATAAATGTAAACTCTCTATACCTACAATACTAGGGCGATTTCGATGCAACCAGACGTGCGCGCGCGTACGACACTACCATACCGCACTGCCTTTCATGTTGGAATTCAACGACTGTGTTTTCCATATCGTACTAGATTGCGCACGGTCGAGTTTAAATTTTTCCGTTTCTACTCTCTGACCATTCCCTTTTTATACCCCCATAATAAATTTACTTACTCCATTCGATTAGCCGGCGGGCTTTCCATACTACGTTTGCACGACGTCATACGAACTACAGCGAATGGCAGTTACATACATATAGAAATCGAATTTGTTACGTAAACTTGCGAATTCGTTCGGACACGGTGAACCGTCTTTTATCCTGTTGGAAAAATCATCGCAGCGTACACTTTAATGAGATTTGCCCGTTATATCCTGCGGCCGCACCCGGTCGTCTGTAAAATCATCGTCGGCGAAGACCCCAGCTAAAATTTGAAATTCACTTGCATTGCAGCTCGGAAGCTGTTGTAAGGGAACGTGACTTTATGCTCATTCATAAACATAGCCCTGTACATACGGAAGTACGTACATTTACACAAACTAAACGAATACAGGGGTACTCGGAGATCGTTCTCTCGCCCGCGTAATACGACGACGTTTCGTTGCCGTAACCCGCGAGTACCAAATACATCGAATACGGTACGGTCGCCATAGTCTTATTTACGCCGAGAAAATTTCACCGAATCAATCAAATTTAAAAAATTATTTTACAACAGGTTGAAAACCCACAATTCATAGTTTCGCGTTAATTTACCGGACACCCTGTGAACGTCGAGTATATCAAACCACGGGGTAAGCCTTAGAAGTTTGTCGCGCAATCTCCACTATCCCAGTCTGTCTGTCTGCGACCCGTACCTCGGTGTGCGTTCAACGGGACGCTTCCGAATTACTCGGGACTAGTTTGGAATTCAGGTGGTGCACGCGTCTTGTTTGTATATGAATGGGCACTTATGCAAGGGCCTGGGATACAGTGGACGCCGGGATATACGGGCTTGTCGGGACCTTGAAGTCGAAACTTAAAGCTCGGCGAGTCTTATCGCCTGACTATATTATATCTGTATATATTTTTTCTTCTCATTCTAATTCGATAGATCGCTTGATTTTCTCTTGCCGCCTACAAGTCCCGGGGACGCGGCAACAAAATAAAACGTATGGTAAATGGAAGAAACAAAATAGATGGATAAAAAAACTGAAGAGATAAAAATAATAACGGCATAAGAAACGAATTAGGAATTTCAGATAAGATTTGAACTTAAGAGTGAAGCCTTGTCGTTTGTCTGCCGCGAGAAATGGAGAACATTGGAACGAATCGGCACGTTCTAATTTTAGAATTCCACGTGTTTTCTCGTTTCTTATCTTAAGCACCAACGTCCTGCGTAGATCTAAAGTGCATTGTACAAGGTCCGCTCCGTGGTTCGTATTTTTTCATTCAACCCTCGCCGGACTCTGGACGTTTAGAGAAAGAAGCGAACTGTCTCCCGTAATTCGATGCGAGTCCCCTAATTAAATCGTGCATCGGTAATGAATGATACTCGCCCAACTCGGCGATTGTCCAATCACCTCCACTTCGTATTTATACCTGAAAAGCGCCGGCAAAACGAGGCTCAAAAACAGCCGTAGCGTCAGGTAACCGATAGTTGTATACGTAAGAAAAATGCTAGGCAAAATTTATCTCGTACTCTATCTACCTGCTGCTCGGTAAATATATTTGGGGGGGTGGAGCGTCGTGTATAACAATGGCTGAAATTGTTGGTCCTTACGTTCTTGTCGTCCTAAGTATACATACGCACTCATGTGAAACACTACAGGGTAACGGCACCGGAAGTTGTTGTTGATTCCAGCAAAGTTACCACACTGTAATAATAACCGCGGTGCACGTCTATCTTATACACCGTCTCATACAAACAGCTATGGGCTTCGGCTTCTAGATTTCAGACTTGAGACTTGAGGGCTGCGCCTCTGTGATCCAGAAACAGTGGTATACGTATGTACGTGTATAACTCTGAAGGCAGCGCCTATACGTGCATAGGTAGGAACGTACGTACACGTGGAAGTATACGAGGGCCGAGATACCCGCTTATATTCAGGTTTCTCGAGCGCAGCGCTTGATCGTGGAATGCCGCGGTAATGAACACGTTACCATCCTTATTGTGTTCATTACCGCATATTCCGGTTGTCCTCACGTACGTATAGTTCAATATCGCAATTGCTGTAAAACAGCTGCGGTCATTTTTTCATTCTTTTTTTTTTTCTCTGTGTTTTATTGGAACAGCCTACTTACGTACGTTGCTGCTGCTGCTGCTGCTGCTGCTGCAACAGCAACTTTTCGCCGGCTCAACCTTTCTTGTGAAACTCGCGAGATATAATCAGCTGATGATCGACGTAATTATACATCGGGTCGTACCGGTCCGCACTTACGTAAGAAACTTACCGATTTAAACAGTCTCCACGAGCGCTTGAGATTTCAAACCTATTTCACGGTTTATGTGATCCTAAATATGGAATTTGTCATAGTTTTTTTTTCACCGAGATAAGCGATTCTGGAAACCTAAGTTCCAACTTGAGTGAGGCTAAAGTTCAGTTTTTCACTGCATTTATTTCTCCGATGTCAAAGAGAAACAAAAAGTAATGCTTTCGTTGAAGATTTCCAACGTGTTCGCTCCATGGCTGGATGACTCGCTAGGGCTGTAGATGTACGTTGGTCAGCTCAACCACATTTGAATACGTTTAATTGGCCACAAGGCCACCAGAAATGCTTTGAGATAAGAGAACACGAAACGAGCCGAGAAAAAGGTAGGAAGAAGGCTGAAGCCAGAAGGCAAGAGGTTCATCAGCGATCCCTGGAAGTCGGACGGATAAAGAACGAGAACAGAAAAGGGAAGGCGAGCAAGGCGCCTTTCGACTCTGTGCTTCAGCTGGTGAGCTGCTCACCACGATCCGTAAGGCGGCTGCGTTTTGCTTTCAGTAATTGCATCTCATCTAATTTATATTATATATATATATATACGTATACATATATACATGCAAACCAACAGCGTCCAGGCCGACCTTCGTTTATTCGTCGTGTACCAGAACGCTCCGGAGTATCTCCTCTTGTTCGGTTCGAATTAAATGCATGCTGGGCCATCGTCGACGCGTCAATGATTCGTACCGCCGGTCCCTATCGGACTCGACGAAAGAAAAGAAAAAAAAAAGGAAAATCGAAAAACTACATTCATGTTTGTATACTCATACATACAAAGCGAGGACCCGCTGGACCGCTGAGTTGGATCCCACTCGATGCAGACGTGTAAAAGTGAGAGAATTCCGTTTCATTAGCAGAAGCAAAGAGTACGGCTCGGTACCCGGGTCGACTCTGATCGACTTTTTCGACGACCGGTACTCTTCTTTTATTCTTCTACGAGGAATAATGGACCGCAAAAGACGCGCCAGAATTATGAAATATTTTTTACCCGCTGCAAATGTGACTACGGTTTCATATATCGACGTCATTCAAACTCTACCGCAGAATATAACAACCGCGTACATTAACGTATACACTGTGTAACTTAAATCGCATGACTTCCACCTCCATATGTATGTTATTATACGCATAATAATGAGGTGAATTCTCTCGACATCCGGTCAAGTGATATATGATCGAGGTGTTCAGTTTTTTAAGATCGAGTGAGCGTTAAAAATTCTTCCGTTACGGCGTACGTTGCAGGGAGGGAATAGCTCGTGGTTTGAAACTACTGGATTTTTACGGGCTTATTTTGCAACTTTTACGACAGAGGCAGTTCGCGATGACGAGTTTTACAAACGAACCGGTCCTACCGCGTAGCAGCGACGCGTGACACCTGTAATTCTGACTCATACGTTACCCGAACAACAGTCCCTCGACCGACACCTGCTCTTTTGCTTATTCGGGTATTTACACAGCGTACAACAATTTGTCGCTCGGTTACTACTGCTTAGGAATTTATCACGGTGGGACGACTAATTGCGCCGCATGACCACGAATAAATATCATTTTTCAAAACCTCCTGCATCGCACGTAATTTTTATCAAGTCACCTCTGAATTGAGCCCTTACGAAACCCTCGCACCATTACCGGTGTGGCGGACGTGGAAAAAAAAACCAAATGAAACAGCTCCTCGTTGTATATTGTTATTTTAGTCTGATTATCGTAGCTGTTCATGTCGTACAAGGTTGTCCCACGACCTCTCCGCGACTTTATCTTCCCGGATACCGGTCACTCGAGTAAATTTTATGAAATTCGTGAAAGTATTTTTTCATTCGAAGTTAGCCCGCATTTTTGTATCGGGATTACATCGATCTCTTCGTTCAGCAATCGTTCGGCCGAGTCGAAAAATACTCAATTTGTAGCTACCTTGTGACGAGATGACGACTACAAAAAATGAATCTATGAAAGAAGTCTCGTTGAAGTCGGTAAAAGTATGCGGGGTTTGTCTGGAATAGAATAAACGGAAAACTATCCGCTTGTGGGTCCTGCTAACTCACAATCAGTTTTCTCGGAATCTATGCAACGCCTTTCACTTCACGGCATTGCGGTGGTTTCATTTTTCAACGGGTTTCGTTGCTCGATTCTCACGCTGCCATCGACGATAATTCGGCATGTAAAAGACGGCTCTAAGTTCGCAAGTGCACACCTCCTAACCGAATGCAGCGGGGATAGTATCCCGGTCGTTTCCCGGTCGTATCGCTCGGTCGTATTCCTTTTCATGCGCGATCGCAACTCGCCTACAGACGTCGTCGTCCCGTTGGTTGCCGTTGGTCGGCGAGATCCCGTAGCTGCGCTATTTCGTACACAACACATCGTATTTCTATATAACCGTCAACAAAAGCCATATTCATACGTAAAAACGTACACCGCGACCGCGACGTAGTTACACGCCGCAGTACCCGGTATGTACGGACCGTTTAACAACAGACAAATCTCGGCTCCTATCTCTGTACGTTTTTCAAACGAAATCTCGACCGCGTTCTCGCTCTTCTCATCTCTTGACACCGGCGAACCGCGGAGCTGTTACGACGCGTTGACGCGAACGTGGTCCCGACGCGACGGCACCGTCGTTGTCGTCAACGTCGTAAGAAGAAACGACAAAGGCGTCGAGGCGCAGACTTATTCCGCCGCCGTCCCAGGGTGACGACGGGTGTCGCACGCAAAATAGAATACAACTATCCCACTGGGGCGAGCGAGAGCAGATCACACGTAAGATGGCAAAGCCGACACGCATCGCGCCAGCCTGGACCCAGTGCCTGCCCCATTTACTGCCTGGGACGTATTTCGTCTTTTCCCGGGGACGTGACTTAGCGCCGGAATTGTTTTATTGGCTGTTTCCCGGAAAGATTAGGCGAAGACGCTTTCTTCTCCTTCTTCTTCTGGTTCTCCCGTTGTCTCGTCTTTCTTATTCTTCACTTCTGACACCGTACTCCTTTCGCTTCGCTTTTTCCTCCGTTTCTCGATGCCCCGTGGATAAGCCTACGTAACTTTCATTACACATTCGTGTCCGAACGCCGAGTAAGTTTGACTACGCAACTTATACCCAACGTTCGTACCAAATTGGATTTTCTACCCACGTATCGCGATATCAGCCACCGTAGCTGTCAACGCTAGTTTTTGAGTAGCCCTGCAGACATCCTACCCGTTCTCGAGCGACAAACCGAATCATGTGTGTAGGTGGCACATACCTCAAATATACGTCAGGCGTGTGTGACGGTATACCGATTGAACTCCGATGTGAGCATGGCCGGTCAAGTGATCGCCGTCGTTGCGGTCGATCGTCGGTAGACGCGGATCAATTATTGACTATCATGACAAAGCAGTTTCTCCGGTGGGCAGTTTATGAGTCTTGGAACGGAATCACGTTTATTAAAAACGAATCAGCGGCATGCGACGCGCGATCCACGCAATCTGCACGCACTGATTGCCAGCCACAATACTATTCATATATTCTTCGGCTCCGCCGTTGCAAATGTGCCACTGCCACCGTCGCTGCTGTCTCAGGATTACAGAATCACCCCATACCGCGCTCCGCAAAGGAGCTCCCCGAGAGCAATTACAATGCTGCCGATAGCAATTACACATTTTTCTCGCCGTCTACGGCTTACGCGAACGCTCGTCGCCGGTGGATACGCGGTGGCTTCGCACCACTCCACTAGGCATACGGATGGAGAAGAGGTAAAATATTGTCTCCCGTGTTCGAGAACGGTGCTCGGGGGCCCCGACGACTCTTGCGACACGTGTACCGAAATAACTTGGGTAATCATTCAAAAGTAAGTACTTGGACGGGTCTCGACCTCAGCTGTTTTCTTTTCTATTTTACTTGTTTTTCCCACCCTGTTCTCCATTATTCTCGTCGCCGTTATTATTATTATTTCACTTTTTCTGTCGTTGACTGAAAATCGAATCTGATTTCCCTCACACTAGCGAATTGATGATGATCGTACAGGAAGAGAATCCGGTACAGTGAAGTGACGAAGAGACCAGGTGCAGTCAGGTCGTTGATCGTAGGTATAAAATATTTTAGCAACTTGCTGTAAAACTCGTTTCGAAAATCAGGTCCAACGCCGAACACATACCCCAAAGTTATTATCTCGACATATTCGGGTTATCAATCATTTTTTTTTTTTTTTTTTTTTTTTTTTTTATTTCATGGTCGTCGTTGACGTTCAACATAAGCTTGGTGTACGGTCGAATGCCTGACCGGGCGAAACAGGCTCAAAACTAAAAACCGGTACAGGCCATCGGAGCTCAGTGAAATGGAATCTAACGTAGTAGAACAGGTGCTCGTTGCCAGGCTCACACGTGGTGCGGTGCAGCTATTGTCGTCGCAACCGCTAGAATGGCTCTGTTTCTCGACGCGCCAGCGTGTTCCAACATAAATACCTACCGATTTTATACGCGTACACTACTACACTTCCAAAGAAAAAAAAAAAAAGAAAAAAAAACAAAATAGGGCCCGACTACGTAACTCGGAAGAATGTCGCTCGATAGCGAAATAAGGTCCCGTCTCATCTCGGTCTTGGAATTTCCATCGATATATATATTTTCACGTTACGCAATTTTCCGATGTTTTTTTTTTTTTTTTTTGGACTGGGGGGAATTCCGTTTCACCCATTACAGGTACGCCCGCAGGTAGAAGGGCTGAATTATCCGTTCTCTCTCTTTCCCGTCGGGAGGAATGAACCGGAATTACAATTCCCTCGTAAACTTGTGTAATTTCCCGCAAATGCGAGCGGCAACGTTTCATTACGAGGTACGCGCATTCAATTAACAATATACCTACGCGGTTGTAACGGCTCTTTTTTTTTCCAAATTCATACACACCATATAGTACGTTCCCCGAGTTACACAAGACCCGCGGCTAACGTAATTATTGCTCCGTTCTCCACGCCCCACATTGTCGTCGCGTCGGTGCTGGGCGCGTGGACCGAAATTTTGCGCGGTGACTCGTCGCGGGGTTGTAGAACGACTTCGCATCACGTAAGCACATGCTTTACGTTTACGTTACACCGTTCGCTATCCAAAATATGTGGATATGTAATATCCGTTTGCGACATTATTTGGGAAATTTCATTTATTTGTGGGTATACGTTACAGCTCATCGTAAGCGCCGGCCAAACCCCGTCACAGATCAATGCCAGGTGCTCGTAGGAAATTCAACGAACCGGGACCAATAACGAACATCAAACTTCTCGTGATACGCTTCAGAAACGTATTACCAAAATGAGAACGGGTAACGCGATCTCCGCTATACGGCGGCTAGCCGGCTGTAAAAACAACATTTCAAGAGCTATTTGTCAAGCCCCTCTGGCTCCGCTGGCGTGAATTGTAATTAGGTACGATACCGGAGGGTTCATCGACGCTAGACGCCGAACGCTGGATGTCCCACTTCGGGCTTTTACAATTAGAGGATAAACGCGTCACAGTATGAAAACATCGTTGCTGATTTCAGTTTTCTTACCATGTCGGGATAATAGAATCTACGGCAACTCTCTCCGGTCCGCAACGACCGTAGCTGTACGTACCTCCGTGAAAGAGACGACGTGCGGCCCACATAGATTCTCTCCCGATAGCACCGCGACGCTCATTGTCAGCACCGCCCGACCCGCGGGCCTTATACTCGGTACGTGAAGGTCTGCTGCAGCCCGCCTGCAGGTTTCTTTCCAAAACTCGACACACCGGAGAAAGAAAAAAGAACAAGGAGACGGCGACGACGACGGTAGGCAACTTCTACCTCGAAAGCTGACAAGGTAAACGCTGCACCGGGGACAAAATTTTATTCCCTGCTATCTCTGTGGCACCCAGACTTCAGTTTGTCTATGTTGATTACATTTTTACGATTCGTCTCAAGATTCCGCTCCTGCTGCTGCTGCTGCTGCTGCTGCAGACTCGCGCTGACGAGATGGAGTTTTATTTTATTCGTTCCGACGGCACGATTATTCCAAGCCTATTCCATTTAGACTCGCGGTTGTGCAGCAGCGCTCGGCCTTAGGATACTTGGATTTTCATTACTTAGCATTTATTCTTCTCCAAAAGTATACGGTTGAATTGACGACGATAAAAGAAAATTAGATGAAATGAAAAAAAGTCGAAACAAATGAATAAAATCGAATAGCGATCGCGAAAGATTTTCAAATTGCTGTTTTCTATCTGGACAAGGACCATAAGCTGGTCACTTTTTCCGCATACCCGCAACATCGGTAAAGGGAAACTGTTTTCAGAAGCCCGCTTACTTTCGCGATAGGACCGAGCTATTTCACTAGATCGGGAAAGTGCTTCGAGAGAAAATCGAAAACGAAGGGGGAATTTCTCGGGATAATCGAACTTTTTGCCTACTCGAGTCAACGAATCCAATTATCCCTTCGGTCTGTTTTCCCGAACCAACGAACGGGTAACGGTGTCATCTGATGCAGGTTGAATTAGCTGCACGGATAGTGTTGATTCGAAAACTCAAGCAAATAAATTCCTCTCCATCTCTTTCATCTATTTCTCCGTTTGTTTTAGTACGCGTCGTCCAATCGTGAGACTCTCTGGAATTCACATACAGTGTGCAACATACCATACAGGTACGTCCATAGGTTCCTACGTACATGATACGCTGTACGAGGGAAAAAAAAAAAAAAACATATCTATAAATTCATACCTGCAGCTGTGAACATTCGTTTTAAAATACGAGATCTTACGAGATCTGAAATTCCTCATCGTACACGCAACTTTAATTGTATCTAATCCATACTCTCGATCGTTTCGTACTGTATACTCTATCGCATGGCAAGGCGCGGGCTAGAGGAGAAAGTAGAAAAATCGGACGAGCCACACCTGCGAATGATAGTATCGCTACGACTGTGGCGTGGCAGGGCCAGAAGGAATTACTTTCAAGGAATGGCGGTACGCTCGTACAGATCTACGAGCCTCCGGTTAATATTGTTAAGCATATATTATGAATTTCCTACGTTTCCTTGCCGTTATTTAGTTACATATGCTAAACTAAGGTAAATACATACGTACGTGGCTATAATATACATTGAAATGTGCATCGCTGGTGCAGAGGGCAACGTAGAACCGGGAAATGTGCAAACGCAATAACATTAAGGGATCCGAACAGGCAGACGTTGGGACAAAGGGTGAGTAACCTGATCACTCTCGTCGCCTTTCTTCAGTTCCTTCGTTCTTTCAACCCCCCCCCCTACTCTCAAGTTTTGTTCGTCAGCTACCGCGGCAGCAGCAGCGAGATCTCCTCTTCCTGTTCTTCACTTTCGGCCCCTAGGTTCCGGGAGATAACACGATGAAATGTTATTACGGCCGAAATAACATCCCCTCGCCCTGCGTCATCGCGGTGTTAAACAGTATGAAAAAGTTCGTTCCATTCCGACATGCGATTCTCGTTTATACTTATATACACGTGAAAACATAATATCTGCGTACTATAATACAACGTACATTATGCCCGCCACTGTACATATATTTATCTCTATATCCTGTCGTCCTGAGCATAGACGACGGCAGAGGTACGTGTCTTCGGGACGCTCGACGCATTCTGAACCATACGGCTGAATCGTCGCTTCGGTTAAGATTTGATGAAACTACGAGACGTAAGTGAGTCGTAAGTATGTTCGGTAGATGTGAATTCGCCGATATACCTGAGCAGAAATGTAGCTCGGTCTTTTTTTTTTTTTTCACCGGTTTTGAACGAAGACAAAGAATTGAATAATATGAAATAGAGGAAAAATGCAGGCGGCGGAAACACGTGTATTCACTATCATTTCGAACTCGTCCTTCAACGAAGTTACACCTGGATGCATTCCTGCCCATCTCTGGATAATTTAACTCCGCGTTACTTACTGTCAAAGTTTCAAAATTCACAGCCTACGAAAGGCGAGGCGTGCAGAGGCGAAGGAAAATTTATACATTATTTATATCCTTCGGTACTCGAAACCAACTGCTGTAAATATACCTTCGGTACTTGGAACGATATAGAGTCATATAACGATCAACCGAGTCTGGAGAGAATTTTAAAGAGATTTTCGCATCGATGATTATTTCTACTCGATAACTTTTAAATACCAGACGGCTATGACCCGGCATAATATAACCCGCACATTCATAGACGACCATCGATCCCTTGGATTCTGATAAAGAAATTACCCGACTTGAAGATCATTATTCCAGAACAATAATTGGGGAGATTGTTCAAAGAATTAAGCTTTACTTTGTTCGGTTGGATACGGCAGCTACTTATTGAGTGTTAGAGTCTAAAAAGGTGCAAAACGCAACGACGAAAGAAGACACCTAAGATTTTCATTAGGAATAGCCGTCGTCTAGCTCTAGAACATTACCATCAACTTTTCACCCAGGACTCCGGGCTTTATGAGCGTCATTCGCAGCTTGTATCATATTAGTCTGTTTCACGAGCTCTCATTTATTCCGTGCGTTGTATGAATCACCGCTCAGAGCTCGGTAGTCGTAAGTCGCTAATAACCCGGCATATATACCGGAATCGCAGACATTCACGGATAGATACCGGCCTCGGCGAAACGTCTGGTGCGAGGTAAGAATTTGTATTACACGATAAATTCTTTCTCTCAAATATTTTTATCTCTTTATTTGAACGGGGTGAAATTCTATATCATACGGCGACATGATATATCCGATCAAGATAGAGATGCAATTTATCAAGAAAAGCGATTTTCGTTGCGGTATTTTTCGTTCCGAATGCGCAGGCTAAAAATCTACAATTTACCGTCAATCGAGAATTCACTTGTTGACTGCACCGCAACTATCGGAAAACTTGGAACAATTATCGGAGGCAAATAATACAACGAATACCAACGGAAAGTTTATTCGAAATATTCACGGTACTGAAACAGTGGTCGGCTTACGAATTCGAACATGCACGTTGAACATAGGTATACCCGTAGACCCGCTCCACCCGATACGTATAGCTTCGCCAACGTATAGCAAACGCGATAGTCAATTTCAAACCCGCTCAGATATACGAGGGCATCCACTCTCGGTGGTGGTGTGGTCGATTCGCTAATATATTATCTATGGCGTCCGTTCGTGCTAAGCGATTCGCCAGCGTGCAGATCGCGCGCCTTAGACCGTGTATCTCTAGCTCAGGGTCGATTCCGGAGTGGTACGTACTTGGGTATTATTATACGAATACGTAGAGATACCGACCGATACGGAAAGATTGAAGAATGTACGCCGAAGAATTTTCTCTTGTGTGGGCCGTAGACGTATAACGTAAACCATCCGGTACATACGTGGCTGAAATGAATTCTTTCCTTGTTACCGTAATACGATCGGTCGTTTCTTCGTCGGTCCCAATAACGCGCGCGGTGAATTTCGCGCGAGTTGATTTTCTCATCTTTGTTTTTTCCGCACCACTGCGACGAAATGAATTGGGGGTCGGGATCATATTATGCAAGGTTAGCACCGAACGCGGGCCCTCAAATCGCAACGTTATACGTCGCGGTAACGTAACGCCCCTTTTAAAAGACCGCGTCTCGTGCCCCATTATTCCACCGAATTAAAATACAAAGGTATTCAGCTCCGAACCAAGCGCGCGCAATTCTTCTTACATCCTCTTGGCCCGCCCTTGTACCGCGTCGACTTCGCCCCACGTATACGTTTTGCAAACCAAACTGCACACGACTTCGTATACATACATATACCTGTTAAACTATAAATTCACGTAGCTACGCAGCGTACACGCGTCGCGTACGAGACCCGTGTACACGTAGCTATACGCGAAACGTGCAATGCGCAAAGTCGAAAATTCACGTGGCCCGACGCGACGTCCGTATATGTATATACGTATAACGCGCGTCCTTGTCGCTCATACGCATCCCCTAATAAAGATTTCACGGGCCCACAAGCGCGCCGTCCGCTGGCAAGCCGTCATTATCTCGTAAGGGGAGGGAGCTTCCTCGGTGCAGCTTTTTTCCGCCGCCTCGGCGAGGCCCCGGTTCAAATGCATCGCCATAACCGAAGAGCGCCGGAGTTACGGAGCTGAGGCCCGGCCACCGACCGTTGCTCGCTGCAGACCGGAGTTTCAAGACTCCGAGTCAGCCGCCCGTTCCACAGCTTTTGATTTACTGCGCTCGAGTGGCCCGCTGTGCGTGAGTGGGTCTCACGTGGCCACGCCCGTATCAATATTTATATCGTAGGTACGGTACTCATCGCGGTAGAGAACCTTTGGTGGCGAGTTTAAAGCTGCGTCGTCCGAACGGCGGACCTCGGTCACATCCCAATGTCTTCACGGTAAACAATATTATTTCTGCGGTACCCGTACTCCGTGGGTCGATCGTGAAATATGGAAGGTGGCGCGGCATCGCGGATATCGCGGTGACGCCGCGGTGTAACCGGGGTATCGAATTGACCGCTGTTCGCTCTCTTTTTCCTGCCCCTTGTTTTTTTTACCTCACATTTTCAACGGTTCTTCGTACTCGGTCTGACCGAGTGTCGCGGTGAAAGTACGAGCGTCGAATTTGACGAGTCTGAAAACGTGCATCGGGTAGGGTATACCGCGATCGAAGGTCACGCAAGATCAAACTCAAACGGCGTACGGAATGATCATGGCGATAAATTAACATGCGATACACCGCCCGTTCGATTGCAATATAATCTGCAGCGAATGGCTCACGAGTGGACGATGTAGATGTATAAATTCGTAATTAGTTTAACGATGACATCGGAGCAAGGGGTTATTCGATCGGCATTGTATTCGCCCCCTTTATATCGTCGAATATCAGATCGCTCGTATGTATAACGTACACCGTATAAACCTTAAACTGCAGAACGTATTAATTAAGAAACTGGTAATTAATCGTTTCACGATTACCGCGCTTATAATATGCGCGAGTAGAGAATTTGAGTAATATTTTACGGCTCTAACTAGCAGCGACTGCATCTGTCATATTTCTAATTGAATTCACGGCGATTTACCCTACCCCTCTAATACCCTGAAATCGGCAACGCAAAAATCGGGCTGAATCCGTGCAGAGCACGCTCTAATCACCGCGTCGTCGACATTGTCGTCGTCGTCGTCGTCGTCGTCGTCACTACCGTCGAGTAGTCGGATGAAAAAAAGGACAGACTTATTGGCGAACCTTGGCCATGTACTCGCGAGCCGCGTGCGTCACCTGCGAGTTACCTGGGGGCGATGGGGTAACCATGCGGCACCACATACACAATCGCGCGGTCGACTATCAACTCACTCCCTGGGTGGGCGCTCACCGCCTCTAACCTATCTCCCATCTAATTACCATTCCTTTGCCGCCCTATACCCTTGTCTGGGCACCAAAAATTAATAACCAAACCATCCGACACTCTCTGCGCGACACCTCCCGGCATTGCGGCACCTCGGGCAGGGTTAGGGCACATAGCAGCTGCCGGCTGATGCTGATGCTGATGCTGATGCTGATGTGGGTATATAAGCTATAGATATATGTATAATATTTCCAGCATCATGCCTTCCGAGAATCGCGGGAAAAAAAAAAAAAGTTTTGAAAAAGTTTTCAACGGACGCGCCTCTGCGCCAAAGAAGAAGACGGTAACCACCCACTTCAGGGCTTGCTTCGTCGACTCGATATTGGTCCGCGTTGATAACGAGTTTAAAGTCTGCAAAGTTCTTCCGGGAACTACTAACGCGATATAATAGATAGAACGTGGGGAGGGTATGAAGGTAGACTAATTAAGTGTACTGAGTGTGGCATCTTCATTTTCTGGAGATCGTCTCGCAGGGAATGAGGGAGTAGAGAATTCGAGGTGTTCGCCCGATAGTCACACTCGTTCGGAATTGATGTTCAAAATATCACGCTCGTTCCTTTACACTTTCTTACAATTAGTTTGGTTGGTAGCTCCCTCGTATATATACCCTACCGTTTATAACTACTTGGCGGGGTCGTTTGCCCGAGAAAATCCCGAGCCTTGACTCGGCTATTTATTTTTCCAATTAAACGCGCGCTTATAATACTTGAAGTCCGTAACGCGATATCGATGCTGCTGCGCAAGCAGCAGCTGTCGCGATTAAAACCGTCCTAAGTAGCGTCGTTCAATTAAAAACTTTCCCAACAAATTGATTAAGGTCACCGCTGCTAACGGCAATTATTTCGTGAACGTTGATTCGCGAATATTCAACGTGTGGAAAGTTCGTTCCATAGATTTCTGATGGAAAAAAAAAAAAAAACACACGTACGAAACAAAAGGAAAACGACAGATGAAAAATATTCGTTTCCGCCACTCTCCTCGAATCGTCACTAGAATACGTACGAGTTAATGTTATCTTCGCGTAGAAAGAGCTCTTACTAAATTGACGAACTAATCGATCGGTCCTCGACCTCTTAGATGAGTTAATTGAAATGAAACTAGCGATGTGGAATTGGAATTCTGAAAAATCTACCTTGAAATTTTTCATTATTACTTTTTTCCTTTGCGTCTCGAAAATTCGGTTCTTTACATATATAGGATAACCCTCGGTAGGAAGTTGGAAAACATCGTGAGAGGTGATCGAAAATTACGCGCTGCCAGCAGCGGCGGCTGTACGTTGAAATCAAATCCTTGAAGAATTGAAATTTCATACGTGAAAATAATTGACACGGAGTTGATATCGATCTTGGCTTATTACCGAAGCTGAGATTCGGCGCACCAGGTTACACGTAGTTATACACCACAAGACCGCTGTAGAATTTATCGCGCGTATCTCGTGGTCAAAATCACGCAATTCCACGAGGATTCATTGATTTTTTTTCATCCCCAGTTCGTGTTGATATATCGTATCAAGATGCGAAATGTGTTGGTTTGTATTTTTTTTACGACGCGACTCGAATCTGCCTGGCAAATAGAGAGATCAGCAATTTTATCGGTTTTCGTTTGTGAGAAGTTACCACTCGAGTTACCCTCCGAGTATCTAACGCGTATGTTTTGTAGCCAACATATTACACCCACGCGGAGAAACATTTTCCAAGTAAATGCGGCCGTACTAGTAGGCATGGCGAGTACCGCGAGGTGATATAAAACCCGTTAAACGAGAAACGTACACAATTCTTTTGTTTCCCACATCGTTAATAAAAGACTCAACGCGTCGTAGCCGCCGAACAGAACTGAACGGAGCTTTGAGCCGAGGTTGACAAACGTGATTATGTAATCTCATATTGTTCGGGGCTTTGTCGTATACCCACCGGTGGCACAATGGCTCTACGGTGCATCATCGTAAATGTGTTCACAGCGGTAATAATATAACAGAAATCTGTCAACGCGACATCATCGAGGGTATATCACCGTCATAGGGATATGAAATTTACCGATCAATGGCGTGATACACAATTCTCAATTAGCTTTAATAGATGCGGTTGAATTATAGGGTGACAATTTTCAACGGGCGTAATTATCATCGCTCGTGAAACAAGGAATGGGTCACGCGGTGATAAATATCCTGCACGTAACGTTAATTCCTACGCAACGTGCGGGTAGACCGATCCGTTCGAATATAGGTACGGTTAAGCTGCAGCGCGGCGCGGCGCGGCGCCGAGTCGAGTCGAGCGAGATAGTGAAAATTCGTATTCAGTAAATAATTCTCCTCTCGCTCATCTTCTTTGTGGAAGCCCGAGACTACCGTTCGAAGAATGCCACGTATTAAGTGCTCAAGCCGTACGAAACGACGCGTATAACTTAATTTATCGTCAGAATTTATTTTAGGCGATGCAAAGGGGCGATCCGCGCGTTTTCCGTCGGTTATCCTCACCGCTGTTCTAACGGTATGTATAGGAAAAGGGCTCGCGTCCGCCATCTAATCCCCCCCGATCTAACCACTCGAGCGAGTTTAACCTGTGACCCGTGTTTGCCTCTCGTTTATTGTGACCTGAAATGGATAAGTACGTTCTGCTATGCAAATACGTTGCGGTCAGCAGGTCCAAGGGTGCGTCGCGAAGCCGAGAAGAGGCAACGGGTTACGCCAAAATGGGACGTTTGTTACTTCGTTAGGCTCAACGACGACTAATCCCCGCTGGTCTTTTGTACTAAACCCACGGGGGAACAAATGAGGTAGTCTTTTTCTCCGTGATTGCGAACGATTTTGGAACGAAAACTGGCGCTTCTGTTACACACGTATACACGTAGGTGTACCTACGTTCGCACAACTACGGACGCGGATTATAATAAACCTCGTTCGAAAGCTGCAGCGAACCGGCACATGCTGTACACGCGGTTACGGCGACCCCGAAGAATTAATTGCTTGACAAATCACTTACGTTATTAATGAATTTTATGCACATGCGTGCACAAGTGTGCGAGAACAACATACGCGAGGGGGTGAATCGTTTTTGGGTTGAACTCCTAGACTGAACTATTTCCGATTGACAAAAATAAACAAAAATTTCCGAAATGCAAATCAACGTAACAAACGAACGACCATGTATCGGGTATAAAGCTTTTAATTAAACTCTGTGAACGGTTTCATTTTGGTTTTCTCGTTTTTTTTTGTTTTTTTACTTTTTTTTACTTTTTTTTTTCACCGTCTAACGGCGAAGTCGGTTTTCCGTTGAAATTTTTCACCCCTCACCACCGCGCCGCGCGCCGTGCGGTGTAGTATGTACGTCAAGGTGAATTAGTATTGGTCTACGTGATAAATGTGGTGGATCGAAAAAGTAAATTATCGCACCGTTTAAGTAAACAATCTCTCTCAAGTTTCTAGCCACCGACTCCGCCCCCTACGCTACACCGTATACGTATACCGTAGCCCATATAAACCGTAACTATATTCAAGTAGTGATCGTTTGAGGCCGGAACGACTTTGAATATATATTTTGTATATTTTCATACAAACATAGCGTGCCTTCATGAGTGTATTAAAGGTAGTAGTTTCGCCGACAGCGGGTACCCGCGGTTATCGGGATTTTATGCAACTGCGCTCTCTGATAACGTTTATCGCGATATATTTCATCTATCTGGAGTGTGAGAAAAAATACATGTAATGTAAGTACTGGTATATTGAGGAAGCTACCGCAACCGAGTATAGATGTCCGATACATGAATATCGAAACGCATCAGACAACTATACGTCAAAATAATGTGTAAGTACTTGCGAACGGCTCTGAACATCGCAGGTACCCGCGACGTGAGCATTACTCATTTCACCTGCTGATGAGTCGATGTACTCATTTCCATTTACAAGAAACCAGCATTGTATTCACGCTGCACCGCGTTGTCTTCTTGTCATGTTTGAATTTTATATTAAATTTATGACGTATCGAATTCGTTGAACTTGCTTTTATCGGTCGAATTATTGTGTATTTCTTGAAGGCTATAGATCATAAAATCAGCTTCTTCCAAATTGCGACGTACGGTGCTTCTGTAAAGATGATACGATCACAGATCACAGCGATTCATCGCGTGGTTGAAATCGATCTGTGCGAAAGGGTATTGAATGGAGGAAGTGTAGCGTTCGGTTTTCCTTTCACTTGAATAGCTGTAGGTTTGTAAAATCATTCGTCGCAATGAATGAACTGGAACTATTCTGTATCTAGATGCGTAGGCCTATAACTCCTATAGAAATATCAAAACCCGTATTAAAGCCAAATGGCTCTTCATTTGATACCTGCGCTGATGAAATTGATGAAGAACGTGCGTGTGTTGTAAACGCTGACGAAGCAATATTCCTAACGCTCTAATCGATCTCTAGGGGGAGGTATATAACGTACGAGTCGTTAGTTATTTTTTGTAATACCCCTCAAGCTCGCGTATGCGGCGTAGGTGGTGTAAACAAGTTTAACAAGAGTGTTAAGAAAATACATGTGTATCCGTATGGGAAAATAGTGAAAGATAAAAAAAAATAGAAAAAACAAATTTGACGTTAATCAAGGATATCACAATCTGGAGAATGTGCATATTTTGACTAGTATAACACGGGGCATGTTACGAAGGAATTTACAAGGCACGTACAGTTCAAGTTTATGAATCATTAAGTTAGGGAATAATACGACCATCAAAAGAGTTTAAACTTTTATCCGAAAATTTACAATCAACGCAACCAAGTCGCCGGGTTATACCCGTAGATTTCACGCATATGCACACGAAATACGCATGTATGTGACTCCCCTGCAACGTCTGTCGGATAATCCCATTGACACGGCGGGGTCGTGGGTATTTGAAACCCGAAAATAATTATTCGGACGTATCCGAGTATCTACAACTATTTATGATCGTTTATGGTACGAGAAGGCAAACATATTATGGCGGGAGATGTAACGAATTCGATATCCTACCGCTAAACGGGTATACGTGTACGCAGGCATTACATACGTACAATGGGAAGATATGGGAGTAGGTGGAGGCTTTGTGACTCCGTGGCGTCCAGCCAGCACTCCCAATACCCTCGGCCGAGACCCAGCCCTTGTAAAATATTTAAATGAAATCATCATCTCTTGCCGCCCACCTGCCCGTGCCTGTCTACGAAGTCTCGTATAGCATCTCGCGGCCCGCCCTGGCGTAATATAAATCACGGATTAACATATCGGCTGTGCACATCTATGAATATTAATAAATAATATAATTATCAGGTTTCGGGATAACATTGCACACCAACATTACTCGCGAGCGGAATATCAGCTGTTCTCTAATGGTATCTTCTAATGATAACGCGCAGGTATTCTTCGAACCGCGACCACGTCGACGACCATATCAATGAGACTTTGGTATTTCGTTTCATGCAAATTTTGGGAACAATTGGTAATCAGAGTAATGAAAACTGCGTTATAGTGACGCAATTTCGAATTGGATTCATTGACCATGAAGTGGTGCTTCTTCTACGCCATAAAATTTATTCATTCAAAGACCGAAATCCGAGATTGTTTAGCATTCCGTTTTCGGTTGGATACCTCCTTGTACAAAACTGGAATTAAATTCAAGCTATACAAAGCCTGGCCACAGGTCGTAGTGGTCCAGATTGTTTTGGTCTTTTGGATTCCAAGAATCTTGAGATGTAACGAAACGAGAAAACGTGACCATGACCTATCGTGTGGCTCTCTCTTCTCTTGTTTTATTCCAAATAAGTAGTTACGAAGATCTCGGCGTCGTTCTATGTAGCCATACCACCGATTCTTCTAACTACAAAGAGAATTCCAACGCAGAGGTAAGACGAAGATCTGGAGCATGGTCTACCCTCATATGTGATCCGTACGTGTAGCTCGGCACCTAACCCGTAGGACTGACGTACACAAACATAGGCCATGATAAATACATGTACAAGTCGTGAGAACCCCAAGGATACGATTTAATTACTCGCCGGTCTCTGATTAATTGATTCGTTAAGATCGAGCGTAACGTAATCGATTGATGCGCCGGGTCAATTTTCCAACGTCGGTCCTTTCTACCCGCGGATGTGGTTCGGCGACCTCTCTTTTTCGAGTCGGGATCGAGTCAGTCGCTTTCAATGAACAGACGTCCTCAGTCATAGCTATATAGGTATATACAAATGAAGAGAGTAACAATATACGAGTGGGATCCGCGTGTGGGTGATTCGTGCATGTGGGGTTATTATCTTTATTTAATTTTTGAACGCGTCATTCAATTTTCACACGAAAATTCAAACTGGACCAGCGTATAATATTCACGAATCGTTCGCGATGTAGTAATTTTTGATGGCCGGTCAGCACTTTGGGCGGGTGTGAATTGGTTGGAATGGCGACGATTAGTTCTCCACATGATAACGATTAATTTATTCAACAAGACTCCTGACAGTTTGACAAAGATGCGCAGACCCACGAGATATTTCAGAGTCAGTGACACGTCATAGTCGTCCAACTAGTTGAAAAGTTCGATAATATCATCTACCGTTGGTGGCTATCTTTCATTATTATTAATCATTGACCGGACGATTCGGTCGCTTTTCAAATATCAAATTATACCATTAATTGTTCCCTTACTGGGAAATAACGTCTGCATATATTTTCTACCTCATAGGACTGTCAACCGAAACGATTGTCTCCCACTTAATTAAGGAACGGCTGCAGGACAACCTGTGGCTATCATATTCATTTACGAGTTCAACGTATAATGTGCCGGTTCTATTGACACAATACGTGTCTGTAATGTAAACGTCATTAAACTCTTTGAAGCCTCGCCCTCCGTGCACGCACCGTAATTAGAAAAAAAAAAAAAAAAAAAACTTAATCAGAATATAAAACGAGAAGGAAAGAACAGAAGAGTGAACAAGAAAAAAGGATAACTATAAATGTGTTCGACTGTACGCGAGACAAAGCAGATCAAACCGCACCTGCAACTTGCACCCTGCTCGCCACAACACCCGCACAGGAAATGCATCGATGCGGTGCTTTTTTGTAGGCCGAGTTTCAGAGTCAAGAATAAGTACTACAGTCGTTGTGTCTCTTCCCCTGAAGCACTGTCGATTCAATGGCAGCGATTCGTCTTAGTTGATCTGGTCCCGCGACTCTTATAGTGAAACTATCCACATGAGTGACGGATCAACGACTGAAAACTCGACGCTGATGAGTTTATTGATATTTTTTTAGATAAAATAGATATCCCGGAGCATTGTCGTCCAAATGCCGTTCATTAGTTTCATGGTATACTATAAAGACGTCCAAAAATTTCTGGTCTCTTATCCTTAGAAATCTTTGTTAAATTAGGATGCCTCGTAAGGGATCCCCGAGTCGAGAGCCGTTTCGACGTTTCTTAGGATTTCTCAAACGAGCCAATTAATTATAGAAACAACCATTTCGGGGTCAAAGACACTTGACCGATGCCGAAACACGATCCTCAATGGGCACTTTTGGTACGTTCTCAGATCTTCCAAGGTTCGTGGAAGTTTATAGTCCAAAGACCGGGTAGAAAATTCCGACGTCAAATTGACGAGATTAATCGACCATCAGTTAAGAACCATTCCGTCGATGAACATTGCAACGACCTCTCCCGGGTAGTCGCAACGCTCCTGCGAATGCTGCAAGGGAAAAAAGTGAGAATTATACCAGAGGCGAAGATTGCGATACCTGATGATGAACGAGGAACGCAATCAGGGCAACACTGACGCAGTTTACAAATCCTTCGGCGCTTTCTTGACCCTTCGCAGAAACCACCTCGTCTATCCTTGCCACCCTCGGGCAGTTAAGCCACGAGTTTCTCCCGGTGATTTTTATCGATGTATAGGTAGGTATACATTATTCCAAATGTCTTTCGCCTGCAAGTACGTAGTATGTCGCCGTACAGCTCTGTCCTACTAACGTCGTGCGAAGTCTCGTTTAATTTGCGATGAATAATTTTGGCACGATCTCGATGCAAATACCCTTGGCAACAGAATTTTTTCACGTTTCTCAAAAAAATTTTCCAATTCGTGTGATGCATTGGTCATACACATTGATCGTGAATATGAAAATCGCAAGACGATGAAATATAGTATTCAATTGGAGTTGAATGAAAATGATATATTTCTGCCATGGTAAGACCAAAAGAATATTTCGTAGACCAAATCGGAATCAACAGACACCGTTGTAACATGAGTTGATAATCTACAACGATGTTCAACAATTTAACAATTATTTCCGTTGAAGGACTTCGCTTGTGACATTTTTGAATTTTCTCAAGCGCTCGAAAAGTCGAATCGTTGTCGAGAAACTAATTTTTAATTTTCCTGTCAGACCATCCGCGGAAATAATTATGAATAATGCAGTGGTACCGAGGTTCGTCGACACGCGCACATTTGTGTAGCGAAATGCGCGTCGTTCGGCGATAAGCCCTGATAAAAAATGAACGGGAACCTGTCGGTGACAGTATTCAACGAGGGCAAATGATTTTCTTTTATTCTGATTTGTTATCTCCAATCCTCGCGGCTTTGCCTTTAGTTAACTCGCGCACAAGTGGAGTCAAATACGAGTATAAGTTGCGGACCGAAATTCCAGGGTATAAGCGTAACTCTTCACGTAATGAACCAACATCTTGTATACATCCGATCGTGCAGATTATAATCACGATCGAAACGTACCTGCGTGCATACAGAAATGACCGGATCGAGGTGCGATGCAAAAATATAACCTTCGAGCACATAATTTCACACATTTGCCGCAACGGTCGCTCTATATCCTCAGAATTTATTCACCGGGAATAATCATCTCGGTTTTTAATCATTTCACGTGCATAGGAGCGGTGATTGAAACTAATAGTCGAGCTAAACCCATGCGCAACGCTGCATGTGCATATCTATAACAGAGTTTGCATACGAATAGTGGCAAAAGTCTTCGTGAAGCCGGTCAGCCTGATGGCATTGTTGTCTGAACGTAAACGGTGATAAAGGAACGGAGCGGAAAGTAATATCTCATCGGGTCGTAGCCTAGGATGAATAATCTGACTTACGGCAAATTTCTTGGAGCTTTATACACAGGGCTCAACGCCCTGTGACTTATCGCGGAGCTTGTTTCGTCCCCGCGTGTGTATTACCACTCCGCACACATACGCTCCAGGTGACATCTCGCACATACGCCTAAGCCAGGCGCGCGAAACAGGATCCCTTCATCTCACCGTCGTGCTGCAGCATCGAAGATTCTGGCTGCGAAAAAATCAACGAACAAAACGAACAAATGGAAGTACGGTGAGTTTGAATGTCTCGGTCTTAGGCTTCGTTTATCTCAATGTTCGATAGATAACAGATCGAACTGAACAACGATAAGCACTCGACGGTCGGCGGGAAAAAACAACGCACCGCTGCACCTTTCGGAACCTGATGCGGGTACATTTGTTCATTTTCACTTTTGTTTTTCTGTTGATCGTTTTTTTTCCTCCAGATCTGCATCAGCGAAGCGTATACCTGACCTAAAAAATTTTCGAGGAATATCGAGATATCGTTCGATCGTCGGTGCAATAATCACCTTCTCGAGCGTGGTAGCTAATGGCCGAGGAGAATTTGAATAAACGATCTTGCCTTAATAAGTGAGGCACAACGCACGCGTGGCAGGATCGGGTGAGGGTGGGGAAACCCCTTCGCGATGTCTCTCCAACATATTTTACCGGAAATTCCATTCCTTCCAGCCCATTTGCCGAAGTAGGGTCTGAATCCTGCGACCGGAGGGCACCAACCCCCTCTTCCATGGTTCTCAGCCAGCGCGGCAGTCGGAAGGGAAAATAGAAGGAGGGCAAATTCACCGACCCGACTGAGTAATTATAGCCTCCTCGTTGAATTAAGCGTCGCGATGCTACCCACTGCCGTGCGTAAGAGATGTCTACGACAAGATTTTAACCGCCCTGAGAAAATTCGAGGACAACTAACGCCGTTGAATTATCAGGAGCATGAAATATTTATGGAAAATCGGATCGATCCTTGGGCGATTTATCGTTGACAAAACTGCTTTGATCGATGACCGACGACGACGAGGAATCGGGAGTGGGGTCACCTTGGAGATTGGAAGGCGGGAAAGGCAAGAAATAAGAAACAAGCGAGAAGAAGTTTTGTTCACGGCTCGGATTACAGTTTAGTAGTCGGCGCATAAATCTCAT
Source organism: Athalia rosae (assembly GCF_917208135.1). Lineage (NCBI taxonomy): Eukaryota > Metazoa > Arthropoda > Insecta > Hymenoptera > Athaliidae > Athalia > Athalia rosae. Next base: position 20,642,222 of record NC_064026.1, on the reverse strand, counting down.
ATACTCAACATTTTACACTTTAACGGCTTACGGCGCACAATTTGAGGCGCTTGGGATCGGACCGTGCTAATTCCCTTCGCCCTCATAACGTGAAGACTAATCGGAACAAAAGGAAACTCATTTTGACCCAAGCGAAAGAACGTTCGAGCGTCGCGTTCCAGCCGCAGGTCTGCCAATAACCATCATCGCGGTAGCCCCGCCATCGACTCCGGCCTTGCCCGTCGAGTAAATTAATTCACGCCGCGTTAACGAGCAGTCAGTTTCCTCGCGTCATTGGCCAAACAAACGACGCAGAAACTACTCGAGTCTTCGGCTAAGAGTGCAAAGCACAACGATCGATCACACGATCGTGTACAGGCACGACCGATGCTGTACGACAAACCGTGATGAAATCGAGCCTTGTTTTGCTCACGTCCTCTGCTCTAATAAATTTCAATCCTTCGTCATCCTGTCACTTTGCCAAGTTTGACGGGTCACGTGCGTGGACGCGAATTTGGTTCTTCACGTTTTGCATACTCCAGAGGATGGAGGATTCTCTCGCGCTCGCTTGAGAAAAAATTTCATATTCAACATTTTCCGCGCTTTTATCGCGCAACTCGATCACTTCGATTGTTATATAATCCGAGCGAGCGCCAGAAATGACGTGCGTGTCTATCGCGCGTATTCATATATTATAAAGACAGGGGAATTTCGGTTAATAATCTACCTCGGTATGACGCGATCCGCATTATTTAAACCCCCGACGAGATTATGTTAATAAGTATGGCATCAACCCGAACGGTATAGTTTATAGTTTCCTCGCGGCCTCGGCGAGTCCGTTTCGCTCCTACGGTATGATGATTATTGTTTTAGGGCGACTAGGGTGTTCGCATGTCGCCGGCACCGCTCAGAGGTAACAAAGCCGCTAAACTTCGGTCCAGACGATATTCTGGCGGACGTTAATTCCGGTGGACACCGGGCAATTACGGAGCTTCGCACCTCGACTGCGCGTAACTCATTATCGGCCGGAAACCCATGAGTTCGGTTTGTCTTCCGTATATTTTCCACCCGCCATAAGTCACCCTCCTCGCCTCCGCCCTTGCCGATGATGGTAGGGCTCATTCGATTCCGGACCCGTATAACGGTTGATTATCGTCGTCGTATGGTTTACACGCCCTTTCATCATTCGAACGAAATTAAAATAGATTCCGATCGCAGGGAGACTCGTCGAAATATCATCAGCAGCCGATTTCTTCATAGTGGATGAAAATAAAAAGGACAGCACCTCCATGTATCGACCGATCGCTTTGACCGATGCATACATATTTACATTATACGATACACCCGACCCCAGGGCATTGGTAGCGAATCGTAAATAGAATCGAAACAGATTCATATAGCTGTACACTAGCTGGATTTTCCTGAACTCAAAGTGATCCTGATAGATGTGCAGTTGAGAGAACTTTGGACGCAAACGACGAGCACTTGTTGCAAACCGGGTGGTTACCCAACTACCCCGTCTCCACTCTCGATCCTCCGCGTTTCCTGGTTCCGGCGCCAGTCACTCGGCAAGATTTCTGGCGTCAGCGGTATCCCTGTGGTGCGTGAGCTGCGCTTGCGTGCGCGCGAACGAGCGAACCGACGAACATCCAACGTCGTTCGTTGCTTCGGTGGCTCGAAGTTACCCAGCGGAGGCAGTGGAGTGGCGGCGAAGCAATGTTTCCTTCCGCCCTGAACCCTCGAGTACCAACGTACCGCGAAGTGCGTTTACGCTCGTCCCATCTCGATATTGACCTTTAATGAGCTTCGAGGTGAACAGCGATGGGCAGCGAAAACCGCGTTCGGGTGCTCCACGGAGCTTTAGTCCTCCTGTTACCGGGATTGTCATACGCATTATCGTTAAATTCATTTACCTCTAGTAGCCGTAGAGATGAAGCTGTATACCTCCGAATGCTCTTCATTCATTGTCAGTCTCTTCGCAAACGCCCTTGTGACTCTATATGCGCGTCACTTTTTCTCAACACCCGGATCACTGATCGAGAGATTTGGTGGAGCGCGTTATGTTGCCTCATTGTCGGTCAACGATTTTCATGCACACAATTTCTCTCATTTAGTATTAGCGATTTTAACACGGTGAGTAAGATTATGGGCAATTTCCTTCTCAGCGGCTATGTTCAAGGCTGCCTAAACTATCAGGACTTGAATTGTTTAGATTGATAAACCTCAATCACAATGTACCAATGGCGTTACCGACCTACTGTTCATGCCCTGGGGATATATATCCTCGGGAAATATCATCCTCAACATCAACGTATATTAATTAATTGTGTGATCGATTGGGACCAGGATTACGTATATAATCAGTGTTTGCTACTCGGAGGTATAGAAGTTGGTAACTGGCGGGTGTAATAAGCTCAGTCTTGCCTATGTACACGCCTAACTGTAATCCGGATATCGCGCGCATATATCCATTTATGCGTGCGACATTGCTGAGGTATGTGTGGGATGCGAACCGGCGCAGTCCTTTAGGACTGATGGAACATCGGGGGAATGGTATGTCCGGTACGATCGCTTTCGGAATAGGTATGTTGTCGAGGGTGACAGCTAACAATAAGGGTGAATAAGGGTTTATGTTTTTCAATATCGATTCAAATGAGGCTGGGACCGGCACAAAGGAAGCGACAGCAGCACGCGTGGCTTAATTGCTTTATTAATTGATTATCCGCTGATGATTAATCTCTATAAACGCGAATGGAAGAAAATGAAAAAAGAAAACCAGATATATATGAGATTTGTTTGAGGAGGGTCGAACTATAGCAGCTCTTACGGTAGAGCGCGGAGCTTCGGTGACGTCATGCCGGTGGATCCCAAAATTCGAACCAAGACCCATTTCAGCCTTGGGCTGATGACGTTGAAGCGATCCGGCGGACGGTCAGTTGGACCGTCCATTCCTGTAAGGCGTGTAACTCTAGTTTGAATTCAATGCCTACATTACGATCATCGCGGGTAATACTTTGTGGATTATCGAGGATCGGTCATATCGAAGAAAACGGAGGGATCTGGCTCATGCGATCTTGAGCGGCACATAATCCAAGTCCGAAAACGAGATCGTGAACTGCAGCAGGCAGTTCGAGGATAAAGTACATACGTACGGGAGCATTTCACATTCGCCAAGACAGCTGACACGACGTACGGTGACAAGAATCTCCCGTGAGGACGCATTGTGCGGCGTCGCGACGCTCGGGGCGCTTCGTGGTGCACTTGGAATCGAAGATCATATCTTAAAGGGGGCAGCTGGTGGTCGCGCGCCGCCTGCATCTGCGAGATTTCTAGCCAAGATACACGGCTTTCAGGGGTAAAACCACCGAGTCGAAGTTCCGCATCCCGGAGAGGAAAACCCGCCTCGAGAGCTGTTGGTAAGCCACCGGGTGATCTGTCGAAGATAACGCCGGAGATAGCTCGGATCAGAAGTTCACGAACGAGAGAGGAGAATGCATCCTTAGTCGTCCTTGTGATCTTTATCGTGCGGACAGCTGGCCGTGGTTAAAGATCTTGCAATATTTTGACAAAACTGGAGGCCGCGTTGTGGGAAAAAGATCAGCCGTAACGCGAACGCGGTTACCCCGCTGCTTTATGTATACATAGTGTATAACCACGCTTTGCTACTTTGCCGCATCACAATGCGCCAAATCGGTAGAGTTGTCATCGAGAAAAGGTGCGTCCGGGCGGAAACTGAATCTGGGTGACACGCTTACCTGTGGTTACTTACGGTTTTTTTTTCTACCGAACCAAGACAAAAGAAACGTACACCATTTCCACAGTTGGTTTTTACAACGCCACAAAATGACGACCGAAAATAATTTGGAGAACTAAACAAAGACAGACAAAATGTATTCCAGACTTCATTTGCTTTATTCCACTACATGCGAGGGTGGAACAAAAGTTTTCTCAAGTACCGCGGTTGTAAATGACACGTTCGCGGACATCGCATGGGATGCTAATGGTGGGAAATATGTGCTGGGAGAACTTTTACATCAATTGGTGCTGAAGTTGAAGTTGCGACCTTTGATCCGGGTTGATCGAAACTGATATAAATGACTGAATAAAAGTTCCTTCCGTGGATATCGGCGGACTACATGTACGCGAGTTGATACTTTGCACCTTCGGTATTCGCAACAATGCGTACAAGAACTTGGAATATTTACGCAGTATCGTATATCCTTCTTACGTAAGGCTGAGAACGTCGTAAGACCGGCTGGGCGAAAGACGAAGGTCGGGTTCTCGCAGGAAGCAAATACCGGGACGCCACGTTACGTGTCAAGTAGTGAGGAAAGATATTCCAGATATTCGTTAAAAGGATAGAGCTGAAAATTGTACGAGAAAATTAAGAACTTATAACAATATTCGCGAGACAAGGGGACCAAAAATTACGAGCACATACAGGATTTCCCGTTCCAATTATTACTCGAGAACACAGGGTTCTGGAACAAAATGCTCATTCACACGAGTTCATATGCAAAAAGACTAATTACGGCGTTATCGAATTTTCTATATAATCTTGTCGAAATGGAAAAACGATCTGCAAAAAAAAATCGGAAAATTCAAGTTTTAGAAACTCTAAATGTACGAAATTTGTGTATTTTTTACCGGAAATCAAAATGGTTCAAGTGAATCGAGATACCCTGTATAAAAATACTTGTACATGGTTTCCTGATTTCAAAGTATTGTACAGGCAAAATTGTTCAATATACCAAAACGAGAAGAAAAAAAAACACGTTCGATAAATTCTCATTTCCACGTGAAAGACATTGGTTCTCAGCGCTTGGAAGGAAATCCAAATATCAGACGCATCAGGTTCTAAAAGTGCCGGAACCGGGGTAAGTTCTTCCGTAGTCTGCCCCACGCGTCTTTCCTCCAACAATGGTATTCCCTTCTTTTTCTTTCCGACTTCCTCCTCATCGTCTACTAAGGGTAGCTGACTCGGTCGGGTACAGTTCGCGTGACAGCCGAAGACCGGCGTTGCTCGGACGTCCATCGGCAAGGGTGGTATGGAGGCGGGGGGCATCAGGAGCGTCGGGAGTGGCGGGAGCGGCGGAGTTGGCTCTCGGCAAACATGGCGGACGTCACGCAAGTCCCTTATACCGCGATATCGTGTGCCATCGAGCCAGAGCCACCAGTAGTAGAAAGATATTTTAAGTCACCCCCACGGGGTAAAGTATAGCGACTGTTCGCTGTTGCTTCGCGGACAGAAAGTACGTCGCGTTACCTACGCTCCCCGCTCACACCCCCAGCAGCACACCTGCGTGTTGGTAACAAAGGTGTATAAATTATATAAAACACGTACATGCACCCTCACCTCGCGATACACACCCATTCAACCCTCGCTCTCGTTCCCGTACCCCCTTCACCGTTCCCACCCCCGGCTCCTTTCCTCGTCGCCGTATACCGGCGCAGAGTCGTATATTGGTTTACGCGGTAATAGCGGGAGCAGCAACAAGGGTGGTGCACCCGTACCCACCCTTATTCCGCGGTACGTCGCTATACGGTGTTCACCAGAGTCCGGAAGATCGCAATCATTGCGGTCGATGCTGTTACTCCCCACCTACCGATGTGGCGACGACACCGCGTCCACTTGTATTCGCGACGCTCGAGTATTGGTGTTCCACCTATATAGCCGTATAAAAGGGTGGTCGGTGGAAAATACGTGGGACGGGTACCCCCAACAAGTCGCGTTATACCCTGGGACGGACTCACGGACGTCGTCGTAAATCAACCGTTAATTTGTTAGCTGTTACCTCATAACCGCTTCGTTGCGCAGGTCAGTGTGCCGAACGGTGGCACGTTACTATAGGCCCCGCAAACCTTCCTTCCGAGTTTCCCTGAGAAAAGACCAACCGAAAACTTTCCGTAATACCTATATGCGAAGAAAACCGGTCGATCAATTCAGTTCTACCATGTCGGCCGCCACTAAACAACAATCCTCGTATACGTACGACATACATATCGACCGCCATGGACTCGTCATGGTACCAAGTAAATTGATGTAATTAAAGCAATTACGCCGAGTACGTCGGCACGTTGGCGGTGTCGTTGTACGCCGTTATATTGCGGTCTCCGTACTCTAGACTCAATCGCACAATTTCGGATCTACCGCATCTGATATAAACATCATGCATCGGGACGTGATTATTCGAGCATCGAACGCGACCCCGCAGCATAGTGACAATCTAATCGGTAAATTATGAGCAGTAAGAATTCCCCCTGATTAATACGACTTTGATTGTCTCGATGGACATTCTTAGATTCCTGCGATTTATACTCGCAACATATAAATGGCGTATACGGGAACCGCGAGGCGGATTGATGCTTATCTCTATAGCAGTCGTTATAGCCATTCAATAACCGGCGAGCATTTCATTCTATTATAGTGACTCGAAGTACACAGGATATAGGTATGTACGTACGACTGTGAGCCATGTATAAATACAACATACCGCTGCATTATGTACGTGATGAGCAAAGCGAACGCGCTAATGAGTGCCTTTCCTCGTACATTTACATAGATAATTCAGCTAATAGAAGCCTTTGGAACAGGGTGACGCTCATTATTTGTCCGGTAATATCTCTCTCGCTGCAGGTGTCTGTAATCACTGTCGACAAGGCAAGTTCGTATAACTACTTTTGTCTCACGCTTTTGTTCCATTGATACTACGACCTTCTTCCCATTATATCTGCCCTGGTTCACTAAGGTAGATATCGCAAGTGTTAGTAGATAGCATACGATGTGATCGCTACTTTTCGATAAATCGGTATTATAGACCCTGCACTTTGATTGGCTGTTCGGTAAACCCAACGATCGTATATATTACACCCGATACCTACACCGCAATTAATATTTTCGGCTGATTCAAACCAGTGTTGATCATGATGATGATGATGATGATAATAATAATATGATAGTGAAAAAGATTAGAAGATCACCTAAATATTTGATGAATTTGGTAGGAACCCGAAAGGAATTGATCGAATAAAATTACATTCGTAGCGAGATAAACGTGGAACGGATTACGAATTGATTAGGGATTCCAATCGTAAATCTACGGAGCCAATAATTTGATTTACCTGAAAGCAACCAACGCTACCGGAAAGATTGACAAAGGAATGACAAAATCCAAATCAGAAGTCATGCTTAAAAGATGTTAGAATATCCGAAATTAATCTCTCAAACCTAGCAGACGTATCATTTGATACATTGTGATAATCTCTACCAACAGAGTCCGTTCGTTGACCAGAGAGGGGAAAAAAGCCATTGAAATATAAAGCCGTGTCAAAAACTGACGCCGAGTTTAGTTATGTCCGAACGGGTGCGTGCAGCCCGTCAACGTTGCGGTCCTGTGCACCGAAGCGGCCGATCTTTGGTGACGGGCGATCCGTCTACGCCGTACCGGCATCGGTCCAGAAGTCACTTCTTTCCTCCGCGATTCCCTCTTCCTCTTCGTTTTCGTTTTTACCCGCCACTTGGCCGCTGCGAATCGGACAGCCGACACTTCTTTGGCGTCGTTGTCTTCGCTAAGAAGCAAACACCTCCGAAGTCACAACATCGCGTCAACGCCTCCGAACGCTAATGGAATCACTGGTCGAGTCACCCTAGCTTTTGCGAGAGTCGTTCAACCGAACGGAAGGTGCATACTGCGGTTTTTCATTCCAGATTTTCAACGGAGATAGAAGAGGGAGCATCTCGATGTATATCGAGCGCAACGTCTATCCTCCTAGCTGCTACGTGGTATCGCGTATGATGAGTGATCCTTTGCCGAGCAATCTTACGCAGATCGTGTCCAGACGAAAATATCACAACGTCGAATGGCAGTAATAACGCATCGCTCTTAGCGACCTGTGGAATATCCCTAAAGCGACGCTCCAGTTGGAACTTTGACTATTTCTACATGTAGCTTATATCGTGGCCAACGAACAGTTAGAGTGTTTAACCGAATAATTAAAATTTAACGGATCGCGACGATGAGCAGTATAGCTATACATCGACTAATTACGAACGATGTGAAAGGTATAATATCTAATTAGCCTGTGTGAAACAGTTTCTCGTTAACAAAACGAGCCGAAAATTGCGAGTGGATGAAGAAATTTTCGGTAAAGCTACAATTTCCACATTTACAGCTGCGGAAAGTAGAGATACACGTATACATATATGTAGGTATACGTCTGACTAATTGGAGCAACGCAAAGTATGTATTTTACATTAATGTATATGTAACCGCCATCTTGCGTCGTGTAACTATTAATATTCTGTAAAATATGTGTGTGTGTGTGTGTATTATTCAGTGAATATCATACCCCAGAGAAAGGGAATGCTCGTAGTAACGCCAGGAGGCTACAGCGGGGGAGCAGTTCGGTCCGTCAGCAACGAGCCACCAGGAACGTCCTCAATCGCTCCGCTGTGTTCGCCGGAGGCGCGTGGTTTTGATCCTGAGCAATGTTGCCCTTCTTAACAGCACCCGTTCCCCCGACATCACCATCTCTGCGTTATAATTAAGATCTGGCTCCCAACTTCTTCAGGTTATAATTAGGACCTGTTCACCGAGGTAACACGGGACCGCTGATATTATGTAGGTATATCCTACCCAACTTACAACGAGTAATGGTTCCGAAATATAGTATACGTGTACACGGTGTTGTACGTGTAAACCTTCTGCGCCTCGAAAGGTCGTTCATGTGTGTCTTCGAATGGACCGGAATCTCCCGTATTATGTATAACTGAGAGCATCGCCTCGGGCCGCATTTCCCAACTTTTTGGTATGTTACTAAAAATGGGGCTACACGAGACCTTCGGGGCTACTCAGGACCGATACCAAACCATAACCGAATTACTTATTTCTTACCATATCTTTAAAATCGTCCAACGGGATTCTTTCGTTCGGTAGCTTATACCCACATTCTTAGACGAGGCAAGTTCGAAATATGAGCAATTAAATCGTTCATCTGGATTACAACTGATTTACTTTTTTTAATTCTTATATTCGCTCAAAGATACTATGGGTCTTGAGGATACGATGGGTCTTTTTCGGGATAGAAGCTACCGTATAGTTTATTCAGGTCGTACGAGTATCTGAGTCACCAATCGCCCTTTATTTTTGCTATAAGCACGCCCGAGATGCTCTTTTCCTATTATATTTTCGCGCTGCTTCCACTTCGCCCAGCGCGAAGCAAGAGTGGATTATAGGTATACTCAGTTATACCGCGGTATAGGTATACGGGCATACGTGTTTATCAATGTATACGTATGTGCTGCGAAAGACTGGCTCCCAATGGGAAATGGAGGAGGATGAAATAGGGAAAAAAGTAAGTCGATTTGTTGAAATTCGATCCGACATTTGCGGATAGCGAACTGAATTCCTTTCCCATCCAAGATACTCCTCTTCTACGCTTCTGCACGCTGCTGATCCACGGCTTTATACGTATACATATACACACGGATGAAGATACGCCTATATACGTGTACATTAAATACATACCTGTGTTATATAGTCGTATGTTCACGTTCCTGCTGCTGCTGTTGCTGCTGCTGCGGCCGCGGACCAACCAACGCCCGTAGACCTGCGTGAGAGCGACGAGGTACACAATATTTTCAAATTGCTTCCATTATCACTTGCGGTTCAGTTCACATGATTGTTTCATTCCCGGGCGAGAATAGCTGCTGACTACGTGGTACGTGTCTGAGGGCATCTCGGCCGGGATATTACACCGGATAACACTAGGTCCAGGGACTATGTTTCTCAGTGATCTATGTTGGGTTGGCTACACCAAAATATTTCCGTAACATGCACCCATCCGCCAAGTCTCTGGTAATAGCGGCACGCACGCGCTTTTTTTTGCCACTATCTGCACAGTCCGATCCGCGCCGGCCGACAAGATCCAACAAAATTACAAGTTACAATTATTTCGAAATGATAGCAGAATTAATTATCGTCACAAGCCGTTGGTCCTACGTGTAGCGACAGCTCTGCGGACAGTGGTGTGTACGGTTGCGAATAAAGGTCCGGTAGTTACATTACGAGAAATATGCAGATTCGCTTTGTCCCAAGTAGTTTTGGGGAAAATTTGACGATCGCCGTTACACCATAACATCGCGTGGTTAGTACGGTGTTCCGCTTCGGTATCCTTATGATGTCAAACGCTCTGCTCATACCGGGGGGGACATAAGCACCTTCACGCTCGTAACGCTATGGTAATGTCCAGCTTATACACGCTCGTATAAATGAACGCAAGTTTTTCGCGAGGTCACCATCCCGCAAACCCCACGGGGTGGGTACAACGTTACGCACGCAACCTACTCCACAAGGGCCAACACAATGGAAACTGTCCACCTCCGACGGACTTGACCCAAAAATCCCGTGGATACCCGCATAGCCCGACTTGACCTTACCTTACCTGACCCAGTCCGAGCTAACCGTGCAGCCCTAATCTAACAATATATCCCAAAGATAGCGAATCGCACTTCTTGTCCCTAACCCAGGATCATACTCTGTAGCTAATGTGCCTAGCGTTCTCTCTGAGCGATAGGATTATAACGTAGGTACGTACATTCGTAACCACGTTGCTTTTACTACGTGAGCATAACGTAGGTACTGGCCGTTATGTATACATGGCGTATGGACGTCCTTGTATGGTATTTATATATTATCTAAATCTCTGAACCCGCATGTATACCTGCTAGGTAAAATACACCGGTGATCGTATGATATAAACCGTGTTCATTTTAGTTCCTCGTAGCAACGCAATCTCACGACTTCTGACAATAAGTACACAAGTATCACACATACATGGCAGTAAGTGAAAATTACGTCACCACACGGGAGAACAAAATTCCAAAATGTATAACTCTAACATTTCCCATCACTCTAATCACGAGTATTATCACGGTCGACTTCGTGCAATAATTTTCATGCGCGCAGGTAAATTTCCTGTCGCAGGCAGTTACCTGTAATGTCAATTTGATCGACGTTATTTCAGAAGGGCTCCCCTATGTTTAGATATCCCGGACGCGCGATATCCGGCAAAACGCGATTGTTTTCGCGTCTGTTTATTTCCACAAAGGTAAAGATTATAAATATAACTTGAGGGTATCTGAGCGTTACAGTTCTTCATGCATTGTAAGGCACACACATGTGGTAATGGAAAAAAGTAACTTCACGGTTGTAAGGTACGTCACATATTTGCTTTGTGGTAAGCTTCTGCTGGTATATAAAATAAATAAATGAAAGAACATCGGGTAGGTTATTTTCAGAACGCTATGTAAAGAAAGAGAAAATTGCAGACTCGGCTACATCGAGCGTAGAAAGGTGGTTGTAATAATTAAAATAATTGTAACGGTAGATATCCCGCAGCGGTACCCGCACAGTACCGCTGAAGTTCTTGGAAGTCCGTTGAGAAGCTACGCTACTTTTCTGATCGATATCGCCGCCTACTTTTACGATATATAGCCCGGTACACGATATAGCTGTGATTGATTAAAAACTATCAGATGAGGTAAACCTACCTTGTATTTATTTTCCGCGTCGCATGTTACGATCCGAAATCATCAAGCACAACGCGTGCACCGCCTAAGACTGACTTCAGTAGTCGATCAATTCTTAATTATTCTACGCCACTAATTACCGCCCCGAATTCGGTAGATAGCACACCTGCGGTGAAGAATTTTGATGGTGGAACGAAGCCACGAAGATATAACTCAGATCAGTGCAACATCTTTGGATCGAAAGTATGTAAAGCACTCCGCCTCTTTCGATTATTGAAATAATTAATGATTTCCGATTAGTTGAATTTTCTGTTGAAACAAATTCGTGCGTTACTGACATTGATGGACGACTGTTAACTACAATTATGACACTGTTCGATATTAATCGCGTCCCACTCTGAAATAAATGGAAAATTCATCAATAATTCCCGTTCACGTTGACACGAATACCTGGCGATGTGGATCATAAATGTTCAGTGGTATACATATATGCGCAAGCGAACGTACCTACGAGTGACAATCGAACAACTAAATATATCTGCGAATGCATATTTACGTAAAAGTTTAAAGAAATTTAATCGCTCAATTAGATTCAACTCGATAGTTTGTTTCAAAAGCGCCGGGACATTTCGCGGTGTTAGAATAAAGCCGCAAGTACACGGTATCAGCCTGCAAGTCGCACTCAGAATCACTCACGTAAATCAAGACTGCAAACAAACAATAACGATTAAACAACCAGCGCGTATTATATTCTTGGGGTAACGAAAGCGCGCTACTGACCTAGAAAGGTTGAGTGTGAGCCTTGAGGTATAAACAAAGCATTCTTAATTCCGGGAGGCATGCTCTTTACATTCACGGAATAGAAAACGCTACTGATGAACGAAACCAACGGATTCAAAGAGCGAACGACGATCTCTGATACAAAAGAACCTGTGCATGTGCCTATGTAACTATAACTGTACATAGCCAACAGCTTACTATAGACCGGCCACTGTATCACGCTGGGAATACCAAAGGCCTCAAGGTACGCAATCTTCAAAGCTACGAAAATACTATCTCACGAGACACAAAGGAAACACTGGATGCAACCATGGAACGAATGAACGTAGCACGCAGCCACCTCTCATTGTCAGTATAGTATGGGCAGCATTAGTGGAAGTAGGAAAAAATAAACATCCTGACTGCAGAGACCGGCACTGAGGCGACCAACCCCCAGCTTTTTATATTACCAGAATACAAAAGTAGAAGAGGATAGTTGATAATATCAATTTCCCAAAGTACATTCCACGTCCCCATGGATCGCGGTAGGTGTGGTTTATATCCTACAAAATATGAAATGCATTTACCCAACTATAATGAGTCGATCAATCCTCCTAATCGTGTCTTTCCTACCGTCGTGGTGCTGCGATATCCAACTATTATACTTATTATGTAAACTTATATTGCCTCGAGACTTCACTTTTTCTTCAACAAAAATAGCTAGAAATAATTAGTTTCCATCGCAATAATCAGTCATTCCCGGTGTCGACTGCCAACGGTGAGTTTTTTTTTTTTGCTCATCTGTTTCTCGTCATTTTCGTTTTTTAATGATTACTCGTACCATCGGTACATCAGTCTGTCCCGAAAGTGCGACGCGCGGTTATAAGGAGACAATTTGATTAGCTGGTTAATTGAAATTTTCAACTTCCTATATTTCTGCACCGTAAATTCTGAAATGTGTCGGAACTTACGTTCGGGCAGCACTTTTTATGCTTCAACCGCCGTCGCGCGTCGCTCAGACCCCTTGATTGTAATTGATACCGTGTCTCTTCGTCGTCGTTCCCCTTTTCCATGGTTATATACAATTATCCGTACGGGCGGTACACGTCTCTTCGATTTGGCTTCCCGATATATTTGCAGACGGGTCTTTCGCACCGTTGCCGAAGTTATCCGGGACAATTCTCTCCGTAAAGCGATGGGGTTGGTTAAATAAGTTCTTCAAATTTTCGGTGAGTGTCAGAAAGCTGATGACGGGGTACAGCCGATCTGTACTATAAATTCACGATCGCGAGGCGAAAATTGTTAAAACTATAACAACGGTCGTGTAGATCTCGAAAAGGAAGCAACCTTAGGATCTTGATATGAAAATGGAAAAAATGTCCGCAGCGAGTTTATATATATATATATATAATATGATCATTTCTCTTCCGGCGTGACTGTATAAATGTATATACCTCCTCTGTGCCTTTTTTAATTTCATTTATAACATTTTATCACGCAATGCCTACCGCGTCTGCAACGGCGCGTTATTTCGCGTATAGTGGGTACGAACATATATCTATGCGTCGAAAGCTCAGACCGAGTCGCGTGTGAACGCCGTGGAAACTGCCAGATTCTATTCGTCATTTAGAATAATATTTTTCTGAAACGCCGGAGTATAGCGACAGCAAGCGTAATACACTACGTATAAAACGAAGTTCGGGGTGCCCATTACTTCGCTCATGCTCGCGTACAAGAATTTTCATTTCATTTCGGAGAATGTGAATCATGATAATATGTGAGATGTATATGCAAACCCCGTAAGATGTGACGCGTTGGCTTCGCCGTATGATATACTCCCAACTCACATTATTTGGGAGACACAGTTTTGAATCGAGCCGATACGGAGCAGCTGTAGCAGCTCTGATTTTATGCTCGTGAAAAAAAAAAATGAGAAAGAATAAGGGAAAACTCCATCGGCGCAGATGGTGTCACCGAACGTGACGAATTCGCGGCCGAGAAAGCATGCGCGAAGAAAATCGTATTTTATTGAAAAATATAAAAGAAGGTAAAATGAACGGAGTCGAGTGAAGAAAAACTTATACAGCAGGCACATACGTATGGGCCACACAAACGACTTCGCAATAATAGGCCATTAACATGCGCATTGAATTTGATTTGGGTTTTTTACGCCAAATTATAAAACGACCCACTGCATGAGGAATAGATTTCTCTGTGGTAAAAGTTTTCTAGGGGCGGAACTCCCTGAATTGGTCTCACGCTTTTCACTCGACTTTAGTCCAAGTAGCCGGTGCGAAGAGACCCCTGGCTTGGTTATAAGAGACGCGGGCAGCGCGAACAGACAGGACTTAGAAATGCTAACAGCATAGCCTAGACCAAATGGCTTGCAAATTGGGCAGGCCACCTGTCTACCCCTTTTGCTGCTACGGCCACGTCGTTTCGTGCCTTGTGAATTAACCGAGAGGAAACAGGGCTCACTTTTATCACCAAGTTGGGGTTAGAATGTGAGTTTCTCAGCCGAAAAAAAAAAGATAAAGGTTCAAATTAACGCCTACCTCTTGCCTGCGGCACATTAATAATAAGTGGTTCCAATTTCACAAGGTGTTTTTCTTCCGAAAAAATCTTGAAAGTAACTCGTGGTCTTTTTAAGGGATCCAATGAGAATATCGACGATAAGAGTTTTCTTGTTCTCAATGCATTGCTTTCATCATAACTAATTCCGAGACTCCGTTTGCCTGCGTTCGAGAAACGTGAAACAATGTTTGAAAGCGTTTAATTTAATTTTCTACATATTGTGTGAAAATCAATTTAGGTTCACTGAAATTGCGTTTTTCGAGTATTCATTAAGCAGAATATTCCGGATGAAATACAAATAAGTTGTTACCGATATTTTTTTTCTTTGGATGTCTTTCAGGGAAAATATTTACGTGACATCAAGACACCCCTTTTTTCATTCCGCTACACCTGTTATGTACGAGAATACTTTTCCGACGTTCCCTCTCATATTTCGACCGGTCGGAAAAATTTTATTATTCGCTGTTATATACGAAGAACGGCAAAAGAGAGAAAACGGTTACCGGAGAAAATGGTTACCGTAGAGATCCCCGGAATCCCGGCTACTAGCGTAGTATACAGATTAATGGTGGGTACTCTGCCTTGGCATTAATGAGTTTATCTCTCGAGCGCAAGTATAGTCGGGGGTTTTACGGAATGCTCGCCCCTGAGCCCCTGCTGCAGGTCGCACCGTAATTAAAGCAGTGAAAGCTCCGTCCGCGAGACACATATAGCCTCTTTTATCCAACCTGGCCGACGCCGAGGTCCGTTCAACGTTACATCCAGAAAAACGAACGATCGAGAAGAGAAGAACCTCGATGTTATCTCACCTGCCCGATGTTAACTAGCGTTTATTTATGTAATTCTCCGAGACCCTACGGTGGTCCACTTGTCACCTGCCGCACTCCTAACCGTTTCGAACCTCCGTAGGTACCTTTCCTGCTCATCCGCCCTAACCACCTCCACCACATATACACGGACTATAATATTTATGTAACCCAAGATTAGAAGGTACACGAGTCACGTCCACGTACGTGAATATGGATGGAAACTTGCCAAATGAATTGTAGGATACATGGTTCATTCTACCAAAAACATAGAAACACCATTCGCTTTGAAGCCAGAAGAATATTATGTCGAGCATTTGATTTATTTTTTTTTTTGCTGGGACGAAGAGATATTTTTGAACAAGAACATCTTCGTTGTAGCGACAGCCAGGGTTTTTTAACGCTATCGTAGCCGCCGTAAAACTCGTAGCGTCACCGGATATTGTGCGTCGCGTCAATCTGCATAATCCGATTCTCCAATATTTGGGCGAATGACGGGCAGCGTCTCGCAGTCGAACTTCATGCCTCGTTAAACGCTTGCTAATACCGTGATATCCGCGAAGGAAATTTACGAAATGATTGAACGGTGCGCATAGACTAAAGAAAACATAATCTCCGGGGGACACGCACCCCCGTCGAAGATGTATGGGAACGTGACCGATAACTCTCCTCAGGGAGTATACGAAAGGCGTAACGGTTTTTCATAATTTTTTCGAATATACCTAACGCGCGTCAATCCTGAACTAACGACTATTCGAGCGAACTCTTTGCAATAGCTGGCATTCCTTCGACACGCAACTCCAGTTAGCTATATACTTTCTAGTATATAGGTATAGGCAGGTATATTATAACGATCAATGCGCTCCACATATGTACATGAAATTCATCTTCGATACTCAGGTAGGTATATCTATACCATATTCTACGGATTGCGTACAGAACATGTTTGATCCGAAATTCACGGCACATTGTAAAAATAAGTATCAATTACAAGTCACGGAGCAGTAGCAGCACACCATCGTGTAAACTGACGGCATTCAAGGTACCTATATGCTTCGAAGACAATTAAGTTCATTCAGGAATCATACTGAAACTAGATATCTGCTACAATTAATGTGTTCTAAAGCCTGTTTTTTTTTTTTTTTTAAATTCTTCCAAGGTCTAAGATGGTAATTCAAAATGTAATTGATAGTTTCACGGTCGATGTATTTTACCAGACTTTTGAAACCGTAGCCAAATCGGATTGAAACTGAAATAATTGAAGTGATCTATGAATGATCCTTCTCCAAAACCAGTTCTTATGTTTAGAAAATTATTTCGATGCCGCATAACGTAGTCGAATCCGCATTGTATTACACGGTGGAAATAATTTTGTTTCTTACATTAGCTATAGATAAATAATCATGTAAAAGTGTTCTGTATAGGAATCGTTACGTAATACAAGCATGACGAGTGTTCTTCATAATGGATCTTGTTACGGTCAGGGTCACCTGAGTCCAACGTATGTAACCCCACCTCTAGGAAGCAACTTTCGCGCGATGCTCTCGCTCAGACATATTGTACAGTGACAGAACTCGTCTAACCGGCCGAACCTGACTAAAAGTATTAACGTATACGAGAAGGAAGTGAGGTCTAGGACCCATCTGATTTAGAACACCGAAGCGGCAGCAGTTCACTTTTTAGTTCGTGCCTCTATGAAATATTATTCTCCCTAGCTCTTAGTGCTGCGATTTCTTTCGGTGTGTGAGAGGTCGTTTTTACGTTGCGATATTACGCAAAAAGTATTTTCAGAAAAAAAATAACAAATAATAAGGAAAAGAAATTGGTATACACCTGAAGGAGGACAGGTGAACGTAAATCACACCAATACTGAGCGAAGCCATTCATATAATGTGGGTGCGCGGCGCGTGGCGTCTCCCGCCGTCACTGTCCGTCGATCGATGATTCGCGCCGCTCCCCGCGGATCACACGTTGACAATTAAACCGATGGCGCACAGACTCAACTCGTTCTACAAGTGTATAAACTATACCGTTACAATCTGATCAAAACGATTTGTCATCACCTCACTGTGTTCGATTATTCGAAATACTCACGGTGCATACTTTATGTTTATTGTTCAATATACGCCTCGTTGCTCTGCTCTATATCTGTATGTAAATTTATACGTTTAAAATAGCGTCCGTATGTTGACCAGTCAGATGGACGAAAATCCAATGATTTTTGTCAACTTTAAACCCCATTTCCGTGTAATTAGTATGCGATGCAATTTATTTGCGATTTTACGGCATAAAATTTTATTCTGGTTTTTGTCAACAAACCTTCTGATAATAATGTCCGAAAAAACGAGTACCACAAAGTGTCCGACATAAAACACATGTTACCTGAAAGCTACAGAGATTTTGCAGTGAATTCGATTGCACCAAAGTGCAAACGAAAAACCTGCATTATTGATATTAAGCCAAACGTCGATTGTTTCATTATTTTCTAGACCGACTGAATTCGAACAATATAATCAGAGCTAATTATTTCTATGCAATTTATTTGGCAACGGCAAACTAGGCTCTCCGCCAAGATGATATTACGTACCAATGATAAATCAGTTCATTGATCGATATCCAATGTACCCACACTGACTAGACAACAATTTCATTTCTACGCACATACAAACGTGCCATCCGAATCTCGAGACTATAAGAACGACCCCATGTCAAGAAACGAACAGCCGATAACTGTAGTCTCTCTTTGTAAAATATTGGAACCCGCGATTCGTGCAATCCGATTGATTGGCTTGAACATAATTCCGCCATTCGTTGTTCTCGGGACAAGTCTTTTAATACAACGAAAGCTGAGGATGATGAAAAAAGAACAGAGAACCAGAGAAGGTATAATAAAATTGCGTGAACTGATTACGGGTAATGTGAAAAAGAGGACAGAGAGGGAGATAAAGTATCCGGACCACCCACGTGTGATGTCTTAGGTCACTAATTAAATCGGTTTTTTCAAAGGGAAGGGAATGGCGGAGCACTCGCAGTCATATAGAAAGGCGATTCGACGAACCAGAAATTCCAATTCCTTGACTTATAGACCTCCGCGTATTGATTTTCAGAGGGGCGTTCGTTCGACGAAAAATATCCCTGTGTTTATTTGCCGGAAGGAGACTCGGTCAGTTTAGACTTGGTGATCAAGTATTCAAATCGATTGCCCGGTGACCTTTGAGGCACCGTATAATCTGTACTTACTCTGTGCAGCTCGTTGCTTCAAGTAATCTATCCCAACTGAATTCGACATTCAGTGATACACGTATATGTAAGAGAACCATCCAGGTCACTTGTGGGTACTGTAGAGGAGGATCATTTCTCATTTCACTTTCATTTTAATTTTAGAAACGATGGAGTTGACGGATGAAATTATAGAAGCGTTGCAACTGATAATCACAAAGTATTTAGCGATAAAAGTTCTTTCAGGTGTTCGACATCTCGACTAATTGGAGCGATGATTGATGACGAAATTCTCAATGAGGAATTCAATTTGTACACACATCAGCGAATTTTAGTGTCATATTACGAATTATCTGGTGCAATTTCACGAATCCTTTACCGTGAATGAATCGCCTCGCGTGGAACTAAATATCTTATTACGAAGTCAAAGGCACCCCTCGCATATATCGAGTGACTCATCGGATTATAGTAATGTTATTCCGATCCGTATGTGGAGTATAATATCGAAATGTTGGGTAGTGATGAAAAAAAAGACACAAAAACGAATTAAATTGACAAAATTGAATTTATTGTCAGAAACGAAGTAAAACTTAACTTTAGCAAGTTTGCAAGTAAAGTAACGAGGACTCTTTTATTATTGATTTATCGGAAGAAAAATAATAACGAAAACGAGTCCGTCGATGTACTTTGGCTGATATAACGGCAAATAAATAATTCAAATTAAAATAATAAGAAAAACTTCATTGATCGCGGTACCGATCATCGTGGATGAGGAGAAATACGAATAATAATAAGTTGACATTACCGTTTCGATTTCAATTCAAATGTTAACATAAGTTATAAATTTATTCACACAATTTAAATAATCATAGTATAGTCGATATACAATACATATACGTACATATATATATTGTATATTATATATATATATATATAATATATAATGATAGGTATGTTTTATTAATTAACTTTACGGTGAGTATATCTTACACGAGGCGATATTACATATTTACATATCGTACAACAGGCTTCGCTCTCAATCATATAAAATTACAAAAAATTACCTACCTAAATTCAGAAACCTAAGACTACGCTCTACGCACCTCGCATCGTCTGCTCCAAGCTTGACGCTCCGATTCAATCCAATTCATTTCATTTAATTCCAATTTATACACATTTAATATTTGATATTTATGTATATATATATATATATATATATATATATATATATAAGTATACATACTCGTGTACATACACATATTGTATGTATAAGTAAATATTTACAGCCTTGTCACGAGCGTTTATTATAGGCAATCACGTAACCATTTTCATCAAGCATAAAATTAAGTATTTAATCAATTAATCAGTCATTGGCGAGGTAGGCCAGTGGTAGTTTTATAAAATGCAGCACTGCAGCAGTCACAGCGATAAAGGGAGCACCTATATGTATATTTGTCATATACATCGGTTATTATGTACGTAGATTACAGTGACAATTATTATTTTTTTTTTTTTTACGAGAATTATTAAAAGTACTGTTATTATTAACGTAGTGATCAGCATCGTTATTATTACTATTCATATGATTAATATCATCGTAATCATTAGTATTATGAATACAAACTCGAGCAGCAGGCGGAGTGGTAGGCGAGCGGCAGATCATGTCTCAGATCAAGTCGCGAATTTAAGGGGACAAGAGGAAAAGCGAATTACACAAGGTATGCGTGCCCTGGAGGAGGTGGCTGTTGTTGCCGCCACGCATTTCTCTCGAGGGTCGAGTAGTCCGAGTCGATCGAAGAATAAATGTGCTCGGACAGGGGTCTCCTCCCCGCGTTACCACCCTCCATACCACTCTCCTGGTACGCATGATTCACGATCAACCTGGGACTTGGACTCGCGGTACTACCCGGCGTTTCCCTACCACCAATTTCAATGCGTCCATTATTTTGGCTCAGAGTTGCCGTACTCGAATAAGCAGGTGGCGCTTGAAGAAGTTCGGGGGTATCCTTGAACAAGGGGTGATGATGGTGACCGGCTATGTGCCCGTGCACCCGAAGCGTAGGTGTTCCTTTTTCCGGCCTTCCCTCCAAGGTATAAGTATTCACGTTACGCCTGTACAACGAAGATGGCTTGCGGCGGAGAGCGTCACCCGCGGGCATCGCAAATCTTAGCCTTTCCCAAAACCTTTTTTCTCCCCAACGAAGTCGTACAGCCGTTCTCAAGTACGGCCTCAACTCCGGATCCGCTTCGGCTTCTGGCGCTACCGGACCAGCCTGAATTACTACCAACTGACCGAGACGTCCTCGAAGTGCTTCGTGAACCGCGGCACGGAACTCGAATCTCGACCATTCCGTCTGGAGGAAATTTCTCGTCAGAACTATCAACATCCGTCGAGATGCTTCGGCGGCCTCCAGGACTACAGGAGCCGCTGCTCTTAAACAAGGAAGATCTCGGTGGTGGAGGCACAGCCGTAAATCACCACCTCCCGCCCCGGCGCCATGCTCCAACTCAGCCACGAGGGAACGTAGCACGAAATCTTCATCTTTTGGACTGTAACACAGGTATCCGTCGTAAAGTCGTTCTCGGTCATCCGGAGGTACAGCCTTAGCCCATAAACGTATACCGTATCTCGAAAAAGCCCACGTTCGCACGGGCTCGCGGAATATGAAGGCAAGAACGGTAATGACGAGAAGAAGGAGAACAGCGGATAAAGTAGCAGCGACCATCGGGAGATAGTCCGAGACCATGATACTCTCGATTACACCACCTTGAGCAAAGTAATCGGAACATGCGGTCTCGTTTACGTCAAGACGACGGCGATAAGCCGGCCGTGTTTCGTTGTTGTCGCACCATACGTCGTTGGAATCCACGACCTTGTGCGCGTTGTCGGATACCCAAGTCGTCAGCTCCTGCAAGAACTTGCATCGGCATGACCACGGGTTGCTCCCTAGAGAGAGCTCGGTCAGACGAACGTTCAGGGTGAGTTGCCACACGGGGAACGTCACCAGCCTGTTCCCGTCGAGTCTCAATATCTCGAGGGAACGAACCGGCGCCAAAGTGACATTGCTGATGAAACCAATCAGGTTATTCTGAAGATACAGTTCTCGCAGATGGGAGAGGTGCTCGAATTCGAAACCCTTTAGATCGTGTATCTTATTGTCTTCGAGGTGAAGTATCTGGAGGTTGTTCAGACCGTTGAACGTACGATTTTGAATAGACTCTATTCCGCTACCATTGACGTACAACACTCTCATGTTCTTGCGCCCGATGAATACATGATTCTGCAATTCCTTCAAATCATTGCCGTCGAGATAAACTTCCGTAGCATCCATCGGTATGCGACGCGGAATTTCCGGAGCACCTAACCCCGAGCAGTCCACAACATTTGTGTTCCACGTCTGATCGTGGTAGCACTTACAGTCTGAGGGGCATGTCATTTCACAATCACAAGCATCGAAGTCACAGCAATGGCACAAGGCGAAACAGTGAGCCTCGTAACGGCACAAAAATTGTTCGGGTCTAGCTTCTGAGGCAGGTACGATTGCGGTTCCTCTAGGACCGGAGATCCGACACATAGCATTATCCAAGTCCATCACTCGCGGATGTTGCCGAAGTGCGGTCATATTATTTATCACCGGTAGCCAGTCCATCGAACAATTGCAGTTGAACGGATTTCCACCGATGTAGAACTCCGGGAGCGCCTTTCCCTCGGGCACTGGGGTCAGGCGCAAGGCCGTCAATTCCATGGTCTCGATCATGTTCGCGTACATATCTGCACGTGTGAGATTCACTTTTGCTGTAAATGTATTGGCGCGCACAAGATTTATGTAGTTGTTGTTTATGAACAGAAGTTCCACACTATCCGGTATGGCGAGTGGCGACAATTCGGTAATTCGATTATGACTAGCGTCCAGAGTTAGCACTTTAAGATCACTTATCCCGTAGTAATTTCCAAGACTCTCGATGAAATTTCCATGAACATCGAGCCATTTGAGATTGTTCGGTATGAACGCGTAATCAAACCACTCTATGTGGTTCTCTGATAGATTGAGCAGCAGAAGACTCGCGATGCTCGTGAAGACTCCATTTATATCGGAGAGGAAGTTACCGTCGAGCCGGATTGCTTCGAGCTTGGTATTACGCTCGAAGGCATCCAGCTCTACATGCTGCACTTTATTCCTAGCAAGATTCAGTATTTGCAGATTTGGTAGATCCCACAGCATCCCTCGAGTCAGATTTCCAATGCTATTGCTTATCAAACGGAGCCCGGTAAGCTGATGGAGATTTCGAAATGAGCCGTTACGAAATTCGGTAATTTGATTTTCGCCCAGGTCGAGGGTTTTGAGAAAGGCGAGATCTCTGAGAGCCTCCGGAACGGCGGTGAGTGCATTCCCGCTGAGATCGAGCTCCTTGAGATCGGAGCAGTTTCGAAAGGCCATCGGATCCACGGAGACTATCATGTTGCCGGATAGAGTGAGTCGGCTGAGTACGAAGAGTCCATTGAACAGCTGGGGTCCTATGGAGTGTAACCGATTTTCCGAGAGTTCCAATGTGTGCAGATTGTAGAGTGGTAGAAATGCGTTGCTCTCGATATGGCCGATAGAGTTATTCCGAAGGTCGAGGATTTGAAGGAAAAATAAATCCTTGAACATACGGGCGTCGATGCGGGTCAGACCGTTGTGCGATAGATCGAGGACTATCAAACGTATCAGTCCGAGAAATGTAGTTTCATCGACCCGATCGCTGCCCAATTTATTGGCTGCCAAATTCAGCACCAGAAGTTGTTCTAGCCGAGTGAACGTACCCCTCGGCAGATCGCGGAGTTCGTTGTGCTGTAGATGAACCTCCCGGAGGTCTCGCGTGCTTGCGAAAATTGCCTCTGGCAATGATCCTAGAGCGTTGTAGCTGACGTTGAAGACTCTGAGGCTGGTAAGTCCGGTGAGAGCGTCGCTCGCTATTTCGACGATGGAATTGTGCTGGAGATGCAATTCCTGAAGTTGTCTTAATCCGGATAAAGGGCTTTCCTCGGGTAGACTTCGTATTTCATTATGAGACAAATCCAACGCTCGTATGTCCGCATGGCATTTGGCACGATTTGCTCGACTATCGGCAAGCCCGACTTCGCTTATCTCTCGAAGATGATTGCCGGTCAAATTGAGAATCTGGAGATTACCGAGCTCGCACAAAACATTTGGCGGTAATACGCGGAGGTTGCTGTCGACGATCTCGAGTGTTTGGAGTTCCCTGAGACCGGCCAGTGCGCCCGGGACGAGCTCGAGGGTGCGACCAGCGCCCCATTCGGTGTTGAAAGTCTGTAGAGTGAGCCTCTTCAGTTCGGCAAGAGGCTGAAACGCGGACACCGGAACCCGTAATAATTTACATCCGTCTACGTGGAGCTCGTGAAGTCCGTTCAAACGATGCCAGCTCTCGCTCGATATAAGGCTTTCGAATAGGTGGACGTCGCTGCAGGTGAGCCTGAGCTTCAGGGCTCCGTCGAGGGCCGGTAGAAGAGTACCGAGGGTAGGAGGATCGAGAATCCGGAGCGCGCAAACGGCCGATCGAGTCTCGTTTCCATCGGAGGCCCAATGGCAAGTTGCCCGCACCTTCGACGAGAGGAGTAACAAACATAGCACCACCACACTAGCACTGAACTTCCATGCGATCCGGCACTCCAAGGGCATCGTGTAACGGTTGCTCAAAAAATTATCTGAACCAAAACTGAATGGAAACCAGGTGGTTTGATACTCTGAGCGACACTGTGCGTCACAAGAAAATATAGCGGCCCATGTCTCATAGGGGTGGTTCGCACACGGCTATCGCACACTGTGCCGAACTGATACAACACTCTCACTGTCACTTTGATTATTTTATTGATAATTCAATTGATGTACAATAAACCTTCGCTTCCTTCACTTTGCGACGAATATATTCATCGATCGACTCCGCGCGATTTTACTTCCGATTCCGTTTCGAACTGTTTGTCGATTTCTCGAGCGAGTCTTCGCTACACCAAGTTTGTAACTCAGAGCGACGGCGAATTAGACGACCCATTCGCGCTCGCCGCGCGCTCAACACTGACTGAACCTTACTGGAACGCGTTGAGGTATTAGAAGGTCGAGTTTCGCGCCTCCACCGGCAGACCGCGCCACCGGACGGGAAAAAGCACCCCTTCGAAATCAGTGCTGGTGGAGGGGAGAAAGGACCCTCCGACCGTCAAGGTATTCATTCTTCAGCTGTCAGCCCACGGGAAACGAAGGTCTGCTCAACTTTTTCGAGCGGAGCCCGATAAATGGATTATAATTTATGTATATACGCGATTCCAGATACGGGTGCATTTTCATGTTGTTTTTCATACCTTTCTTTTTTCTTCAAGTTCTGCGGGGTTTGCCGAAACTCTGATAGGGCGTTATCAAACTTCAATCCAAAAAGTCTTCGAATTCTAAAATATTATATGATTTCACGAATCTTCAAGATCGCGCGTGATATCGGTGTTATCGAGTCGTATGACACAATTTTGTAATTGCGATTTACGTGAGATAAGCGGAAGTTGTCTTCAACCGAAAATGTAAACTGTGCAAGAGATTCAACGCCGATCTTTATAGGTTTACAAAATCAGACCACGCGAAAGAGAAATAATCTACCACTGATTGAATTAGGATGCCATTAATCATCGTGAAGCTTCGCACACCTTCGATTGTCTATACAAATTGCGAACGTAGTAGCTGAATCTATACAACGGTTTTCTGACTCAAGACCACAAGAATTATCTTTATTCTCATTGTTGCGTCAAACTCTGTTCTCGTTACGAAATAGGTACCGAAATGAAAAAAAAAAAACATTCCACACATGAAGCATATGTGAATATTTGAAAATATTCGTCATTTGGACAAGAATTCGTTGCTTCTCACATACAATATGCAGTCCTTTTACATGAACGTTGTCATTTGAATGTGAAGCACGGATCATTCAACGTCATGTTCCCGTCACGTTTAGTTGCGATTATAAGTATGATTGCGATCAGAACCGAAAAATACTAAATGCTTCTGTTCCATGTTGTCAATAGTACTCGTGAACTGTAAAAACTGATCGTTAATACACGCTGTCAATGAGAACGATTGCATTGTGAATTGAGATACATGATCGATCCGCATAGACTTATTTATATTTATAGAATTAAAGACATGTACATGTATTCGGGTACACGTCAGATACACCGTGAGACGAGCGAATCAACTGAATAATTCCATGAATGATAATGAAATTTTTTCCGACTCGTATGGGTCATAATTCATATCCTCGCTCGCTAGCGTCTGTCAACGATCGCCATATTCCATATAATATCCAACCATACCTACTTCCATGTCCGCCTACTGACCTTATTTCCAATTGTTTATTCTGCACTTTTGAGCTATGCGAGCGATGATTACCTGACACAGATAGCATTATAGTTATACGTCAAGTTAAACCCGATGAATAAATATTCACCATTTTATCGCTATTTTATCATCGCGGTACTTGGATGTATACAAATGTACGTGAAGGACTCCGTATGTGATAACTTCACTATAAAACTCGAGAACTGGAACTAATTTCTTCCTTTTTCATTCAGTATTATGTAATCGCTTCTACCTGGTACAATGTTATTATGCCGACATTTGTCTAAAAATATTATAATACAACGCTCTTGTAGATAATGTGTTCGAACATTGCTTGCGTTGCTCTGAGAACACTGCATATCAGAATCCCATAAATTTTCAAATGTACAGTATAAACCCTCTCACATCTCACCAATTGTTACAAGTCCCACAAATTAAACTGTCCGATGGCTCTATCTAGTGTCAGAAATATATAACAAGACAACAATTCACAGTAGGTACTCATCGTCGGCACCTTCGAAAAAGTTATAACATGGTAACCGGCATAACGGTAGGTACTAAGTTTAACGGCAATCGATCGAATCCTATGTTACAATATTCTTTTTCGTTGGTGGTAACTGTAATGGACCGTCTGCGGATAAAAAAGGTTGTAAAGCTCCGCTGCAAAATCAGTATCTTGCTACGAAAGTCTGGAATTCCCAGCCGTTGCTAGCATGAGGTCAATGCTGGTCATTTGTCGATCAATTCCTAGGTAGCTGTTGAAACGGGAATGTTTTATGTTGATAATGTATTCATGCCATCGCGACCTCCTCTATAGGTGTCGCATGTTCAGCCGTTGTCACGCTGCGTAGGTTTTTTATCATGGAATATATGCTGATCAAAGTTTTGCTGATGGAATGGGAATGAACTCGTGCCGATTAGTCATTCAGGATAATACAAAGGCTAATGACTAACTCTTCAAAACATCTTACGGAACACCCATTTTTCTACAAAAAAATCGCTCAACTTCAAACGCTCGGATCTCAGTGAAAAATTATCGTAATGTATCTGGAGATACATTTAGAAAAAATATATGTCAGTCACACATGGCCGAACTTATGGCTACTTGAAGACAGAAAGGCGGAATTAAGATGACAATTCGTTGAGTTTACAGCTTCGTACGAGGCGGGGGATTTTTTCTCATCCAAATGTAAGATGTGCCGATTGAAGGGCAACCTTTTAGCGTCAAACCGCTTATTTAAAAACGGTCGTACGATTTTTTGCCGCTGAGTTATTAGCGTTTTGAGCAAAAATGGACTTGAAAAGTTTAACTGGACGCGGCAGATGCCTATATCGTCGCGAAAAAAACTTAAAAAAAAAGAAATTGAAGTTCTGTTCCTCTACTTTCCAACGCTCATATCAAATTTTGGATGCATACGGTCGAACGATAGTGGTTTCTTCCGAAAATTGATACTGGAAGTACAAATAATCAAATTCGTACCTCGATCCATTGTGGATCTATCAAAAAATCTAGATGAGATTGTTCCTTCTAAGATTCTGATGCTTGTAACTCACTCTTTCGAATACCGTTTAGTTTACGAGGTAGGAAATTTCGATAACCATCTGCGGTTTTGTAAAAGAAATTCACGACATTGCGCGACGCGCGGCGCGGGGAGATGTGGGGATGCAGCGATGCCGCAACGGCTGGGTCGCCCGCTTAACGCCATTAATTTCCTAAAACGTCAATGAAGATTAACGAAAATTCAGCAATACGAGCAATTCTCTGTTTACGGCATGAGAAAGTGCATATTTTTCTGCGCATTTTCAGCCCACGTATATTCGTTTTGCTTGAACCGTTCCCGAGATCGCCTTTTTATACTTTCTCAACATTTTTGAAATTTTCCAACGGGATCTCTGGAACGTGGGATCAGGAGGAACGTCCCTGGATTTTTTCGAATGCTCTTCTAACGAGTGGTGACACTCCAGAGTTAACCTACTTTGGATAACTCCGAAAAAAACCTTTTTCCTCGATCTTTTGGTGGTCATAACTGTCGGTGTGTTCGCTTATCGAAATTCGAAAATACGTCATCAGGCGTAGAATACTCCGAACTTTCAAACCTCTTTTGAATTCTGCTCTATCATTTTTTTCCTCGTAGTTATGAGCTTCCGAACTGCGGGCGCGGAACTTTACGCGCCGAATGTAGCACCAATTACAGAAGGAGCTACGCCCATGAATCTAATCTGTTACCGCAGCCATGTGCCTCGGTTCTCAAGTTTCCTTGTACACAAGTAGGGTAAAGTGAATAAAATCATCGAATGTAACCGATCTACAGGCTTGCCATTATCTACAACTATATTATACAAATTTTCCGAACATTCTAATCACGATTCGGGGCATTGTAGCACCATAGATATATTGTTGCACCGAGTAGTAGCTATACACGTACCTATATCCCAAGCATGAAAAGTCTACCGAGGTGATCAGATAAATGGTTCTTTTGTAGTAAAAAAATCTAATGTTTGAATACTTATTCGCCAGTGAAATGTACGCTGTCCAGTTGCCAATCACACCATTTCTTCGAGAAAGGGATGACGTTCTTCGTGGCACTCATGGGTTCCACGTCTTCGCTAAGTTCACCGTTCTCCAACCATCAGGAGCCTCGATATCTAAAACGTTTTGCGGAAAAATATTTATGCCAGTTCATTTTACCTCGTCCATTCCGATCCAACACATAGTCTAGCCCTAACAATCGCTCGAATGATGAACACACAATACCCTCATCCAAGCGCTGGACTCGTCACCTGTAATATGCTAGAGCAACGAAGCCAGTGACCATCGTGACTGCTGCTAAGGTACCCTGGAAATTATAGTTCGACAAATGATATCGGGACGTGGAATGACTTCGACGTCCACTATTTCCGCTAGTGCGAACGTAAATTGCACCATGACCGTTGCGACCTTTCAGAACACCGTGTCTCAAGGCCGCCTGACCAAGGTATCGAGTTGGATCATCCGCGATCTCCATGCTATCATAATGCTATGTATGTGTCAGAGTTGTTGCCTCTTACGCATCGATCACATGACTTGTAAGCAGGTTATATCTGGCGTTATGATTATACATATGTATAAGAATTATACTCACTAATATGTTTTCAAATAAGCTTATGAATATATATTTTTGGGTCAAATCTTGGAACAGCGTTCGACGAAGATGGTGGATAATTTCTCACAATCAGAGCTGAATCACCGGTATACCGCGCGCTTCACCCGAATACTTCCCGACAAAAACAGCTTTACGAATATTCAAATAAAACGTTGTATTCTGACTCTCCGATGCGCTCAAGATTCGCCAGTTGAACCTGGTACTCGATAATTTTATTGGGCATATAAGATACTTCCATGAATAGTACGGTAATAGATATTATCGAAAAACCTGATGTACGTAAGTCGTTCTTCTTCAATGCGGGCCTCATATAGCCAACACCGACGCCGCAGTGGCTTATATTGTTATAGCTGCATCCCAAAAAAGCATCTCCGGAGCAAAAAACTTCGCCAACTACATTATTTCATCAGAGAAAAAAAGATCCGAATCAATTGCTCTACCAAGTACGTACATACCTGTATGTTACTTGACATCGTACGTATAAAATGATAAAAATACTAGCGAAGACTGGGATTATCGAATGAATGAATATAAAACACAAAAGAAAATGGGTTCGTTAAAAGCCATGTTGGAAAAGGGGCGTTTGAAGGGTCGTATAGGTACAGGGCTGTGCAATCAGCGCCTGCACTTGCTGTCATCTAATATAGGTGATGATAAGACCCTACAGTTACTCCTTTACCCAAAACAGGAAGTGCAAAACATGACGCGTGCGACTTGCGTCGTTCTGAAACCCGCCATTGAGTCTGAGTTTGCAAACTATATTTAGCACCGCTTTGGAATGATAATTGCGGGCATTTCTTTTACTGATAATACGATCGATTTACGGAGGAGTAAATATCACGTTATGTCAGATTGCAAGCGTAACGGTTAATAGCCCGTGTCTCGTCTCAGGGCGAGATGACAATTATAAAATGTCATGTTTGAAAATGATGCAGGCTAATCAAAACAAATTTGCCCAGTACCACAGTTAAAAATTAAATGGATTATTGAGCTTGATGTTAAAGTTTTGTAAATCACGAATTTACGGCACTACAGCAAATTAGCGAACAGAAGTTTATATCCTTTCTTCATTAAAACTGCAGTTTTTTACGCATAGCTCGAATCAAGATGTTGAAAGTAATGGGAATTCGGGTCAAAAGAGCTGTAATATTATACCCAAAAATCGTTTGAATGTTTTACATATTTTTGTCGTACATCTTTTTTCTGGTACGAGTGGGCCGAAGGGTTAATTCTTACCTGGCCAACAAAGAACATACCAAAATGGTTTTAGCCCAGAACTTATATCGATCGGCAACCTCTAGCGGACGCAAGTTTGCATCTAATTCAAAAGACCTTGACACATCTGAAACAACGTGACCACCAAGCGATGTAACAAAACGAGGAACTAACGCCCTAACACTATGTCAAAGCAGTTGGGTAAAGACATTTATGTATAATTGAGCGACAACCTGTACGATTATATGACGAAAGGCAAATATACGACAAATCTCCCAGCTAGTCTATTCTTGAAACTAAAGCCACGACTCTGGATATCTTTCGCAAGTTTCCCTGCCTGAGGTAATCTACATTAATTAACTGAAAAGTCGACTGATTGTGAGATCATATCGTTGACTGATGATAACTATCTTCAGTCAACGATCATATGGTTGTGACTCGGTAGCGCAATGCAGGCGTAATAGATTATCGTGCAGATCATTGAGGTCTGCTGCAAGATTGTTTGGATCAATTGATCACGTACGACTCCGACGTGAGTGAGGGCGTTGGACTTACGGACTTCACAAACTTCTGGGCTAAAACCATTTTAGTATTCCAATCTCATCATTAATTAAATGATTTATATTTTGGACACCGTATACATTCGCTTCAGTTAATCGATAAACTCACGCTTTAGCGAACTATTCGTCCGAAACAAGTAAGTTTTTATCCATCATAGCTGTGTCAAACTAAAAAAAACAAAAAATGGGATAAAAACATATCTAGAGCTGTTCGAATAATTGTGAGATGCGGTACTAGGCTGGTTCACCGTATGACGTGTTTAAGCGGTTTGCGAAATGAATTTTGAATTAAAGAAAATGATTTTGAAAGTCTTCTGCGTTGAAATTCAACGATATGATGACATACGGAAAGTTAAACATTGCCACTGGATGAAGCTACAGACAATCTTTAGGCACATATTATAATGGTTAATTATTTTAGTTATCTTGTTCAACTTCCTACTTTCGCTTTCAAGATATGATTTGTTACGTTTGACTTCCATTGAATTTCTAACTTGTCCAGCGCATATTCGGTGCATCATTTTTAAAGTCCTACCGTCCTATAAAGACGGGGTCCTCTATCTCAAGTAATATTCGAGTAATCGAAAAATGGTTCATACAAAAAATGTTCAGAATTTAGTCCTCTACAGGTTTTATTTCAATAATTTATTGATAAAATAAAAAGGAAGCGATACAGTTAACAATAAAAATTCTTAAGCACTAATTATTGGCACTTTTTTGATCATAACTTTTTTCTTTTGAGAGCTATCAAAAAATGCTTCGAACAAAAATGGTTGTAGATAATATATTTCCCTACAGTACGAAAAAAACAAAATTTGAAATCCAACCAGTACGAGACGAGATAAAACGGATTACCTGTTTTTCAAAATAGCAGACGAAGCTCAAGGAAATTCTGTTGGAAAAAATTTCTTTTTAGGCATCTTGCATGACCCTTTACTTGACCAAAAAAATTTGGCTTCCAAGTCCATTTTGTAGATATTAGGCATTCTTTGATCTAATTCTACTGGATTAGGAGTTTTGTGCTGTATAGAAGAGAGGAGAAGAGAAGGATGGTGATCAATATTGTATTGGCGACGTTATATCATTAGGTTGAGGATTTGCCACAGAATACAAGTTTTTGTTGAATATCTGGCCTCTAGACAATAGGGATTAACTAATATTGTCTGTAAAATTTACGCGTTTGCATGCGGCCAACGACATCGCTCTGACAGAGCCATGTTTCTTATTCGCAATGTTCGTTCATGAACTTGTGTTTATCAACCAGATTCAATCCGTACGTTTATACCTATAAATATAAATGTGTACAGACATATGTGCGCGGAGAGTACATGCAGTGTGTATACACATAAACTTGCAGAAGATGAACCTATATCATATAGGAACTCATCAAAATCTATATTTAACGTTGTGTATTCTAAGTCATGCGTTCGGCGTACACTAGTTGTCTAATTTGTCTTTGGTGTGGGCACCTACAGTGTATGATCACTGACGGCAATTTGTTGAATACCGCTTTCTGCAGAGGTATTCGTATCGGCCATCTGTATGTGTTAGTTATTTTCATAGTATAGTTCTAGATGGTCATAAATGGTAAATAAAAAATGTTTCAATCTGATATTAGCTTTCCGCAACCGGTCACTACAGCGTTCTCCTTAGAGTTCACAGCATGATCAGTTTTATGTTCTTAACAACCCATGGAAAATACACGCTGAGCTAGAGGGAAAAATTAATTTATTCAGCACCATTTTCGTTCAGACTGTGTAAGCCACCTTGGTGTACACATCACGCTTCACTAATAGCGGTCGCAGCGTTTAAAATCAATGAAGAAGTTAAAATGGAGAAAGTATACCGTATGAGGATTATTTAGGAAAATGAATGTGGACAGAATCCTTTTCCATGGAATGTATTAGAGCAACCATGGCACACTTTACATCAGGAAATTAATTCCTTTGTTTTCTCTGTACACACACAATATTATAATATTCTCATTTAATAGTCTGACTGGAGAGAAACAATCTCATATAACAGCACATCAGTGTACTAAGAGCACTTCAATCTTCCGGTATTTACTATAATAATATAAAAAATACACGATATTATATTAATAACTAAAATAATTATCAATAGTATTTAGTTCTAATAACTGAGGATCATAGAGTAAGTTCTTAAATTTAGCAGATATTTTCAAAGTGTGCGGTAGTTACGCTCCGCGCGCGCTTTGTAGAATTTCCACAATATAAAGGTGATTGCCACCAGACCAGCAGTGAGGATTATACCACCTGTGATGAGAAATATATTAAAAAGGAGTTCTACTTTCTTGTTTCTATCCTGCCAGTAATTGCGATGACAATTCGTATGTGGTGGAAAAGTTGAACATATAATTTATGCATATAATTCATCTTTTTGAGAAAATTCATCAATGAGATTATGATTTAGAAAACAAATAATTTTGACACTGCTACTGTAGATAGCATATTCTGATTCAAGGGCAAAACAAAAAAATGTTGATATTATCAAATAGGCAAGAATGTAGAAATACTGATGATATGACAGAAATGTAAACCAACAAGAATGTACTGTAGGTCACATGATGGAATTGGATCACTTACAATATCTTGGACATTTTGTACCCAATATTTGTGACGCAATAAATGCACTTTGAGAATGTTACTTAAACATTTTAAAGTACCCTATGTCAAGTGGTTTTAGGTCATTTTTATTGTTGGATCATTTCAATAATGATGGTTCACTGGCCTTGAAAGACTTTTCACCGGGTGATCAACTTACCCATAAAACTTGGCCCATCAAAGTGACGATGATCCGAAGGGCAAGGCGTCGGTGTTGGGGGTATAGCTGTTGTACTTGCTGGTGGAATAGCACTTGATGTCGATGTGACTGGAGTAGTTGTATTTGAGGTAGTGGTTGTTGTAGGATTAGTTGTCGATGAAGATGCTGTTGTTGGTATTGTTGATGGTGTTGATGATGGTATTGTAGGTTTTGTTGTTGGATCTGAAGCTGTTGAAGTTTGGGTGGTAGGTGTAGTAATAGGCTGGGCTGTGGTAGAATCATTTACAATAGCTGTGGATGTCTTAGGTGCGGGCTCCGGCGGAACATCAACACTTCTGTCGGTATCTAGATAATAAAAAGAATATTTCGGGATACGCAGCTTTGATTTTATAATCTCCATGTTCAAAATCATGGAACAAAATCACAGGTTCTCCAATAAAAAAATCCACAGACCGCTGCAAAAGGTAATAAGCGCAATAACTATATAGACATCAATTCTAATAACGAATCACAATTAAAATTTGATTGTCAAGAAGGTATATTCGTGTTAGCTTTCGATACATAATTTACAAATGCAACTTTCCAACATTGTATTCTGTTCAAAGAAAAAGTATGCCTAAAGGAAAACTAGGTTCCAACACAAGTAACATATCGTGTGAGTATAGAACTGAGAAAACTCGATTACAATGAATAAAGTATCCCAACAAAGTACCCAGTTCTACCGTCTCTGGGATGACGTTTTCTTTGACAAATAAATAGTTAGCCTAGTCAGACATGGAAGAAAAAAAATCGTACGTGAGGCAAATCGATAACAAAATAATCCCGATTTTTTCGTAGAAAAAACTCTGCTAAAATTTATCTGTGACTATGAGTCGATGAAAGTGGCTGATAATACTGTAGCATTTTTGTTGTTTGAAATAGAACGTAAATTGATCACGCATGGAGTACGTCAATCATGCCGCGGACGTCATGCGCACATTGATGGTGTAAGCACACAATAAGCCTCAGAGACGTGACGATTTACGTACGTACAAGGGAAACTTGCACAGCGTGCAATTTGTGAGATTCTGCCGCCATAGTAAGTCGGATTCATCACATTATGGGGTTACTTACCAGCATCCACAACCTCGACTACCCCGACGAAGAAGGCTAATGCAATCACGATACACGTTGCGCGTACAGCTTTCATTTTGTTCTATAGATTTACAAACCCCTACTGATAAATAATATAAAGTTGCAGGTTAAAGACTACCCCGTCAAAGCGCAAGTGAACGGAGGACCGACGACGAATACAGCCGAGCGGGCAACAGACGATAAGTTCAGACCCCGACAGGCAAAACCCCCACCTTTTCGAGATGTAGCTCAACAGAATAACATACATCGTAAAATGTTGCTACTCACTAATTTTTCGTGACTGCTTTACAATTTGAGATTCGTTACACAAATTTTCCACATCATACTAAGTCGAAAAAACGTATTATTATTCAGCAGTGAAACTAAAATTTTGTTCTTTGATGCATCATTTGACTAGCATTGTGAACCGTATGTTCACATTTACACCAAAAATACAATTTTTTTCCAAACAATAAATACTTCTATAACGTGAATCACGTTTCAATTAAATTATTTCATAGAGTTACCTACGTGAATTCTAGACAACTACTTATCGAGAGGTTTCTACATGAATAATTATTGATGTTCATCTCAAATTTCGTGCGATTTGAGCATGTGCATCATGTGCATGCTTAGAGCACAGATCTGCTTCGAGCTTAACGCGATGCGCTTGGCGGCGCCGACAATGCAATAGCCAGCAAATCCCCCTCTAACTTCAGAGGAGTAACGTGAACCATGAATTGACAGTTTGTTTCTACTACAATTGAAAATTTCAAACACACTTTTGTCGTTTGCAATACGGTGATTTCCAACAATTATTATTTGTTTTCAATTTTAAAATGACATCTGATAGCAGTCTACCCGTAATAGGCATACGCTGTGATTGGGATGAGTGTCTCAGGTGATGTGAATACTCACGAACGAAATATCAGTATCTAACCCCTATACTTATCATTGGCACAAATTTTTAAACTTCACTTGCAAATCTGTAATTATCAGTTAAAAAATTGCTCATCTAAATCTTGACATTTCTAATCATTTGCAAATAGGGGTCGTGATAAGGAGGCGTGGATTTCCTACAAGTACAGAGGTAATGATGTAGTGTCGCTGATTCGCTACCTGCAACTCTTTGATTGTCCTTGCTTTCATACACCATTACCTTTGCAATATTTCCAGCTCAACCTAGTGTTACGGGATACTTGAAACTAAAAGATGGGAAAATAACATCTACCGAAGGCTTTGTAGTTACCAGATACACAGGAAAATCAGTGACAATTAAACATGAGGCTTCTGGTACTACCACTGTGTTTGTTGCCCCTTTGGTATCATTTCCTTTGCACAACAGATCTTGTACCAGGATATCGGTTACTTCTGGAGGATTAGGATTGTCAAGTGGTTCTCAGGGAGAGTTACAAATATGGGAAACACAGCGAGGAGTTATTAGAGTAACCATTCTTGTTTTCTTCAAAAGTAGCCAAGCATTGTCTTATTTTTTACAAATTCTTCTGGATGAGGAATCATGTAACATACGTTGTTGCAGAGAACATTGGAAGGCCATGTTGGGGATATATACCAGTGCCTATGGTTTCCATCTGATGTGGTAGTTTTAGGAGGTGGAGCAGATTGGCGAACCAGAATCTGGTGTGCACAGACGGGTAAATGTCCTGTTACACTTACCGGACATACCGCTCCTGTTACAGACATGGTTATTGTTGAGAGAGGTAGAAACGTCATCACAACCTCCAAGTAATCACATAGATATTTCACAGATATTGTTTATTTCTAACTAACACTCAATAATCGTTTACGTTTGATGAACTTGTAACTAACACCTAATATATGAAAGTAGCGTTGAGAGAATTTTCATTTCAGTCAATAGTGGGGAAAAATTGTCAGCCCATGTATGATGTGAAAATTATTAGATAATAAATTAATGAAAATTCACAGGGATGGTTCAGCGAGGCTCTGGGATGTTGGAGAATCAAAGTGTCTCGCAATTCTCTGTGAGTTGACGAGTAGTATTACATGCTGTGTAATCACTTCATCCAACCAGCTAGAGCTGCCCCCATGTAACGAACTGCGTTCAGAACGGGAGATCGGAACGGCGGGAAAAGTTCTTGCTATTGGATGCGAAGATGGCACGCTTCTTTTGATCACAATCGAAGCCAGGGCTGAATTGGCTAGAAAAATTCTTCCTGCTGCTGTTACAGCATTTTCACTGTTGGGGAACGATACTCTGGCAGTTGGATTGGAGAATGGACAGGTAATATTAAGATAACTACTACACTGAACAAGTTTTACATGTTTGCATTTGTATCAATTGTACATAGTACGTTTTCTATGCTTGCAGATTCATCAAATCAGTATAACAAAGCATTTGAAAACTCTGAGGATAATTCATGAAAGTAACAGCCCGGTTAGGGCATTGCTTGGACTTGATAGGCTGCTCTTAGCTGGTCTGACTGATGGAGTATGCATTGGCTACCCAGTACCATTGTCCAGTAAAGAATCCATCCCTCCAGTCCGTTTACAGTTAACAGGTTCCGATTTTGAACCAATCAACGATCTTGCCTCAGATGGGCGAGGGCATGTATATGTTGGGGCAAGAGACGGATGCGTACGAAAATATCAAATGGGAGAAATCCTCAACGAAATTTATTCTTAAGCTTACTTGTATTTTTTGAAATAAAAATTAAGATTTTAATTTATGCAAAGTGTTCTGAATTTGTTGTACTTTTTGTACTTTAGTGAGTGCGGTCGGGGAAAAATTAAGACGGATGGGTGTTTTATTGATTCATAAAATTCCATGTCAAGATGAAGGCGGTTACGCCCTGATAAAAGGATTGATTTATAATGCACAAATTCGAAAAGCGCATATGACGGGCTAAGGCGTATATTTAGTTCGTATTCAATTAGAACTATAAACTAAACCCTAACCGAAGCTAAATACTGTACGCCTACTGTACTTATCAACTATAACATATTCGGTTTAAATTAGACGCCTAGCATAGAGGAATCCAAATTCAACTGGGAGTAGTTCGGCCCGAATTTTTCGGAGTCGAATCTTTCATCGCAATTTCTGCGCAGTGTGCGTTATCTTTTGCATTCTGTCGCCTCTGTATATCTTTGGTAAATATGTTGGCGAGTACACCTGTCATTCCAATTAGTCCTAATCCTACGTGTGTCCAGACGTCGCCATGGAACTCTAGCACCTTTCCAAATATCAGTATCATAATCACGCCGTACAATTGATGCGCAACGGTGAGATAAGCTGTGGTCACACCTTCCGGTGCCGGGTACGTAAACTCTGCACAAACTTCAAAGCCGATAGTACTGTAGCCTCCATTGAAAAACCTGATGTAAAAAAAAATACAAATAACTTTTAGATTTTCTCTATTAAAGTTGCCCCAACAAAGCAGATAGAGCTTGACCTTTGTTCGATTATTACTCTATTGATTCTATTATTTTACTTTACAACGGTATCACCGCTGATGAATTATTTTTTTGAAGTCTCACTATCTGCGTGTGAGGAATCGTAGATTTTATTATCTCATTCATTATTTACCCGAATATAATGGCCCCGAGCCATATCATCCATTTGTATTCTACTACCAAGCCAATACCTAGGAGTACATGCCCCATCCACGAAAGTGCGCCTACCAGACTTATCGCGAGTCTGAAATTATACGTATCGTGTACAGTTAGATATTCAAATTGTTTCGTTATACATATATTGTACAGCACAACTCACTTAAACTTGTGTGTTTTATCGAGTACGACTCCCGCGACAATCGCTCCAATCATTCCTACGACTGTCATTGCCACGCCAATATGTCCAAGTTCTACTTCGCTATTCTAAAGAGTCAGAAAGACAGAGTAGAAAATTCTAGAGTCAGTAGGACCATGTAAATGCCTTACATAGATAATACCTATATGCCTTGCACCAAAAAATCACCTCGAAGTGTAACAGGTACATTTGATTCAGCAATGTACCAAGTGCGTTGAAGATACCGATGATAACACCAAAAGCGTGCCATAATGCAATATAGTTTCGATTTGTCAAAAGATTTTTTGTCAACACCAAAAATCCTTCTGAGCTTTCTGAATCGTGAAGTTTCTGAAGCCTTCGAGTTTCGCTCGGGGGTAGTGGAGGATCCGAATGGAAGACTTAAAGAAAAAAAAACTGTATGCAGTCACAGCATATGCAGATGTATTACCGAAATTCATATAGTTATGCAGAAGTAGTGAGTGTCTCCTTGACACGATTTATTATTATTCATGTAACATAATCGCTTTTTTTGTAGGAAATCGTCCGAGAATCAAGCTTACTTCGATTAAGACTTTAGCAAAAGTTGTATAAGAAATCCTGTTAATAAGTTTTGGCGGGCTTCAGACTTGAGAAAATATCCATTGTTCGACTAGAAACCATATAGATTTCAGGGGCGTGTGAGGTTGTAGGAGAACCATTGATTGTCGCCGAAAACAGTGGAATTATATAAGTATCTGTAAGTATATAGTCGATATTTTTGTTTGTACAGAAATCGTGTATGCTCACAAATGATCACAGCGATGGTAGCTGCTGTGGAGAAGATACCGTTGAACAAATAAAGCACTGAAAGATCACTTCCAATATCGTCAAGGTTATCACTATTTTTCACTATATTTGGTGGCAGTAAAAAATTAGTGGCAATCGCAAGTTGACACCCAAAAAGGCCTATGGCTGTTGCCGTTGAGACTTCGCTGGCTCCAAACCAGTTGGCGGCAAGACGACCCGGCACGCTCATTACGAACACCTAAAAAATAATAGAAAAAATGACTTCTAGTCGAATTTTAAATTGCCAATATATCGCCGTATATACATAACGTGAAATGTTATTATGATATCCATTTGGGCATACTTTCAATTACGTAATATAGCTCGGTCAACTGGGCTACGACTATACATAAAAAAGTAAATGGCGATTATTTAAGTTATAATCGTTTTTACCTGGGCACTAGAGACCACGGTTTGACCAATGAAAGTCACATAGAATCTGTCAGGGGAAGCTGAAAATACTTTAATCCAGCTGCCTAAAGTGACAATCACACCTCCTACAATAGCGGTCCAACGCAAACCCAGTTTATCTATCAGATAGCTCGCTGGAAATACCATTGGTATGAAGACCACCAGAAACACCATAGAAGTCCAGTCTACAGCCAGGTTCGAAACGCCATAGTATCTGAATAAAAAGAATTTCTCTTTCATCATTAGATCTTTGCTTTCATTTCAAACGATTCAAAAAACACGTGGGCTGTTGTTGGCGATTCCATACATATACATATTACTATACAGAGTCCAGTCGAAGAGATCATATACGAACCTCAGATGCTCGTGACTTTCGAAACTGACATAGAATTTCATAATTGTTTTTGTCCGTAAAATACTTTCATGTTATACTATAGTGAGCCAGCTCATATTCTATGCAGGTTCGCCTTGGTTCGAGAATAGTGGATTCCCATCTTTTGCGATAAACAATACGATAATTGTATACTCTACAATTTAAAGTGATATAACCATACGAACGTCTAAATAAGCCACATTCAATATTTGTGCAATACCGAATTGAGACCTTACGTTCGATGCACGCATAATGTTCAAATAAGTGGATGCTTAGTCGATCATAATTCCTTCACTGAATATTTTATTTGGACCCAGGGCAGAGAGTGTGATTTAGCAAATACGGTACGTCTCATGCGCGTTCCTAGACATAAAGTTGCACAATTTTAAATTTTAAGATTTCTGCCAATGCTGTAGTTTTCTCCATCGTCGATAATAGTGTAAATGAAAGCAGTCGTGAGGAGACTCTAAATATTTATAATATGCACCTATTATGACGACCCAACGCATTGCGTATATTCCAAGGAATTCCCTATAAGAGTAGATATACATACCTTGAAATTATGTTGTTGATGATACTGTACTGCAGCCACTGACCGATGCATGCGATGGTATAAATGATGAAGATGAAGAGCATCAGCCATCTTCTTTTATACACCCTTACCTCAGGGACTATCAAATTTGAAGTGCAATTTGTAATCACTGCAGAGGCCCGTTTCCCCGCATTTTTATTTTTGACGGGAACACTCGAATTCGTGGCTCTAGTATCAAAAGTCATTTCAAAACTGATTGGCCGAGTTCCAAACTTTCACTATTCTTTCTTCGGGCGCTTTTCGTAATCAAATCACAGTCATTCTCCTACCGATGTTCTTTTTCGACAGGAACGGACCACTGACCGGTGAAAGAAGTCGCGTTTACCGCCTGTCAGCCGCCTCTGCGATCAGAGCCCGTTTAAAGTTCCTTCGAATGAAAGATTCGATCGACTGCACCACTACCGGCACGATCGAAGCCACATAATAATTGCCTAATTCGCTTAAAGAAAAACGGTCAAATCTCACAGAAATTATAACTCAGAACCGTCACTGGAGAGACACGACCGTATGTAGTAAATAAAATAACTTCGAACATGGAACTTGCTTTGCCTGTTTTATGACGTCAAAACTGAATTCCTAGCAGTAAGTGTTTCTGAATCTAATCTCGCATATACCCAGTTGTTTCCCACGTCGATAGATGATACTAGGTAAACTTGTTTATTATTGCGTCGGATAACCTTGATCATAATTTATGACAATTGATGTACTTCCGCGACACATACATTCACAGTCACAAGCCAATAACAAAGCTTCATAATTACTAGCTCTAGCACTCTACAATTAATGGAAGTGGCAACATCGAGGGGGACTAATCAAGCATTTGCGAGGAAGAAGGAGAACCAAGTTAATGAAAAGAGAATGCTGCGCTCAATTGAACGAACGTATCCTCTTATCTGATCTGTACCGATAGACAGCGATATATCTGTCGCAAATTTCTCATATAAGTACCACTTCGGTTTTTTTATAAAAATTTATTTTTTGTCGTACTTATATTTATAACATTTATGAAATTTATCTACATTTATATATACAATTTTCAAGTTATTATTTGATATATTACACGTGTTGCACAATTGATCTACACAATTAAAAGGCACTGATAGCTGAATTGGCAATCGAATGGTTTTTCTCGAATTCCTGCATTGTATTCAATATTAGAGAATCGCAGAAATTACGTTTATGTTCATCAGATCATAAAGAGGAGAACTTTTTCCTTCGAAGTATATCTCACATTAACTGACTGATAATTATTACAAACATCTTGTAGCTTATTACACGTATTTACGATGTGTATGTAAATTCTGGTGAGCAAACAATCGATACTGATGACACGCTGATCACTTATATCATACGAATTCTCTTGGAACGTATACAGCGATGTTCGGCACCTAATTCTATTTCTAATAAATGGGGTAGATGCTATTCTATACAGGGCAAATAATAGGTGAAGTCCACGCGGAGGCTCAAGTAAGATCTGGCGCCCACCAATTCATATTGTAGTAATTGTAATGCTTCCAAAACACCATGAAATTTTTTGTAACCGGTTTTAAGTGATGGTTATCCCTATACAGTTTTTAATAAAAGAAAAGGACTAATTGTAAGCGCTTGAAAATTCTAAAATATTCTACTTCTTATTTGATAATTTCAAGATGAATTACGTTATGAATTCATTACTCTTCCAGAGTATTCAAAAAATTCTGGGTTATATCATCAAAGGATATTTGGCAAATCGGCGGTATGAATAATTTGAATTGATCATTTTGACAAGCTTGTTATACAGAGTCGCATGAGTTGAGAATATTTTAGGATTTTTTCTAAACCTTACAAACGTGCAAAGAAAATAGTTCCATCATACAGCGACCTCAAAATGGACGGAATGTGGATTGAATTGTGCAGTAATTCCGAGCGTATATTCGTTTTTTTTTTGTTTCAACTTTGGTTAATGGTAACGTTTATGGAGGTTCTACTACGATTATAAGCAAATGCAGAATGTTGAGGCGTGAATCCTACTCGAATGCACGTGAACTTTTCCGTAACGTACCTTAAACTATAACAATCACAGGTGCGTGATTATGTAAATAGCACATCTTTGGTTATTGCCCGATGATGTCCGCTTTCGATTTGATACTGATTCTAGAACAGCCTTACCACCTTTTCAAGGTTTGCTTTTAGAATGCATTGATTTGCTTTATTCAATTCGCAACGACTGTGCAGAATTTATACTGCTGCACCGCTCATATAATTTGCTTTTCGTCTTGTAAAATTGAACTGTTTAAATGGACTTCTTTGTAACGAGCGTTTTGTCTCGCTTCTTGACGTTTCTGGAGATCTTTTGTGCACATGGTTGTTATTAACCCTGAAAGCATAATTAATCCTATTCCAAGGTGCGCGTAGAGGTCACCAAATATTTGGATGACCTTTCCGAATACCAAAACTATGGCTATTCCGTAAATTTGATTGGTGACGTTCAAGAAAGCAGTGGCGATGCCCTCTGGTTCCGGATAAGTATATTCAGCGCAAACTTCATATCCAACACCGAAATAACTTGAGATGAAAAACCTACAACAAAAAACAAAATAGAATTCTTCAACCGTGACGTAGGCTTGATTGATTCATATCGATGACTAATGACTCGAGTTGGTTCGGTTCAAACGATCTGGTTCTTCCCCGCCGTGAACCAATTTTCAATTCACATGTCCGGAACTTTTCGTTTACTAGAATTCAAAATTACCCAAGAAATATGGCTGATGCATAAATCATCCATTTTATTTCCAACATGAGAGAAATCGCGAAGAGTACTTGTCCAGCTAATGATAATGCGTACACCGCACATATTGTCAATCTGTAATCATATAGAAAAACCAGTTAGCCTTTTGAATATTCTACGATAAGTGATTGCGAGCTGTAGGGACTGGAAAAACATACTTGAACTTGTGATACTTGTCTAGTATAATTCCGAAC
This sequence comes from Athalia rosae, assembly GCF_917208135.1. Taxonomy (NCBI): domain Eukaryota; kingdom Metazoa; phylum Arthropoda; class Insecta; order Hymenoptera; family Athaliidae; genus Athalia; species Athalia rosae. Next base: position 20,598,233 of record NC_064026.1, on the reverse strand, counting down.
GCCACAGAGCCGAACATTCCAGTGATCACGATGAACAGGCCGATCTGTCCGGCTTCTTTTTCTCCGTCCTAAAATATGATATTTCACCCATTAAGTTGGACTGTGCTAATGACGCAGTAGCTCACTGATAACCTTAATCGTCTAGGATAATTACCTTGAAATGTACGAGATACATTTGATTCAGTAGCGTGGCAATGGAATTCAGAATACCAATGTTTATGCCGAAGGAGTGGCAAAGAGCAAGATAGCTTCTATTCGATAGTAGCCTTTTCATAAGGGGGACAAACCCTTCTGAATCTTCAGACTTCTTCATTTTCTGAAGTCTTCGAGTTTCGCTGGGTGGTAGCGGAGGATCATCTTGAAAAACTGTCGGATGTACAGAAATACTTATCATGTATCGTAACATACTCATTGTCAGCGTGATAGGTATTATATTATACTCGTTGTAAATTGTAATACATTCGATTCTCATATCATATGAAAGTCGCGATGGTGTTATGTTACACTGGCTTTGTAGTATGTATGTACGTTCGAATAGCCTAGACCGGAATGATTTAAAAAATCTGTACCGAATAGCCGGAATGCCGCGTACTTTGTATCGGTAGAAATAACTGTATATTTGATATCATGTCTAAACTTGGAATACATTATTCGATTCCTGAGCATGCATTGCGCTACATCGAACAAAGGTCGAGTGATCATTGATATTTCCATTTTCCAATCACTGAACAACGAGTTGTGGTAGATCTGAAGTGCCATTAACGATTTGCACAAAATTATACAGCCGTCAACATTCCTGTAACGTTATCAGCTGGCGGATTTGAAACTACGTGAAATTTACACCCCCGGCATGCACATTCTTATTTTCTTCTGCCACAATTCGCACGTCTAAATCAGGAAGAGAATTCTACGAATGGCTGCTGCAAACTTTTCCTTATACTCACACGCAAGAACTGCAAGGAGTCCAAGCGATGAAAAAATGGCGTAAAACCAATAGAGTTTGGATAAATCTCTTCCAACATCCTCCAAATTTTCGTGGTTTTCAACCACCATCGGTGTGAATACAAAACTTCCAGCTATACCAAGCTGAAACCCGAACAGACCCATTGACGTAGCTGTTGATACCTGGCGAGGTCCAAACCAGTTGGCCGCAAGACGAGCGGGCACATTGAGCGTCAATACCTGTATGAATATACATGTGCACATACATACATTTGTGATCAACCATGAAATGCAAATTATGTGATTATATTGTGAAGACGATACAATAAACGGAAAAGTATTGCGGACTTAGGCTTGACTCATTTGAAAGTGTACTAGTCGTCTGTACCAGAGAAGACCACATGAGTTTATCTAGCACTTTTTCCGGCTAATCAACATCGTACGTAGTGCCCTCATAATCATATATTTGAGCTACTTGATTAGACTTAATTTGAGCGTTACATGAGTAAACGGACAGGAAATAGTTACTGCACGCGGAGACACATTTCTTTGATTCGCAAATCGTTGGGTCGCTTTTGTCGGACGGAAGCAAATAGATCATGCGTCGTATACGTGTCATCATGAATATTTAGAGGCACGCCTGCTCACTCCCTTATAACAATGAAAATATTTATTCACAATCATGCAGACCGTGGTCCATATTGTGGTGAAGATTACCTGCGTAGTGGCAACCAGTGCCTGTCCGATAAAGGTTACATAAAACCTATCAGGTGCTACGGACAACACTTTTATCCACGAGCCGATAGCGGTCACCAAGCATCCGATGATAGCGGTCCATCGAAGACCGAATCTATCCATCAGGTACGAAGATGGGAAAACCAATGCGATGTAAGCCAACATGAACAACATCGAAGTCCAATCTACCGCAACCAGCGAAACGTCGTAATATCTAAAGTATTATAAAATATTTTTCAAGACAAAATCCCACGCGGTTTCATCGTGTTTACTAATAGGCTGATTAATTCCACATATTGTCTGTATGGGTATATGGTAACACTATACGGAAAAGCGTATCGGCCCGCGCAAACCGTGCGAACCGCGCCGCGAATCCATGAAAAATTCGAATCGTTAGACTCCATTAAGTAAGTGAGCGTATAATAGTCTGAGTTTATATTCCGAAAAGTTACAGTTATTTCTGATAATTCCACTTCGGTGAGACTCCGACGTTTCCTTTCGTATATATTTTCATCTTCCTACCTCGCAATGATGTTGCTGATGATACTGTATTGGACCCATTGGCTTATGTTAGAGGCAACGTAGAAGATGTAGACCGCGAGCATGAGCCATCTTCTTGTGTAAACCCTTACCAAGGGACTGTTAGAGTTTACGTCGCACTTTTTTTGCCCGACCGCGATTATCACTGGATTTTTGCCCGTCAAAGGAACACTGACGGCTCCATTATCGGAGTCGAAAGCCATCTTCAATTATTTTCTTTTGTTTTTTTTTATCAAATGTTCAGTCGTTGATTGTACACGCTAGCTACACCTCAGATCGTTGTCCGATGCGATGAACTTCTATCACTAGGATGCTTCGTCGCACGATTTACCTCATAATTATTCCGAAATAATTAATTACTGTTACAGTGATAGAAATCACACCGAAGGTAGAACGACTGCGTTGAATCGCCAACGTCGTACTCGAATTTCACCGATTGTCTGAGATCTACTCCCAGCACGGAGTTGCTTTTAAGGGCGATGCCAGTGGTGAAGAACTCACGCTACAAGACTGATTTTTGCTCCTCCTCCTCCTCTTTTTGACGTCAGAGGGAATCCAGCGTGTTTCGGACCTGCAGGGCCGCTCTGCACTCTGCGTTGATAGACACTATCTCTCAGCAGGTGATGAGGGAACCACGATAAATGCCGGTTTTCTATATACGTTTACATTCAATAATTTACATGTATTTATAATTTTGAGACTGCAGGCTGTATACGCTATCCGAATGAGTTCTTTAATCGCTGACTAACTTTTACTCATCGTTCGAACGATCCAAAACCGGTAAATAGGTATTTGACCGTATCTTCTTCTATCCACGTATCCAATTTGGGATGTGAGAATTACAGGGTACATCGTACGCGTGAGAAAATAATGCGACCCAAACTGCGACGCTAATACCTCCGAAATTTTCTGACCCTTGTTACAGCTAGTTCGGAACTAGCGTATTTCCATCGATATTCACCACGCCAGTATGTAAAGTGTTACGTTCAGAGACCATGAAATCATTGAAAACCAAAAAACTTGCGATCGTGCTGTTGTTCACATGCGTAGTTAATACATGGTTCGTTGTTTTATTGTATAATGCAGATATGATATTTTGAAAGAATCTTGAACTTTAAACAGAAGTATGGTGACCACGATATTCATTTTCTCAGTTATGCGTGTGGTTCCAATGATATAGGTCTCAATCGAGCGTGGGAAGTCTGCCATTTAATAAATTTTGATTTTATTTATATTTTGATCCGTTGAGCTTCAAATCTGCGCAGATATGTGTGTATATATTTCCTTCATTCAGCAACCGCCGCTTTGCACAGAAGGATCAACTGGCCTGACCACAATTTCACACTTATATATACACTTATACTTCTGAGCCGTGCTCAACTCCTGTAGCAATGCTCACATGTGTTATCCTGCTCACAGATGCGAGGTGTCTTTTGCATTATTATACCGGATTTTTATCATTTTCTAATACTCTACATTGATTCGATAGTTCGTTTGGGTTCAGCTTCATTTACAGAAGAGCAATGCGTGATTGTTGAAGATTTTGCATGTAAAGAATCTAATGTTTTCGATTACTTACCGAGCAGAGATATCAACAGTGCTAACGTAAAACGATAGTCAAGATTCAGTGATCGTGAGGTAAACGCGCTAACCTCGTCCTTGAGTTTTATGGCATGAAAGAATGTCGCATCTGACCCACGGTTACCTGAAATAAGTTAATTAACTGCATATTCACCTGCCGATGGAAATTACTGTTGCACCATATATGAATTAATTCATGCGATTAAAGTTCTTTTTGGAGATATCTTCAATACGATTTTGTGTTCTAAATGTGAACCCTAACATTTGAAAAAAAAAAAAAAAAAAAAAAACGTTTGAAGTCATCTAGGAGCAGACCTGAAGGTGAAAAATCTGTCCGGAGCGGAGTAATCACGAAACGAGACGTAATTTTTTCTTACACACGAGCGGTGGATGATATTTCTTTGAAATAGTGTCCATAGAGAACTGGTATTCTTGAAGGATGAAATACATACAGGGCGTAAGAAACCGGTAGTGCAGGTGCATGTGTATAGTAAAATATTGATAAATTCAGAAACGTGTGTAATAGTTGGCGTGTTCCAGTGTACTAACCGCGCAAAGATTTTTGCCGATTTTGTATTTATTCATCGATAAATTATTGTATAAACATACGTGACTCTAATGTGCGATTTTTCACATTAATCAAAAAAATGTAGGCATGTACTAGGTTCAGAAAACCAGGGATATTCCCGGAGGTGGAGAACGCGTGACTGGGTTATAAAAATACTAGCGGGTTCAAGTTGATTCTTTCATTCGCACTCGCCCCGTCAATCATATAACATTTGAGACAATCCTCATTTTATAATAGAAAATAACCCGCCATGATTTCATTTTGTTAATGAATTTTGAATTCCCGTTATGCATGCGCGATACAATTTTATGATTAATGTAATTTTATCCTACTCCGAATTGTACCCTTTACTATGAATTTTACGCAACCAGTTTGATCCGTTTTCCTTATTACTAAGCAGGTACATTTAATTCCTGAAACTTGTTATCGTGTATCGACGAATAATATAACATATTCGACGAACAATTCATTCGCTCACTTCCGTATCTGCATTCAAAGCCACGGGTAAATCCCGCGCTATGGTAGGATATATGGTACCCTTCAGACGTATGGGAGCAGAATCCTCTCGATTTAGTCGCATTACACGTATATGATACTGCTACGCATGGAACATACGCAACAAAAATGAAGTACTACCTGGGACCCGGCCTGGCTCTTGACCATTTCTTGACATGACGTCATTGTGATCATTTAAATCTTTATCACCGTTAAGCCGAATGTTCGGTACATCCACAAAAAGTTAAACGTGATCCAGTATTGCTTTCTCAATCTTCTTGTCGAGATTGTATGACTCTTAATCATCACCTATATGGATGTATTATTATATCATGGTTCTGTAAAGAGAATTCATTGCGGTTTTAAACGGAAATTATTTCTTGATACTAATTTAATTTACGCGGTTAATTTCTCGGAGACGACATTCATTCATGTATATAATTATATACACGTTACTCTGTCGATGGATAAATACATAAATTCCGCGTGTGTCGAGATCGGTGTATGATCGTCTCGGCTTGTGAGACGAATCATATGCGTTCGTATTCTGCGAAACACTTGATATATTTATTTATTCCATTTTATATTTTAGTAAGTTTTCTTAAAATTGGGAATCCCTATTCTCACATCGTATTATACGTATAGTGCTCATATTTCGCTTGAAATTACGCCAACGGTGATAGAAAATACGCAGATCGATAATCAGTAGGCGTATAAAAGACCTACCGATATACCAGCTATGCCCGCTCTAAGATTTTCTCATTGGTGATGTAAATTACCATAACTTAATAACAAGTGATTCACGACATTCACACCCGCTCTCTTGGAACTTGTCCAGCTGAACGTTACAATACCTCGGTTATACGTTGGCTTGTTTACAACTTAAAAAATACACGTGTGAACGGTTTTCGTAGATCATCTAATCGCGTTATCGAAAACCAAATTTCCAACTGAAAATTTCGGAATATAATCAAAAAAAGTAGTATCCAATGATTCCTTGGTAACGGGTAACTAGACGGTAATTGCAAAGGTACAAAGAACTCGAAATCATCATCAGCGAGTGAAATTATTGCGATAACCCAACCCCACATGACGAACGCAATTTCATTGTACAAAGACTGACAATGGAGTCGAATATTTAATCGTGACCTGAGCGAGCTGCAAAGATTGGATTTCACGGTGACACCTGACCGTATCTCATCTAATATCCTATGTAATTTCAGTTACACAAGTTAGGAAACGATTTGTCACGATTTTTTACATACGCATCTTGTATGATCGTGTATCCATATCCATGACTATATATCAATCAACGTGCAGGTGATTGCTGAGAGAAAATAAATGAAAATTAATTTCTCTGCTCTGTTATTACGGAGCTCATTTTGGCGAAACATGAGGAAAATCAAAGGTGTGGTATTGAGATAAACCCTCCTGCAGTTTAACGTTCGATAATTGTCGCAAGCGTTAAACGATCAATGACATCTTATATAGTATAGTTGAACAACCTGTTTTCTTGGCGCACGTGCATTTATATCACATACCCTGCAGCTTGCCCCATCGCACGTGAGGTTTAACTCAATCATACACCGCGTCGTCGCGAAAAGGTTTTTCTTCATCCTTGGGCTAGATATCATGAGTCGCACGGAACATACTATGTATGCAAAGTCGCGTTTGTCGTTAAAACATAAATGTCGTCCTGCAAATGGTGGTAGAGACGACGTTCTCACTCGTCATAAATGACATGTGCACGGATATGAGAATCCATCCTATTATAAAACAGATACAAAGGGCCGTAGATAATAATTTCCATATTTTATTGCGAATGATTACCAGATATCGAATATCTGGAGATTATGAGATTAATGATATCTTTATGTAAAATATATTCTAACATTTTTGCATAGCGAACTTGTATATTCGTACCATGCACGTACATATAAATAAATAAACCCATCATTAAATGAATAAATCAAAAAATCATTTGAATCTAATCGAAAGAAAACCTATATCGATGTTGAATATTTATGGATTCGTATTCGAATAATCTAGGCATCTTTGATCAATCTTTAGATTTTAATTTCGTATTCCAAATGTTAAATTTCTAATAGTTTTTGTCAATCAGTATGAAATACATTAGGTACATTGCAGTTTTCGGGAAAAAAAATTTCGCCATTCACAGCTGTTCAGGCGCAAATTGAAATGGGAGCGACATAAATGAAAAATTATATTTGATGTTTGTTTAGCTTATGGTTACAACGGTGTTCACATACTTTTATGACTAGGTGACTTAAGTATCAGATGATCTTATTATTACCTACTTTCTAGTTACATAGATTTATATTTGCTACAACCAAATAACAACTGTAATACATTTTTTTAAAATAGAAGTTTGAATTATGATACGAGCAGATTTGGATGGCGCAGTCCATCTACGGGCTACGGATATAGCACGTGTAGTTTTTATGAGAAGCATATTCACTCGAGCTTGTTATTCTAAAACCTTACATAAAAAATACGCTCCTCGTTGATTAATTGCTTTTTTCCTATCAGATTTTGGATTAATTCTGTGGCAATTATTCGAAGTTTATGTTATTGCCATTGTTGCTGCTATAAAACCAGTAGAACAACAATAATTGCGCATGTTTTGATACGGACGGACTGCAACCTTAAGTGCTTGAGTAGCTTTTGTGATTTCCTTCGTGATGCCATTGTGATTTATCGTCACTCACACGTAGGAATTTTACTACTTTTCACACAGGTATTCCAACATCACCGTCCACGGCAAAGTGGGCCGATAAAATAGCTATCTAGAGCTGTATAGAGCTACCTTCTGTTTTGTGAGAATATCTAAATTGAGTGACGATAAAATAGTGGAATTGTTTACAACGAATCGATTGATCGATACAAAATGCAGATTTCGAGTTTTATATCCGGAAATTATTGAGCAACAATGCAGCCATGGCCTAGTTATCATTCCACCGTAACAGAAATGACACCCGCTTAATGCTTAAGAGGGAAACACTGCGCGTGATTAATTACACCCAACAAGAAAATCAATGTCGCCCACAGTTAATAAACCCAACGTATATACGCAGGGATGCAGTCGTTAGAGGCATTCATATTTTTTCATATCTACGGTGTACACTTTCCCAGAAAAACCCACGGTTAAATTGTGAACGGAAACGAGTATATTAAATGAGGAAAATCTTCGATCGAATATCGGTCAGAGGTGCGGCTGTTCTAATCGACATGGTGGTGATGACGCAGTAGCAATCGAACTGTTATTCTGCAGCATGATGTTCATCAGTTCTTGAGTTCCTGAGTTGCTGAAAAGTTATGAAACTTTCATAAATTTTTCTAAGAGATGAGGAAAAACTGACGGATTAACGCCTGTCTATGTATGCCTGTCTATGTATAGTAAGAGTAGCCGAGAAACAGGTAATCGTGACAAAAAAAGAGTACAGTGTACGTCAATCGGTTTTCTTCCACAGACATACAAAAATTCACTGCCTTTCACTGCAGACTGAATTTATTTCCAATAAAATCGTTAACGTCTTCTGGACGAGCGTCGTAAGAAACTTGATGAATCCAGTCAAATATTCTCAATTTGGCTATCGAAACAGTTACATGGACAGTTCATGTTATCGTTCAAAGAAAGAACAAGCTGATGCAGTATAGTCATAGGCGATACCACACTCATATAAACGCAAAGGGTTGATGACTTACACTTATAGCGTATTAGATTCCACACTTATAAGTCTTAAATTTTTTTTGGTTCCATACTTAAGTAAATTATGCCAGATATAAAATCATGAAATCATAGAATAGTGCGTATTACATACAAGTTAATACATTGGAATATTATTGTGGGCAAAAGTTGGGAATTGCCGCTACGGGAGATTCAAATAAATATTTTATCCATAACATCGGAAGTTATAAATGAGATTTATTTTCAATGTTAGAAAATAGACGGTTCCTTAAATCATTCATCATTGAGTATTCCCGAATTATTAGTACCCGATTGATGAATAAACGACTTTAGTTAACGACGAATATTCCCATTGAGACGCATTGAGTAATCGTCCGCGCGTTGATTTGAAAGTTTTCGAGTTTTAGTGATACTTTTGAAAGAATCGACTCATCGAAGCGTGCGAGTTGGTTGCTCGTCGATAGCAGGCATCGCATATAGATCCAGCATCTGAAATGCGGGATTCAAGCTGCCGCACAGCCGGTGGGAGGTGATGTCAAAATAAACAATAACTTGCTATCTGTTGATCAGTGGTGCTTGTGAGATTTTGTTCTTGCCATCACAAGTGCGAGTTAAGAAGAATATCTCAGGATGAGTCGACGAAAGAAGGCAAAGGTTCGTTGGATTTGATTTTCTTATTATTTGATAGAGTTGAAAGTGTCGCATTTTTGTTGTCACTGCACGTTATTTGTATTATGGCGTCCTGTCACTGTGAAATCTGTGTTAGCACAATTGTACAAATGTTGAGTTATGGACCGAATTGTTTACCTTTCTATTCATTTTGCGATGATAAAATGTCCATCCGACATCTCATTGGTATAAATTACACGATCTAATTGTCAAAATCATGGAGAAAGTGAGGCTATGTAAGCATCCCTAGACAACACATGTGGAGATCAATGTGTAACAAAAACAATTAAAAATTAAAATTGATACTTTTTCTGATCCAATGTTCTTTTTTTGATTATCCTGAAGTTATGGTAAATAATTATTTCTCTTGTATCTAAACTCAATAGGTTGAATATCGGGAGATGGAGGAAAAGTATAACCAAATTGATGATGAAAATGCATCTGATACTTCCGATAAATCTAAAACAGGCCAAGGCACACCAGAAAAAAAGGTTATTGCAGAACCGAAAAAGGAAACATTGGAACCATCTACTGCACTCAAAGTTGAAGCAAAGGAAGAAGATGATCAAGACAGCGATCATGAAGATCCACATGGTGAATATCATTTTTTCATTTTGTTCAACTGAAAGTAATCAGCTTCGAGTGTTCAGAGCATTGTTTTAATAATTCTAACTGCTGCTCATCAATAATATGATTGTTACCTCTCTCATTTGGACATATGTTCGTTTTAGTAAAAGAATTACTGACTGGACTAGAAGGTGCTGCCTTTCAAAGTCGTCTACCATTTGAAAAGCTTACATCTACAGAGGCGGCTTGTTTTCCTGATGTTGCTGGGGGTCCGCCACAAACTCAAAAAGTTTTCCTCCACATCAGAAATAGACTGGTAAGGCGCATTTGATCCTCATTGTTTCCCAGGAAGCTCAGTTGTGGATAATTAATGACTATTGATGTATATTAATTGCAGCTTCAACTCTGGCTTGAAAATCCAAAGCAACAGTTAATCATTGAGAATGCATTACCAGCTGTGGAACCACCGTACAATAGTGACCTTATACTTGTTCGCAGAGTACATGCCTTTCTCGAACGTCACGGTTTTATCAATTTTGGTGTATTCAAACGGCTTAAGGTGAAATACGACAAAAGTTTTGGATCTTGAATTCGTTTTCTATCATTCATGAAAAGTTTCTTTGTTATTCAAAATTATTCCTCAATTTTTACAGCCACTGCCAGTCAAAAAATTGGGAAAAGTGATTGTTATTGGAGCTGGTATTGCTGGATTAGCTGCTGCACAACAAATGCAGCAATTCGGATTAGAAGTCGTTGTCCTCGAGGCCAGGGTGAGTTTGGCAACTAGTTTTCATCGTATGACCAACCAAAAACGTGTAGATTATGACTGCAGATACAGAGACCTTTTGTGTAATGAAGTGCAGCTATTTTTATCTCCATACAATTGCATCAGCTGTTATAAATACATACATATTCATGGAATCCTAGTAACAGAATCTGACCATATTTAGATAAAAAAAAATTACTACCGTCTCAATGCTGCACACGTTTCTCGTTATGACATAGTCTTTTATCAAACCGCTTGTGGTACACTCACATTGTATTTCTCAGATGGAGTGATGCAATATTCCTTTCTTATGCTCATTCGTGCACACAGAATACTGTTTTATGTAAATTTATGGACCAGTTATGCTATCGCCATACCTGATTATGCACTTTCTATACCGTACCTTTGACCTCACTTCAGGATCGCGTAGGTGGGCGAATAGCAACCTTCAGAAAATCTTCCTATATTGCTGACCTTGGTGCAATGGTTGTAACAGGTCTTGGTGGGAATCCAGTTACTACCCTCAGCAAACAAATCAACATGGAACTACATAAGATTCGACAAAAATGTCCCTTATATGAAAGTGATGGTCAAACTGTGAGTAATCATGATTATCTCATAATAATAATTCTTTCGTGTGATTTCACATTATGATATTTTTGATATGTGGTAGGAATGATTAATGACCACCGGATTTTTCTTTACAGGTGCCCAAAGATAAAGATGAAATGGTAGAAAGAGAGTTTAACAGATTACTGGAGGCGACATCATATTTATCGCATCAGCTGGACTTCAATTACGTCGGAGGCGCTGCAACGGCTGTAAACCAACAGGCTCAAGGAGTTTCTACACGACCAGTATCCCTTGGTCAAGCCCTGGAGTGGGTGATACGTCTTCAAGAGCAGGGGGTTAAGCAACGTCAAGTTGCACATTTGCGCAGTGTACTTTCTCTGCAAGGCCGATTAGCTTCGAATCAACATAGGGTAAGTTTACTTTACTGTAGTTCTATTGTAACTTGGAGGGTGAGTCTGTACTTAAAAAAGAGGAAGGCGTGCATTTTCTTTGGAATAGGTATTACGAAAGTGACTTTTTTCAGATGATCGCGATCAAAGAACGTTTAGCAGAGTTGAATAAACAGTACAAAGAAATGTCAGATAGTAAATCACAGTCTCGTGATATTACTCACGAATTCGTCCTTCGCTCAAAGCTGCGCGATCTCAACAATGCGTGCAAGGTACGTTTTATTGTTAATATTTATAGATCCATGTAGTGTTCGACAAATATTGTGCTCTCACTATGCTTACAATAAAAAAAAAAATTATTTCACTGTTGGTGTCGATTTCAATTGTGGGTCAAAAGAGTCTCAGATTCAGACCTGAGTTTTATATAAACATGAATTCTATGTATTATAGGAATGGGATCAGCTTGCTGAGCAGCAAAAAGAAATCGAAGCCAAACTACAAGAGCTCGAGGCAGCACCACCTAGGTAACAATTCGAATTTTCAGAGGTATTGGGGCTGTTCTAAAGTAGAATTTTTATTGTTACAGTGACGTATACTTATCGTCAAAAGATCGTCAGATATTGGACTGGCATTTCGCCAATTTGGAATTCGCCAACGCGACGTCTCTTTCCAATCTAAGTTTGAAACACTGGGACCAGGATGACGACTTCGAGTTTACTGGAAGTCATCTAACAGGTGAGTGCAATTCATATCCCGTTTCGCAACAAGTTCTCAACTACGTTACTCTTGTAAACTTGGCTCAATCATAAGTGGTGTAGTTAGACACTATGTGATGAGATTTAGAGTGATCAAAAATATTCCTAGGGAGAATTTACAGCAGTCCACAGCAAAGCTGGTAATCGCGAGCGGCATGATGTTGATATTTTGTGCCGACTCAAATCTCATGGCGTAGTATCTAACTATACTACTTATGATTGAGTCATGTGTACATGAATAAAAATGAGGACGGGTACAGACAGATGTTTCATTGTCAGAGTCGTTCTAATCTTGAACTTTATAAAAAATCGATAATTCGTTTAATATACTTTGCCAAGGTATCCATGGCACTTATCTGACAACTGATATGATACAACGTATCGTATGTAATCTATTGGTATGCAATAATGGTATTCGTGAGTTATAACCGTCTTTGTAATTCTAACTGTTCGACATTGCAAGAATAACCTTCCTTCCTAATGCGGTTAACCATAAATCAGATGGAGTCCCCTTTCAATTTCATTCAGTATATTATGTTTCAAAACCGCTTCATGGTATAAATACTGGCAGATTAAAGGAGGAATACCGATTCGTTACATCTCCCAGAAATCTATTGTTAGGATCAGTAAGTTGATAAGAACTGTCGGAAACTGCTCAAACGCGACAAATTCTCGCGCTGATCGTGATATATTCTCGTTCCACGTACTATGCGCTATTGACCTTATGCGCTGTGCTGTTTGGTCTTCGGAATCATTTCACAAACTCACAGCGCGGTATTGCGTATTCACGAAGGGCTTGCGAACATTCTCCGTGCGGTGCATGCAAAACTTATTCGAAGCTTCGTGCACTAAAGCTAGTGACCTGGACTTAAGAATATGGTCTGGTTTTCTTAGCGAGAGCGGAAAGTGGGAAATGGAAGTGCAAACTGGTATGGGGAGGGTGTTACATGTAAACAGGATAAAGGAAACTTGTGGATTTTGGTGACAATCGCGGTAAACTAAGCTGAACTGAACTAAACTGAAACTAGTCCAACCGGTGCAGACTTGCGATGTCATAGAGTAATGTTGAACTACAAACACACGTTGTAAGCGCGTTATGAGCACGCCTGTACTTGGTTTGTGCCTCCTGATTCCTCATAGAGTTGGGCCAGTTTCCAGGCGAAACTTGAAATCCGGGTCGGATGCTCTTTAATGGAATTTGTGTTTCCCCATGCGAATCAAATTGTTAGCAGAAGTACGTCTTATCGCGTGATACCCGGCGCAACTACTGCTTCTCGTCTCACGCCCGCTGCTACTGTTGGCTCCGCTATTACTGCTGCAGCATCAAATAAATCTCATCTAGTTATACGACCGCATTAACGGTGATTCGGTTATGTTATAGTCCGCCTTATATTAATCCTCAGTAGCAACAGTTATACCAACAAAAATTATACGCGGTTCGTGTATAATAGATTAGCGACTTACAGCTTATTACATTAATTTCGCCGAAGAGCCAATTATGGCGTCGCGACAAACCTTTTAGTCTGAGGAGAAAAAGGACATGAAGAAGAAGAAGGAAAGAAATGTGGATTCTTTCAGAAATATGCTGCCCAAATCACACGTGGTAGAATCTCTATTGTATAATCAGACCTTTTAGACGAGGCAGATTCTACGGTCTTTTCCTTTACTTTACTTCCCTCTCCGCTTCTGTTCGTTCGTTCCTCGGTCTTTCCGTTTGCACAGTCAGCCTGGCCGTCTACCAGCTAACAAGCAGCCTTATTACTGCTTCTACTCCCTTATGCATTAGCGAATTCAAGGTAAAATCTACCACCGTTCGAACGCTGTCTTCCAGAAACACGTTACCCCGACGAAAATAATCATTCTTATATAATATATATCTCTACAGAAATAGTTATGCTGTTCTCGTCCAATATGAATTCCTCACTTCTTCGCGTCCAAGTCAACATTACGTATACCATTCAATGATTTATTTCGGCTGAAATTTGAATAGTGATTATACTCGAAACGAATACCTATATCGGGCACACGAATGTGAACGAAACGGTTGACAGGGTTTGATTTCTTTTTGGTTTATAAAGTTTCTTGTAGTGGCATGAATTACGGATGTGCATATTGAGGCATAAATTACTGCATCTGTGATATATGCCTTTATACGCACGTGCATAGTGATGCATACGAGATTGCATTGGTAATATCGCTGTATCCATTAGCCCCGTTCCAGGAAACTTAATCGGACAAGTTATTCAGCTTTATGTGCAATAACCGGTCGATTGCGCTTCGAAATGGATAAAACATTATTGTGAAAAGTTGGTCCGTATAAAGTTCAAACAAAAATATTCTAAAAGTCCTACAGGAAAAGTCCTCGACGTCAGCTCGCCATCGATTCGGGGATGGGGTGCTTTTGCCGAGTAAAAAATGTTCATTATTCATGACTTTTCTAGATTAACAGAACAATATTTTTCGCCTTGTTAGAACTTTAGAACTCCGCCAGAACTATCGATTAGAAAAAAGTCAACTTTGGATACACTGTGCGTGTTACAAGTTCTCGCTATTTGCGAAAATTCTAATTCTGTTAAGAAACCTATAGAACGGTGAAATTGTAAGTTTCTGTGGTGTATAAATTGAGTGTACAGAGTTAGATTGCAGGGTATGGTAGACTGGTATCAACCCATTCGGCTATACTTCTTGCAGGAATACAACACACAACGTGGCCATTGTGTATCCATTGTTACCGCGTTACAGGCATTACCGCGCCATTGTGCCAGATACAACAATACGGTTGGCAGTCACCAGCTGATAGAGGAACGAGTCCTGCTACCATCGACTCTCTACGCATAGTTAGATTGCCGACTTAATTGAGACTTAATAGGTTCCTTTCTATGGACGCGATGTGTGTGGTGGTTACGGATCGTATGGCACAACTATAAGTATGGCTATATACAGAAGTATATACATATATCCGTGTATCGGTATAAGTAGAGTGTATACCGAAGTGAAATGATGATCGTTTTGTCTTACCGGAGTATCGTTTAATTTACTCAAGATGATCGTGAACGCGGCGGGGTATAAATTAAAGGTGGTGGGAAACAGTTGGGAAAAATTTCTAATAATGTTATCACAGTACCCAATACGAGGAAGAACTTTCAACATCATCATCATCTTGTATCTCCAAAGCGCGTGTAGATTACAACACGAATGACTTATACCTGAGTTCAAAGAAGCGAATCATTGGTAGCTGGTGAATAACAGGTACCAGCAACTTCCGTTCTCCCGTCACTTTTCTCGTCAATCTATTCGCTGTAGTGTTCAGAGACCGTTATGGGCAATTAGTGGTGCAAGAAATTTAGAACAAAACAGATGATCCCAGCGTTCTTTTTAGTGGTATCGAGATACGGTATGTATGGGCAGTAGCTGCTCTGAAATTGACTCTCAATCTGACACCGGATTCTTGCACCCGTGGATGTATATGATTATGAATATTTATGTAGGTATATCAGCTTCACGTTGTTGGCTTAGCTAATGCCTATGTACGTACCATCGCTAATCGAATCGTCTTTGTTATTCAAAGAGAACGATGAATAAAAATTTTGTCGGGACGGATTTCGATACGTGACCAATCGCGGGTATGTTATTGGTACTTCGTGTGACTTACCCTACGCTATCGTCATTTATTTAAACATAGTTAAATGCAACTGATGAAACATCGCTGCCATTACATTGCAAGGAATACAAAAGTGAGTGATATTTTTCTTCTACCGAAGGTAAGGCTCTTGTATTATGCATGTACGCGATATAAGTATTGTAAGGTGGAGTATTATAAGGTCTAGAATCTAATGAAATGTGATACTGCGCTAAAGTTTGTATGTGCACCGCGCGTACATAATACCTTATTGTGTGTATACACACACATACAGGTATATTCGTATAATATGCTGGGATTTAACGTTTATTAGGATGTCTTTGTGAGTTCGATGCGCGGGGGCTTTCACGGAACTCCCGAAGCTGCAGTATCTCACGCAGATCGGAATCGGCTTATCTATAAAACACATCTAATCTCGTCCACCCGCTAAACCTTGGTCGGCGTGCTCGATAAATATGTTGCTAAACACGCATGCTCGAGAGCCGTGGCCGCTGTGCGGTGTGGTGCGGTGTCTTGTATGTCGTCCCGTGTCTCGTGTCTTCCCTGTGTATATATATATGTCCACCCTGAGAGCTGTATACCGCTTACCGTTCCCTGTGAACCGCTTCATGGCGCTTTGGTAGCTACCTACTTCAACAGCCCCCGCGTACCTCGAGTTAATTAAGCCCCGCCGGTTGTCCGGGACCGCCGAACATAAACATACTTGCGCTCAACTAGCCAGCCAGCCAAGCTTCGCCGTACATACGGTTCCTGCTGGCCAGTCGGCCCTCTTGTATGCATCTCTTCAAAGATAAAGGGCTCTTTTCTCCCCCTCTATAAAGGGGTAGCTGTCAGGGGAAGGCAGAGTCAATTTATTCAGGTCCAAGGTTTTGCTTCTATTCAAAGCTACAGTAGTATAGGCCATAGATTGTAAAACGCATTGATTTAACCCTGCGATGTTCATTTCCCCTAATTCCAACCAGTCCTCCTACGACAATTCCAGTTGCTCGCGAATGAAGAGTTTTATATTCAACTATAATGTACGCTCATTCCGAATATGACTTCTTCGTTTTGTCGCTTTATATGTATATGAGATCTTCGTATTATAGAAATATACTATATAGATGTAGCAGGGATGATGTTCAGCAGTCCCGCTGAAGTTAACTGTGTCTGAAAAAAAAATTGTTACAAGTGGCTATTGTCGTTGACTTAAATGGTACTTCGTTTGTGCTGGACTATCAGCCCGCGGGAAAGAGTCTCGGAATTAGAGGAGAACGGTGAGGATATTTGTCACCGAGGTAAGACAAGACAGCTCTGCGCAACGTAGAGCGTAATTTAACGGGCTCTCGAAGCCGGGGTGAGTTTTATCGCGACAAAAACAGTTAACCGTGAATAAGGTGATTGTTAAACCAAATTGCGCGGAAACACCGCACGATCTCTTGTTTCTCCTCTCTATCCCAAAAAATTCGTGTCATTGTCTGTACGTACACTGCGTGTATCTCGTAACAATGCTTGTATAGGGTTGTTAGGGTCAGATGTGGTAAACAGGTAACGCAAAAACCGACTAGAAAAAATTTATGAGCAAGTTTTCAATTCATGCTGTTCATCTTATTACATTGCAGATCATGCTTTTTTCTCAGTGACTGCACGTATAAGTATACTGCACGGCACGTTCTCCGCTATAGCGATTTTATAGAAGATTTTATGATCCATCAGTTTTTTGTAAAACGATCCGGAATTAGGAATCGGACTTTCTTTGGAATGTTGAAAATTCTTGTACATTGTGCGCTAAGAAAAGGATATTTTGCCGGCTATAATGTATAAGACTTCCGGAAAATGGGATTTCGATTCCGGATCGTTGACAGATAATAATTGTTAGACCTACTCGTATAAAGTGCGGTAAGATAACGGCACGAGGTAGAGAAAATGTGGTTCTATAGACAATAGCCGTGTGGTTTTTATCTTTAGAGTTTTTATTTATCCGCGGCACTCGTCTCGTCTGGTTGGTTGTGCATCCCAGACGATCACGGAGAAGGATTACAGTTTTTAATTTTTCTCTTTCAGTTTTCATTACCCGCTTGGGAAACTGTCACCACTACTTACTTAGGGGCAAATGCGGGCGTAACGCTCCGCTTCATTAATCATCCAGCGATACCAACTTTTATTTCAATCTCGCGAACACCTTCTCTGCACCGTGTGCTGCACTATTATCACCACCACCACTCGCAGGCAGCAGCAGCAGTATCAGATGCGGCAGCAGTCGTCGTGGAAGTTACGACCAAGCGCTGGGCATTTCAGCGCCTTATATTTCAACGCAAACATCCTTATACGTATAGAGATACTCATTGTTGAATCTTCAAGGGGTCCTTCCCATCCTCGTGGATTTTTCAAATAATCGAAGCATCTATTGCTACCATTTGATAATTGCCAAAGATTCACGCTTCTTACTCACAATCAGTTAACGACTAATCGCGTTGAAATGCTCATCCTCGCATTCGATTACTCTACCGTGTAGATCTATTTTATCACATCGCTCAGCTGTTGCGTGTTTCTGGACGCGTTGGCACGCTCATTTCTGCTGAATGCGTATTTGGTGTTCAAGTTCGATTAAATTTGAACAACTAATATCCCCGCATGAGAATCAATCAGGTTTATAATTTTTCAATCAAGGCGTACTTATGTGCGTAAGGTATTTTTATGCGTAAATCATACGTGTGTAAACATCGCGTTGTACATCTTTTATGATCCCGTACTATTGAAATAGACGAAAAATTGAAGAGTTGATGTATAAATACTCTATAATATGGATACAAGTTGTGCCGCGGGTTTTATATGGTCGCGTGCGTGGCCAATGAACTTGCGTTCATTTTCGTGATCTAATCCACTTACGCGTCATCATCGATAATTGAAATGAATAAAATAAGAAACGGCTACACATTTCGTTCGAGCACTCAAAAGATCGCTTCGTGCATTATTGATAAACAGCGCTCGTTGATCGTTAACCCCAAAAAAGGAAGATAATGTTTATGATATTGTAACATCATAAACGCACAGGCGTAATTACGCGCTCAGGGAGCTTCGATTTTGTGAAACATAATCCTGCTCCGTAATTCTATATTTCTCTTTTTTTTTCTTTTTCTTTCCAACATCCCCACGTAGATTCGGTCAACCAGTCAGTCATTGGATGGCGGAATATGAGAAATAGTTAAAATAAAATCGTGCCCCGAAGAGTTGCGTGCGTGACTTTTGAGCTGGAATAACTACGTGATCTAAATTCACCTGACGTATCCGATCATTCGAATCTATATTCAAATTTTTGAAAATTGAAATAAAAATTGTATGAGGATCCGATGATTCGAAAAAAAAAATGTCGATAAAAAACAGCAACGATCGGTAAAAATAAAAGAAGACTTGCACTTAATTTAAAATTCAGAAAAAGATCGGCTGATGACGTCGATCGTTAGCTTCGAAACGGTTCGATATATACCTACTTAGTAAGTAACGTTAATAGCGTTGGCATATGTATAGACGTGTAATTTATAGATTGCCGTCAAGTGTTTGAACCTTTAATAGGTTTTAAAACCTGCCTATATTATAAGGCTCTCCAGTAACCTTTCTTCTAGGTAGGTATAGCTAAGGCTGCCGGCAGTCTTCGTTACCCGTATTACCGACACGAAACTCATTTTTGAATGTTGAAATCCACACCGGAAAAGAGCGTTGCCTGCCTCATGTCAGCTGATTGTGAGTCTCTTCAAAGAAGCGCCGAATAAAGACGAGCATTAAATCGCTGGTAAGGCTATTTAGATAAAAAAAAAAAAAAAAACAATTTCATCGGTATCGCTTATATGCGGTACATACACGGCTACTTGAGATCGTGGAGCGGTGAGTTACATCCGGTTGACTGTAATCAAACTGGAATCACCTCGCCCATCGATGTTGAATAATCTGAAATGCAAACTACACTCAGCGAGTATTTGTCAGCTTGCAGTGACTATCGTATTTATCTGCTTTCGATCGCGCGTTTTTTTTTTTACTTATACCAGAATGAACGGACAAGATTCGAGTGTCGATGAGGATGTATTTCTCTGACCGTGGCGTATTATAACTGTTCGATTCAATGGTTGATATAAGTATACGATATCCCAATGTTCAATACATATCTTCAAGTTTATCGGGTTGGTAAGGCTACGCGGGGGTGACGCTGTTGAGTCTAAACGGTTGCGTTTACCTCCGCACATTTACGTTTCCTAAGCTCTCAGCCCTCGATCTGGAGAGCTAATTCTGCGAGTGGATCTGAGGACCGATTAAATAAAATAGCCAATCACTCGCAAAAGCATTTATACCTACATCCACAGGGCGGCGTGTAATTGTAAATTGGCATCACTCTGTATCTTAAAACACCACTTGAATTTACCGACCATTCGTACGTATAGCTACCGATTAACATAACACTGAATAATAGATTCTCGATAGCAAAATGGAGAATCATCAGCGAAACGGGAAAATATATAGGTATTCAAGAAAGGATGGCGCTGCGGTATGTTTGATCAAAATTTGACGAACCACATCAGCTATGGCATACAGTAATAGTGGCGTTATTTCGCCGACGAAAGGAAAAATGTTTATCACCGGGATGTCTTTCATTCGCGGGGTTTTATCGCGGGATATTATCAAGGCACCATACCAAAGCAAGGATATATCCCGCCCGCGCCGGGGGTCATCCATTGGGCTCCTCAATCTTTTAGGCAATCCCATCTTCTGTCTAAAGATGATTTCTCCCGCGTGCGCTCGCCCCTTACCCACTATTCTAACAAATCCACTTTATTCCCGCATATAAATCTTGGCTGAGGAGTCCGCGTTTGCGTGTGTTGCTATTCTGCTACATCGGAGGAACTGACAACGGAAATGATAAACTCGCCACTTAATCAACCGGAAAAATAAGGTTCCGCATGGTTCGAGGGTGCAGAGTACAGTAGGTGATCTGCAGCCCATTCCAACCATATACACCGGTCGTCAGAATGAAGTAGGTCGCGTGTCAGAGTCTCGGGGCTTCGGTTGAAAAATATCACCCACTTCCTTTTCCTATTTCGTCACTTATTTTTATGCCTACGAGCACTTCGCTAACGGCTCTCATGCAGCAGCTCCTCGACGTCGACGTGTATATAACTGGCTTTCGTTGACGAATCGCGTGCGTATATACGTAACATGTTACGTATATGCGCACGTATTTTACGTATACAGATACAACGCAATGTAGGTGAATGTACACGTATACCGAAAATTCTTAATGCCGAAACGGCTAAGGAACGCGCGAAGTAACAATGGGATCGTTACCGTGCCCTGCACTTCCTGCTCTCGCCCATGCGTGGGATGAACTCACGAAAGAGCGGACCCATAAAATAAACAACCCTTAACTTTCGTGTATTGAACGATGCTACGTATACGCGAGCACGTAGTTAAATTTCACCGAAATTCAAACCGTGTGCGATGCCCACGTTATACGAGGATAAAAGGAGTGAGGAAAAAAGATCCAAATAAATTAAATGGATACAAAAAGAAAAAATGCGGGGGTTATAAAAGAAGATCAGAAAAAAATGATTCTCAGCGAGAACAGAAAACGTATAAGCGAAAAATAAAGGAATAAAAAAAACTGACAACGCGTCGGGTGACTGGACCAAAATTCTTGTATAAATCAACAGTGGAGTAGATACCTTATATTATACCTGGTTTCGTCCAATCAGCGACACATCGTGCCGGCCTACGCTCGCGGGGGAACAGAAGTCGCGCGCATCTTCGGACACAAACAATTAATTCCATCTTTATCTGACCAGAAATTCCGGTAGCTCGTATTTTACTCGTTCGGTCATATAGGTATATACATAGATTCGTTCTACCGCTTCTGAGTTGTCGGAAATTAATTGAATTCTACTTTATTTTAGAACAGTTCGAATAAATTTCGCACGGTGACCTAAGATCGTGTATAGTAGTCGGTCTACAGGATCGCATTGGTTTTATAGTTGTGCTGTAAATCTGGAAGGCTGGACTCACTACGGCGCAATGGATAACTGAAATTGATTATCCGAGAAAAAGCGACATTAACGGATAACTTATCATTGGGGTCGCTCCAACTACCATAATCCGGGGAACCGAATGGTAGAAAGAGCAAAGAGTTAGGCGTTGTATATGTATAACATTATACCTATGGAGTCCGTAATCAACGCCGGCAAAGAAGGGGGGGGGGGGGGGGGAGAGGGATGAATTTTATCTCGTACGGTTACGACCGACGTGGCCGTGCAACGGTACGCGGTGAGAGCAGCAATAAAGTGAGGAACACGATGGTGCTAATCAAAGCGGTCTGTGTTTCTTTCTTAATTAAATAATTAACACAAATCATATTAGCATTCGCTTATAGTGGCATCGGAGTCGTTCTAAGCGAGCATAAGCTGGATGTTCCAGCTAAGGATGATTGCGTCAGCGACATGGTATGCCAGCCAAATACGGCGTCACATGCTGCACGTGGCCAACCCGCAGCCCGTCAGCTAGGGTTAACACCGTGATACGCGTAAAGGTAATTTTCATTAGTACCAACTAATTATACTCGTATGCGTGGTACGCCGATGATCGTGGTTCGTGAACTTTGAAGGTATTGTCTCTGCAATTACTCCTTGAAAATTGATCGCACACGCCTGACCTCCACGTATACTCCAGAAATTGGATTTAACTCAATTAGTTTGTTCAATACACGGACGTAGTCGAGGGCATAGTCAATTTTATCACCTGTTAAATTCTTGGGCGAATTACACGCATATTATATCTACCGGTACTAGATTGCTATGTACGGTATGTATTAATTAGATAAGCATAATGTCTAATAGGTGCATGGATTTTATAATTAGCTGACAACTTCGCATTGTATAAGTGATTCGATTTGTTTCAGGGTTAATTTTATTTGTATTTTTTATTGTTTCTGATTTTTTTTATTATTTTCTTGTATGTTTTCAGTAGGTTGCATGGGGTAAAACTTGGTGAAGATTAATTTTCTTTCTGTTTCTGGAACGTCACCTGTTAAAAAAATCAAGCTACGGTATTATATTATAATAACGAGTTGCGGAAAGTAACACTATCGCTCCGCGCTCGTTCTATCACTTTGAACATTTAGAGTGCTCCCGCGAGTTTTATATATGTATCATACCTATGCGTATACACCAGCAACAATAACAATACAACCGTCATTATTCTTGTTCCGAGATGAAAAACGACACTTGTACTTTCACTCCTATAGGTATAGTAGTAGCAACAAGTACTACTCAATCTCAAAACGTCATGATATCTTCACCGCAGTTGATTCACTCGCCAAACTGTATGTCGGTGGAATTAACAAAATGAAATAGCTCGTCGATCCGCAAATCTCATCAACGAAATTATCCAACTTCTATCACAAAATTACCACTAAATATAATACACGCGTGCACTCGTACATAAATCCATGTAATAGATAGCATTGGAATTGTTATAAAAATTCGTGCAAAGGTGGATTATATGTGACTGTGTACGTATATTTTTGCGGCTTTGCGCTATGGATCGACGAGTGTGGAGGAGTTGTATAATATAAGACTATTTGAATTTCTTTCACTCGAGTGGATAGTTGAGTTCCTCTTATATAGTGACGTTGATCTCTCGCGATTTCTTGACCTGATGCGGCAGCATTTGCATAGGAAGAACCGAGCTGGCAAGATGTGAAACACGCGATGCAAAAGATAACTTACCTCCCCCCCTCCCAGCCCCACTTGGTACATGAAGCGAGTTCTCTGTTCAACCGAGATATTCCTCCGCCATACTCTAGCTGCAGCGTTACTTACATATATTATATACCTTTAAGATGCACGGATGTTGATCTTTGGCATGAGCTGGATTTGGCCCGCGAGTCATAATCTCAAACTCAAGGCGGTAAACTCGAGTTGAATGTACGTAAGTGTATACCAACGTACTTCGCCACTTTTCTCCTGCATTCTTTGCATCCATGATCTCATTTCAGTCTTTGTTTTTCACCTCAACTCTACTTCTCTTACATTGTGCCGCGTTTTTTCTTTCGTCGACGTATCCTCATCCAAGAGGTGTTTTTCGATACATCTCCCGCAATGATCGGATGTATGCTTATAGTTTTTTCAAAATTTCCGAAAAAATCGTACGCGTTCGATACTACGAATCTATTACAAATTCGAGAAAATAAAGATGTGAGATGGATAATTAGTCAACGAGTGTTTCGGGTTTACGGTACAACTATTTCACGACATGAGCAGATAATAATATTTTACAGCAGTGTCGAGTAGTTGGTATGAACAATGGTGATCTTATGATGGTTGGAAATACGAGTGGTTAAATCTTGCAGAAAATTTCACAGAAATCGGATTTGTAATACGTGAATTCAAATTGATCGCGCTTATTCTGGTTGGAAGATCAATTCGAATTCTATTGCTGCGTGGGGATATATACATGTATATGGCGTTCTTCCAATGGCAATGGGAATTGGAGCTGAACAGGTTTTATCTGTCGTAATAAAATCGTGCTCATTAATCAGAAAGGTGTTCCTATACATATAACATACGACTGGTCTGATAATATTATCTTGACTATGTGGCGATACCTTTTCTTTTCTATGGATTCTACGAGATGGTATCTAGATTTGGTTGTAGTACGTATACATATATACCGCTGCAGAATTCGTCCTCAGCGTATTCAGAAGAATGGTTATATGAGGGAATCCTTGACAATTCTTCTCCACAAATATACAACTCTCGTGATAAAGTGAGTGCGAGATATAATATCGAGTGGGTCAAATTCATAGCTCGGATATGCGGAAATGAATGTAGTGCGGGGAATCGTCTTACGGAGGATAATTTTTTTACAATTTTTCCGCTAATCTCTGTGCGGAAATCGGTGATCGTCCAGTTCCAGACGACGGCTCTTTGTATCCGTAACACGACGACTTTTGTTGTATGTTTGCAGCCGTGTAACGTACCTCGGCATCTGAAGCACAAGGCTTATGTATGTATATGCATCAGGTAGCATGATATTAACTGTAAGACCTGGTGGTAGGTAAACAAACGGGGAGATGGAGGGTTAACTGCGGAAGCAGAAACTGCCGGAGAGGAGAGGAATAATGTTCGTCATATTAGCGGCAGATGTTGGCGCGTAATCCAAGCATTAATGAGAGTTGGTAATTTTAATCAACCCCTCCTCGTTGCGCAAACACCGGAGGGCGGTAACGCCCCGTGTTCTATTCGCTGAAGAGAGGAGCGTAGCTATAGGTCAACCTCCTACCTACCTGTTCGTACATGTTGTTTAAGTATATGGGATCGAGGTGTACCGCGATTAGACGCGTCCTCGCCGGAGGATCTTTCCGCAATCTGCAGCCTCGTAGCTCTTCGCTGTAGGTAAACCGACCTATATACCAATATTTCTCGCAACGGAAGCCGGAGTATATTTTTGCCGGCCAAACTCTCCTCTTTTACCTACGACCCCATGTATTATCCCCCCCCTCGTGTTAATCTCGGCTAAGGATTAACATTTCCAGTGGCGTTCCGCGTAATTATCAGAGCAGTAGTTCTTAGCAATCGTTTCCATGCAAATTTTATTCAAGATAATAACGGGGATCAACACGGGGATGGTTAGTTCCAACGGCAAATTGCGCCGAGGCGCACCTTTCCTAATAATATGCGGGGGAGAGGGGGTTAGATTCCCGCTTGATAACCCGCGACGTTACTCGGTTTTCGTTTTCTCTTCATTTTCATTCCATACTATGCAACTTGCCAATCACCCAGTTATCTTTGTAAAAACACGCGCCTCTCAACGTGACAACGACTCTCGTGGTTATATTCCATCGCGCCTCGTGTATCTATGACCGCGTTCTACAACTCGGCGTTTAAATTTGCATCCTGTATATTCTGTGCTTCAGATCTTTCAGATGGAGTTAAAGATTAATTCCATTAGATTATCCTGGAATCCTTGCGTATAACCCGAAAAGTAAAAGCAGGGTAGAGGATAGGTATGAAAAAATAAAAGTGGAATCGATCCCACAACTATGTAGGAAGCAAACCTGCCTGCCGAACATGCTGCAGAATTAGTCAGGTGCTAATTGACAGCTGACGAGCCATCGCAAACTAGGAGAGGAGCGGAAATTTTTTAATCTTTACATTATATCTCAGAAACATCGTCGTTCGTGGTGCATCAAAGCATACAACCTAAATACCCGCAAAGGTATACAAGTAGACTCATACATTGATAAAGTTACTTTTACTTTCTACAAATTCCTCGATCGTTCATAGGATAACCCTTCTCTTCAAGCATCGCTTCGGTTACGGCAGACAGGCTCTTTCGCACGAACTTGTAACTGCCATCTCATTGTGAGAATGCATAACGTCGTCGGATGAGTCTTTGTGCATTCGTAACGGTTTCTCGAGCATATAGTCATTGCTTAACATACGTCGTGTAATTTCACAGGACACTTCACGTGGAACGTACGATATCGATACATCCTTTCCGTTCCATTCATCATTTTTCTGAACTTCTCGACTGAAAGCCAAACTCGAGACGGATGAATTCAGTTCGACCGGTCGCAGATCGTTGTTAGGTAGTCGATCGATGGCTGGGTGCAGTAGATCGCTGACAAGAACGGCCGGAGGAAGCAAATATAATTAAAATTCACTGGGAAATATTTTCCGAACGATGCGGTCGCTCGTTTCGTTGTACGTATACGTATGTTCTCCGATTGTTATCGACTATAGCGCGCATCGGCCGGGTAGGGATCGACCAAGAGGGTGAGTTGATGGTAGATAAATTACGTGAAAATGCTTGATTCATGGTAACCAGGGGCGAAGCACGGCTCGCACCGCCGGCAGCCTCTTGAGAACTTTGAAGAAAGGAATCTCTCCGTGAATGTCGCGGTTAGCTTAGATCCTTGGACACCCATAAAATTAATTAAACCCCCATTATACGTTAACAACGCACGGGGAATTCCTCAAATAGTCGTATCTGGAGAGTTCTCTCGTGACTGATTGATGGCGCCTTATACCAACCAACTAGCCGGGAGACGGTGACAACTTCTTGGAGGAGACGAATCCTTCACGGTATACAGTGTATACCTGTATACACTGTATACCTACTTCCCCGTGAATTCCCCTATTTGATCCGGTCATTCGAACACCACCGCAGACCCACTGAGGAAATAGTTCACTCCTTGGTCTTGTACTCCTAACTGCACCAGACTGTCGCCTCGTGTCGTTGCCACGCGACCGCGACAAACTCCTGGGTATTAAATCGACGAACGGCTGCTGGCGTGCAACATTGCGTCCGAATCGTGGATCCGTACCCCGGGAAATCGACCTTTCACCTTACTTCTAATTCTTCCGAAAAACCGCACCCACAGCTTATGCATATTTGAAAATTTTTAGCTAATGAAAAATCTCGGGTTGTTTTTACGAGAGGGTAAAACGCGTTTTGTTGCAAAAGTTATAAAACTGAATTGGCTGAGCGCTGATCCTGCATACCGCGAGCGTTGTTTTTCATGTAGCGCGTTTGTGTTCGTCGTGATACGTACGCCGCATCCTGTGCGGAACAGCAACAGCGGCAGCGGCGTCTTCAGCTTCAGCTTCTTTTCCAGAACTACGAAGGAGATGTAGGCTGCTCGGTGAACCCCAAGAAGATGGTGTAGATAACGCGTGAATTATTCCCGCTTTCTTGATCCCCATTTCTGGGTTTCTCCCTCGGCTTCGGTGCCGCTATATACATCGACCTTATCAAAAAGCAATGTGGCGTGAGATTCTGTATTTCAGACAACTGTTTAATATTCTTGTGAATTTATATGGAATTCCAAATTCCTCATTAAAGGCATGAAAACATTAACAATTAAACCTTTTGTAGGAGGTGAAACTCGGAAATAAGTTCGGTGTTCGTGTGTTGCGAGCTACACGCCTTGGAATTTTACCGATCCCTTATTATAGTCGGAGCTTGCTTAGGGACTAAAGCTGATTTATTTGTTGGCCTCAGCGGCGGTCCTCGCAGCTTGTTCGTAGTTATCTCTTTCTTCGGGTCAGGCACGCCCGAACAGAGTCGAGTATTCAATTAAACTCGTCATGCATTCAGTTAGTGCGGGTTAGAATATGTTCGCCGTTTAAACTCGGTCGTATCCCTGCGCGGATATCTCAAAGTGTAGGTGGCATATGCATATGCGCATGTTTGGATATATCAGCGGTCGCTGTTGAAGATGAGCATAGCTATGTCACGACTCCAACCAGTCGCCCTGTTATGACTGCAATTAAGCTCTCTAACTTGGGCCGGGAATACGGTCACACTTGAATCGCAATTGCTGTCATTTGGGTATTTAATTATAGACTCTGGATCGAAAGACGGACGAGCTTATTGTTTTATAGTTTCGAAACATCGGCATTTGATACTTCGTCTTGAAGCCGACTTGTATAACCTTGCAAGGTGTCCGTCGATAATTGCCTAATTAAACTATCGACAACTCGTAGTTTTTCTCTATGCGCAGCATAAGTTTTTCCTTTGATTTCCTTCGTGCACGATTATCCCGCGAAAATGTTCGAAGTTCTGCGTAGGTGTCGCATGGATGAGCTCTAACGGGTGCGGATATGCTGTATCGGTATACATACATATAGAAGCATGGATCATGTGAGCATATGTGCATGTAAATGTTTTTTTTTTAAATCCATGCAGCTTCAGGTAATGCTTGGATCTTTATTGTGATTTTTGCTTTCATTTTTACCCCATACCAGAGTTTTGTTAATTTAATTTATTTCGATCGAACTATAAATCAACTAATTGGAAGAATATCAATATACATATATGCTCGCGAATCATTTGGCGTTGAAGAGGTTTTTACAGTAACTGTGTTGAAGTGAAAAAATATGTTCCCCTGCATACACATATACAATATTTCAGTCTCTGACTACCGGTTCGTTATAACTAGTTTATTATTATTGCAATCAAATTTTCATTTCACGCTTGTCGTTAATTATCGGAATTATTTTATTTTAATCCTGGTATTCGCAACACCAGATGTAATTTCATTATTTTTCGTAATTGAATATCGATCGTGAAATTTTTCCTTATTCAATTACAGTTTAATAAGAGACATGAAATTGAGTACATGGAATACCTACCGTGAGCGAAATTCTTTAGCTTATATATTTTTTC
Organism: Athalia rosae; assembly: GCF_917208135.1. Taxonomy (NCBI): domain Eukaryota; kingdom Metazoa; phylum Arthropoda; class Insecta; order Hymenoptera; family Athaliidae; genus Athalia; species Athalia rosae. Next base: position 20,569,113 of record NC_064026.1, on the reverse strand, counting down.
TTACCATCCAAGTTGCCGAAGCTAATTAATATTCTTCAACACATTCAGCTGAGTTCAACGTAGATCGAATCCTGAAGTACCAGATGAAAATTTGAACAGTGGGATGCGCCGGGCGACACTATTATTTGCTCAGAAACGTGAATCTCAACTCAACTACATACAAAAACAAAATTTGATATACCAACACAAATTAGATGAAAAAACGACACGACGATTTCAATAGTTGCAATTGACGCGCAATCATCGATGTTAGACAAATGAGAGAAAGCTCACGAATGTATATAAATATGATGATGTCAATGCCAGTCTCTCATAAATTCCATTTTCGTCGTATATCCGTGAAATTTGTTCGACCGGCCATCTTTGTCTCATCTTTATTGATCAAATGTCCCGCTGAATTCGAAATGGTCTACGACGGAATAGCGGGAGAAAAACAAAAGGCCGAGATGAAAGAATCTAATCATCGGGAGATTCTTTTTTCGGGTGCGGAGAGAAAGGATTCCGAGGGTATCTCAACTATTGTCGCAGATTCCGGCGTGGGTCTGCGTTTTGATGAAATCGAGTTTATTTTCTACTAAAAGAGTTGATGCAAAACTATTCTACCCTCGTCTATCTTCGCAAAGGATTCTCGGGAGGTCGTTTTGTTTTCTGTGTGCTCGGTGCGTACGACAACCACAATTGCCTCCGGGAATTTGTCTGGCAGTTTTTCCTTAACATCCACCTTGTTTGCTTGGACCTGTCAACTTGTTGTTTATTTCATTTTATATTCTTCTACGCGACAGTATTCCAGTTGTGAGAGACTCCATTCAATAATGGGTACATCTCGTTACGATATCCTACGAAAGAATTATTGGTTTATTCGGGTTGAAACTGAGCAAGATACGCATCAAATTTACGAAATCGTACAAACTCACTAGTATCGAAATGTAATAATAGCCGCGACTGTTTCACGGCAACCGAAACAGGCGTTTTACATCCATATCACAGCTTCGGCTTCAACCGGTTCCAAAATGAATCACATTGCAGTGGTTACTGCAATGTGTATACATCTTTGTTTTCTGAGTATTTAGTTGGTTCTTGAGATGACATGGAAAATAAGCAATGCAAATTGCCCTCCACTTTTGCCACAAGCCACCGCCTACCCATTACCTGGTTTACGCGTTAGTAGCCCGACGAACGGAGGCTGCTGAAGTCCTGCGGGCGAGGAGGATGAGGATGTATAGCGTGGAAGTCTCTGTCGCTTCAGTCCCTCTTGTACGGTAATAAGAGGCGTCTTATTCTCGAAAAATAGTTTCACTACACGGCTCGGGGATGAGGAATTGGAAGAGAAGAACGGGGGGGATCGAGGAGAAGAGGGGTTTGCGTGGAAATGATATTCTTGGCGTCATGTCAGTTGTGTGCGCTGCAACCAGCGAGCGAGCGAGCAACTGCGTCGCCAGAAGTAAGGAAGAGAGGCATTGTTATTACCAGCTAGTATATAACAGACCCTCGGGTATAATCACTGTGTTACGTCGGGTAATTTTCTGGAACAAGCAGCTCCGAGAGACGACAGGAAGATCCAGAAGGGATCTTGAGAAAATGTTGTTGATGCTACCGATGCAGCTTCCTAACAAGAAGGTTCTCATGGCCTACTGTGCTAGATTCAAGAGTTCCACGTTTTTTCACAATCTTCCAGACGGTATAACGTCGTATCACGCGTTCCGCGAACTTTACCGCCAATCGTGGTTTTCCCAGATTTTGTGGTCGTTCGGTCGATCGCACGACCATGTAAATAGACGGTGCTGATATTTCCGAAGACTTGTGAAAAGTCGTCAGTGGTTCAGGCGACTGTCATTGAAAAAGCCGAGCTTTCAATCTTCAACAATATCGCCTCAGGGATACGTTATCCAGTCGAAGGAGGTGCGTACCTTGTTCGGGTCGTGCAGGTATCGCAACAAATGTGCATCTGTGCAGGAGCCTGCAAGGTGTAATATTATTGAAGCGTGGCATTATGTTAATCTCTTATTCAAAGCAGTTCTAGCCTCTATTCGAAGCTAAGGGTTCCGTGAAATAACGCGTGCTGTTATTCCTGCGCAGCGCACGGCTTTGAAAATGACTGCGAGAGAGCGGTCGTTGAAACAGATCATTGCCTTTGATATTTACTGCCTTTCATACCTCGCCCGAGGACTGTCCGCCTCTTCTTCGTGATGTTCTTCTATATACCATATTTACCTACCTAGCTCCCTACCTATACCTTTCTTATTTCTTGATTTTTCTCCTCCTGGTAGCTAGTTGCGTTTACCTTGTGTCAGTGAGTCATCTTGACGCGACAGATCGCGTCACGCACCGCCGGTACACGACCGAGTTTCAGTCTCCTCCCCCCAACTTTCAAGGGTTTCGTTTACTCGGCTACCGGGTGATGTGAACGGACCAAAAATCCGACGTACGAGCGTCTACAATTGCAGGTAGTTTGAAAGTTTTCCAAATAACTGATGTATATAGGATAACGAGTCTGTATATCGCTTTCATTTGAAGAGTTTTGTTGAGACTTTAATTACAACGATCCATACAGTCTATATTTGTAGCCGATATACTCGAAGAAGGCTACGTATTCATTAAATAAAATGGCACGGTAATTCCACAGCGCTGTAAAGCCTGCTCGGTCTGATTCAAAATAATCCCTTTGAAGATTCGTGATTCTCTGGAGTGCATAATTGCCATCGTTCTCAGGCTTGGTACCATCTTCATTTTACCTCCGTAGCTCAAAATTTTCACCCCTCGCGTACACTTGAACGTAACTCAGGCTTCTGATTTTCCATTATGAATCGCAGGGTCTTCCTACCTTGTAGAGCAAATTGTTCAGGATCACCCGTTGTGTACCTCCTGGTTCGGTACGGTTCCGTGTCTCCCCTTTAATGGTCTACAACGTGACCGCGACAATTGTAATGTCTCGCGAGCCCACGCGGTCGCATTCATCACCCGTGGCATGGTGGCGTCGCCGTGTCACTCGGTGCGTTCAATGTCGCTCTCGACATGAGCCCGTCGTCTGACCCGCCAACGACCCGAAAGACTATCTCTTTAGTTTACCGTGTGGTTTTTCATTCTAAAAAGCTCTAAAGTTTTAATTTTCGGCACAGGTTTGATAGGGGATTCACTAACCTGAGGGTATTAAATGATTAAAAAAAATTAAGAGAGAGATAAACTGTTAGCGAAAGACTGAGAGAATAATGTTTCGAATTTCTCTTCAGTTCAATTAGATTGGCCAAATGATCGGATGAAGTTCGTGTGCCATTGGAAAGGGTCGTTGTCTACGTGACACCTTGTCTCGTCTTGCAGTTACGTACCCTCGTTTGCCATGGGCATCCGGTACTCTGGAGATGGAAAATTGTAGCCTGCTTTTTGCCCTGGCATCCCTATACGCCGGTTTCCTCGTCCGTTCGGGTCATGTTCGTTTTCAGATGAACCGGTGGCGAGGTAGGAGGCAGCTGACTGTCGCGAATCACGATTCTTTGTGTGACCAGGAAGTGAGAGCGTGTTTTGTGAGTCGCTGGTCCTTCCGGGACGAAGGTATAGATTTTTTTGTCGCGTTCCACGCGATGCAAGATGAGAGACCGCAGATGCTCCGTGACGATTTTTTTTCAAGCTAATAAATATATTACAGCTAGGGGCTTTACGCAACAGGGTTCTAAGGATTTTCAGATATTAATTTTTATTAATTACCCGACTGTCAAAATGACCAAGTTCCACAAGAAGAGGCGACACGCAATGTATTCTCCGCACCATTCCGACGGATGAAACTCGCACGTCGCGTCGCCATCCTCGTGCCATCGCTTCGGGTTTAACTCTTTGAAAAGATTTTTTTATTTCCTCATTTTCATCATACACGTTTGTATATGTATGTATGTATTTAACATAATGGCACTCGACTGTAAAATAGCAGCTCAACTTTGCCTATTCGGACTATACGGAGTGTGTTATATTTCTGTCGGATAGAGTGTGACTGACCGCCAGCTAGCTAGCTAGGTATACCACCGCCGAGCATGAAATCTCGATATAAAAACACACGCTCGCGGTCTCCGCTGTACGTACATAAAGTATTGCTCACTCTTCTAACCGACACGCAAACATCGGACTATTTAAAAGAGTCATATTTCCCTGTATTTCATTTCATAGTTAATCATCTAGGATTCGGACACCTTACACCTCCAGATCTGGGCACCTGCAAGAGCGTTTAAGTCACGTTAGTGACCAACGCTATGGTGTATACGTTTTTACCGTCCGAGGAATATAGAGGTGCAAAGTTTCATCATCCAACAATAACGGAGGATACACGTACACGGTATAAACATGACATCGCGTAGGAAATGGGAATTCCTCACATATTCCACACTATCAAACGGCTGGGAATTTAATATTCGTATCATTGAGTCGAAATGATGAAGTTATCAGTAGCATACCTTGACTCCTTATGCACTGACGTATATTCATATGAGATTAGTAGTAGTCCCGGTATAATTCGAAGCAAACGAACCCCCCTGCCGCCATAAAGACGCACGCCCTTCGGTCTGTAGGTCGTTTCTCTCAAGCTGGTTGGATCCGTATATACCTTAATACTCCGACCGTAGCGGTACATGAAGGTTTATTGCCGAGATGTTTTTTTTCCCTCGAAAAGAAACGGCGCGGTATATCGTGCAAGGGTATAACTCGGGCTCTATGCTCTCGCAGTGACAATACTCGGTAAGAATTGAGCTTGTGTGTCGCGACTACGAGCGGCATTATGAGCTCCCATAAGAATCCCATGTAAAAGTCCCACACGGTTGGTGTGGCTGGTCATATCCGTGCGCGGTTTAACTCAGGTTGGGCCCCGGGCAACGTAATGTCACGCATTCCTGAATAGAAGAGTTTGGCTCTTTTGTCCACGTAATAGAGGACCTCTTCGTTTGGTCCGCTTGCGATGTCCTCACTGCTCATACCTCCGATTCATTCTCCTCCACTCCTCAATTGAAGAATGATTGACAAATTCGTTCGATTATTCTTCCTGTCGCGTTGAATGCTCCATTCCAAGCTACAATGGATTCGTCGTGTTCCGCCCCGCCAATTGAAATGTTTTAACCGGTCGTGTATAATTCACTTACCTGAAATTAAGCTCATTCATTCAGGTTTCGGATGAGATGAAATGAGAGGAGAGGTAAGGAAAGGCCCATTTTGTGCGATAGGTATAAGCATTGTACACTTATCCACCTACCTTGGATCATCTACTTGCCCTCACGTGTTTTATCGGGTGCGCCTCGCCTCGCACCCTACAAATTTCACCGTAACTCCGGCTCCGTTAACTCCTTGAAAGCCCATCAACTAGACAAATTACGGAGTTGTATCATTTTTCATTTCACACGGGTTAACAAACGCCCATGCGTTGAGCGACCTTTATTCATTTTCTTTCTGTGATTCGAAAGTCCGGACTTGATCATCACGAAATCCGGCGTCACCTTTCCACCCTTCTTATTTTTCACAGTCACATTCCAAGAGTATAGAATTATTTTTTCACACCGTTGAAAAATACATTTAAACAAATGCAACGGAAAACGGATTTTCGACGAATAATTCGGTAAAATTTTTCGTGCACGATTACGCTTGTCTCGCCATTTTGAATTAATCGTAAGAAAAAGAGGACCGAAGCCACAGCCGACGTGAATTTCTTCTCTAGTGTGCGATGTACCGCATTAAATGTGTGTTGGATATTCGCCCATGCCAAGTATGTTGTTCCAAGGCTCGTGGCAGCTCTTTGGTAGCATGGGCCATAACGGAAGAGTACCACCAGGGCACTTGAATCTGTCCGCGATGAATGGTATTGTAGCTTTCAAGTATTCATGACGGGTGAGAATTCCTGCGTGACGGGGAAATAAAATTGAAATTCGAACGGCTCTTGCTCATATAAAAATCGTTGCTCCTATATTTGACCCTCATCGTACAATGTACGGCCACTGCACTTCGGCGCATCTCTATTTTTCCTCCACTTCAACTGCACTCCGTACATACAGGGTTCCGTTTTCAAGGATATCTACTACCATGAAATTAGATACCATTGCTGACCCCACTTCCGCTTCGCAAACAAATTCGAGGCGGTATGTATCATCTGACATATATACATTCGTAATATCGGCTCAGAAAAACACCCATACTTTTGTTCATACTTATGGTTTGACGTATAATTAACTACACGCGCGGTGCAATATAGGCATGCGAATATTATCTCCAGTCTCTTACGTCGAATTGATTGTGCAGGACTGCTATATTCCTTTTGCAAGACGTATCTTAACTGACGATTAAACCTCCTTCAGATCTCATTATAGTCTGATCTCAGCTATTAATTGTTTCAAGTTTCCCACATCTAATAATTTTGGTTTGGCGTTCGTCTTATGGCGCAGGTAGTATAAGTATCATTTTAACTATAAACCACTACAGTGGCCTTTGTAGACGTCACACCTGTAACGCGTGTCGTGGATAACCGACTGATTTAACATGGTAGATTCCAGTGAACGTCGTTCTTCGCATCGTGGAATGTAATGGAACCGGCAACGGCGCATAGTAATGACTAAAGTAATGCAATTCGCGTCGGACCTGTTACACCCCATTATGTTTACAGCAAACGTTTGTCACACTTTGTCCCTTTCTCACTTTCTCTGTTCCTTTTTCCCTTTCTTCACTAACTACCGCACCTTTTTTTACCGTGCAAGTTGCAGGTCCGCTCCGATTTACTCTGCTAGGAAAACCTACAGTTAACATAGGAAGCGTCGATCGCCACTCAACGTTCACAGGTGCGCGAAGGGTTTTCGTACCCCTTCCTTCGCTCCATTTTTTTTTTTCTACGCTCACTTTTTATTCAACATTTGTAAATAACGACGATATCAACCCGACACCGTCAACGGATGGTGAAAAAACATACTCAACGCATTTGTACCACCGTGAATACTGAGCGTACACTGTACTAGGTATAATAGAAAGAAAGACATAATTCGTTCGACCATACTTGAAATTGAAATTCACCAAGAGTATACGGTTCCCGCGTGAAACATGTTAGATTCCCGCATGTTATCGATCAAGGCAAACGGTGGTTGCGGTAATCGTGTCATTGAATTTGAGGAATCGGACAGCAGAGAGAATTTTCATTCTACACAATTCAACGTGTATGGAGTTCTATTCGTTCGTTTCTTCCTTCTTTTGACGCTGACAATTCTACTCCAAATTTTTTCTACTGCACAAAAAGTTTTGCTGGTCGCAAACGTCGTACGAGCTGTCGCAATATAAGTCGCCGTCGCCGGAGGTATAAACTGATTGGACGTAAAAGTTAGCTCGGAGTATACGTCGATTTTGCGACGGCGTTATATTTGTGCTTCTAGCGGGTCGTCAACTTTTTGATATATTGACATCGTACCTCCGTAAACAAACTTACGTGAGAACCAAACTCTCTCTGCAAACGGTCAGAAAATTGTGGATAAAATCGACCGATGGATTGAAAAGTTTAACATATACAAATGGAACTTTAATTAACGATTGGGGACACGTCGTAGAGCAAAAATTAAATTTGGTTTCATCGGTTTTACTGACAATGAATTCAGAGCTCAATCAGCCGCGAGTTTTGTGCGTGTTGGGAGTGACGTATCCATGGAAGGGGAAATTACTTCGGAGGAATAGGGGTGAATTCATCAAAATGTATCGAAGTTTCGGTCTTCGGTCTCGGATCTCGATCGCAATGCGGATATTAAATAAGGATGGTATTTGTTAAGACGTTCCCTCGATACATCATTACTTGAAAAAGTTTCACAAAACGCATAAAAGTCCTAAGCTAATCTCGTTTACACGATATTGGAAAATTTTACCCCTGTTACCTATTTTATTTTTTTCTAAATTCACCCTAAATATCTCCCAGTTTATCGTTGAGCGTCGCTTCCCTGTTGGAATGGCCCATTAAAGAAAATATCCAAAACTCATAGATATACGAGAAACTGTACGTGTAGCGGAAAACTTGTACTTTTCTCCGGGGAGATAGACCATCAAGATCTTATCGTGGATCGTGGAATGGTTTGAGAGCCACTCTTCGAATTTATTATCTCGCCTTTCGACCGGGTAACCAGTGTTATGTATTTAAGGAATTCTTACAGAAGTTGTTGCCCAAGAACAAAACGATGCCGCGGTATCTCGGGCGCGTATCTTTGCGCCGGAAGTCTCTCTGAAATTGAAATGGAAGAAACGAAAGCTCTCAGGCGTGAAGCTCGCAATTAAATTATTTCACGTCACTGTATTAGGGGCGTAGATTAGATACGTTGCGCGTTCTCCTACTAACCCCAAACTCGCTCTGTTACTCCTTCTGACGAGTATCAATTTACGCAGTTCGTTTCCGGTAAGAGGTCACGGGGCGTAGATGGGAGTTCCTTAACCAAGTATCAAGTTGCATACGTTACGTAGCATCAAACGTCGCATATAATAAAGTACCTTTCATTACTGTATCACTTTTCTCGTGTATCGTTTTTTCCTAATTTCCCATCCACCCGTTGTGGTGATCCTCGTCGAGTATAGTATCGGTATCTTATTCGTATAATAGCCGCAGTTATCGCGCGGTTACCGATCTGCATCAAGTGGAGGCTTGTTTGCTATCCAGGTGACTCGGGTTAAATGGATAGCGGCGAAAGGTGTGGCGAGAAGCCCCGTGTCACGCACTACCGTACATCATACGTGAATAAAAGAAACCCACTCCGCCATAAATACAAATGCCGTAACCCCTTCCTTTCCCTTTCCCTCATCTTTTCGTACGTCCCTCTTTCCCCCCGCAGTTGCCCCCATTGCCACCCATCACCCGATCGTGCAGCGCTCCACATTAAATATTAATTATTTCGGAGTGCCGTGGAGATTTATGTCGCGCGTTGCAACGGCGACTAAAACAGTAAATTATAGGAACGCGAAGCCCCAAGGCTGCTGCTGCTCGCCGGCTACACTACAGGGCAAGGAGCCGTATTGCCGACGATTCGGAGAACGTCACGCGTCGACCGAGAAAAACGTCACCCGTCGTCTTTCCGCACGGCGTGAACTCAAGGGGAGAAATCTGAACCGACAGAGAAACCGGGAGATAAACGAGTAGAAAATAAAAAGAGAGACATTCGATCATGACCGAACCGATCGAGTCCGTCACCGTGGAATCAGTCCATTTCTGGAACTTGAGTCTTTAAGTCATTCGTGGCACCGGTTGCCAATCATTGATCCCCCCGGCATGGCTCTCGACGTTAAACTTGACTCACTACTGCGCGCGGCACAAACCACCGCGTAATACGGCTATCCTCGTCTCACAGTTGATCGCACGAAAGTAGTCGTTATACAGCTTCGATTCGGTGACATGAAAATTACTTCAGCTTCTGATACAATTCACTTCGCCTCCAGCGTATTTGGGAGTGAGTGCTCCTTCTGCACTCTTTCGACGAACAATTCGTTTCGAGAACATCGACTGCCTGAAAACTACATCAATCGCGTGAAACCCTGCCAAAATAATTTTTAAATTCGGTGTCGAGATTGCGGGAATTTCGCTGGTTGAGGTTCTACGGAAGATCTCGTAGGTTTACGGAATGCTTGACACCCCGCGGAGAAAAACCACTAAATTATAGAAATGACTCGGCAGTATATGGGGAATGTGCACCTCAACCGTACGCTATTCTATTTTTACCTGACTTCCATAACTTACTTCGTAAGCTCCAAGCAAGCTCTTTCGCAGTATCTTAATTTGAATTTAGATCGGCGTCTTTTTGAGTAATTCTCGTATCTTGGGTATTCACCTTAATTTTAATCAAGCAGCATCATTTAATAATCAAGAGTGTGTTATACGCCGCGTAATAATACAGTGGAGCCTAGACAACAATAAAGGGCGATGCGAGATCCACTCGTGTTGACTTTACTTTCGGGTTGTTCCCGCTTCAGGAATGTAAACCCTAGAGAAATGTGATGTAATTTTCTCTTGGGAAGCCACACATGTTTCGCCGTACGAACGGAGCGTGAAGTTTCCGTTGAAAGATGAACCACTGACTACTAGGGATATACGCGGGACTGGTTCTCTCGGTAGAGGAAGATCGAATTGTTATAGTAAAGGGCGGGGAACGGAGCGATGAAAAGAGCGAAGAAAGGAGAAAAGAAAAAAAAGAGATCAAGTAGCCTAATTGCTAATTGAAAGCCGCCGCACTTGTTCTTTGGCCTTCGAGTGCGCGTTATCTACTTAGCGCGCTTGCAGGCCGTTTTTTGCCAACAATAACCAAGCCAAAATATAATACATTAGTTATATTTCAGTCCGACCGTCGTTTCACGTCATCCTATCCCGGTTTTTCGCTTTAGCGGCTGTCATTATCTTTTTATCTCACCCCATTTGTCAAATTGGAATGGCTCCGCAGGAGTTCGGTGTACCAACTGTCCCGGGACAGTCGAGCTGATGCAGCGTAGAAACTGGCTAAATCGGTCCACTGGTCATTTTTTTTATTATCCTAATTATACCGACCATTTCGGGTCATTTAGGAAATAATTACTGTATTCGAGATTAAAACTTTAATTGACAAGCTAACTGATGCCCGCGTTATATACAAAATTGAGAGTCATAAGGTGTCCTAACGCACTTCGCTGAACCCAGCCGCTGCTCCGGGATCCGCAATTTGATAAAAACATTGCCGAAAATCGCTGCAATTCTTTTTTAATCTACCAGGAGATAGAGTTTCCATCTTCCGCGCACCTTGAGGATTCATTTAATTCCTCGATCCATTTACCAACTCCTTGCGCAACCGGCGAAACGAGGTATTTTCGATCCTCGTATAATTCGATCGAGTTAAAATTGGAATCGCTTCACTTTGTAAAAATTCTCGGATATCATGCGTCAGCGAGCAAACGAGAACCTGTTATAAAAGTCTTCAATTTTCTAATGAGATTTATTCCATCTCGTAGACTCTCTTGTTTTAATTGGTTAACTGGAAATTATTCTCACTAACGGAAAACGCCGATTCAATCGAAGCGCGGTACAACGAACTCGCTGCGCTCGTCTCTCCGTGTAGGCGTATAGGTCCGGCAGTAAAAGTAGGAATTTTCAACTTTGTTCTTATGCGATCGCAGGTTTTATGCTTTCAAGACGGAGTATTGGCGTTGTGGGATCGACAACCTCGTTCAGAGATCCGATGGTGGTTTTACTTGGTGGTGGTGTCGGAGATGGTAGTGTGAGGTGGGGGACTAGAAGGTTTGGTATTTTGTCATCGGTTCGAGATCTCGAATCCGATCTTCGGGACCTACACTGAGAACGATCGGGTAGGTTTACCGGGGTTATAGTGGGTAAAACTTGGACTGAATAAAATGACGTTGGTAATGGGCTGCGAAGTCGGTATTCCCAAGGCTCTTCGGAGGCACGTGAGTTAGATACAGATTTGTCAAGATCTGGGTAACCGAGTTGGCGGACCGTGGCCAAGACGGAGTCGCGTCTTGACTCGTGAATCTTTGGAGAGTATAGGATTCCTCTTTCGTCTTTGCCATTCCCCTTTTCAAATTCCCCCGGGTTTTTGAAGAGTCATCCCGCATGTTTCTCTCATCGACAAAAGGCGCGCAGCTTCCATCGGACGACGTCGAATTAGCCGCAAATGTCACGCGGGTAATTCGAGCAGTGCTCAAAAAGTCTACTCGCTGATCACTTGCCTTCATTTTATTTTACACGTGCGCTTCCACTCGTTTGGTTCTGAGCAAGATATATGCAAATAGAATGCTTTTCCAAACTGATTTATGTTATATATTTTCGCATGACTCTCAAAATGCGTGTACATCAGCCGTTCTGGTTTACATCGTAATTCATTAAATCGTAATATCTGCAGATGCTTCGCAGTGAACAAGGCTCTATACTAGATACGATTTAGTATTACGTACATTGATTGTAATTAATTAACGGTTGAGAACTACACGTTTGTCGTCGCCACTTTGATCATTCCGCCTTAGTTATCACGGACAATGGAGTAATCTTCTTACTCACCGCTTCTCGATTAGGTAGTAGTATCTATATGTTGTATATACGCGACTGGATGTACATATTGTTACTCCGGGCGGATAACCGGAGTGGGAAATAAACGGGTCAGGGGATTAGATTTGCAATTAGTCTGTTTTATTCAGAAAAGGTACGTGCGCTCTCTTCGCTAGTTCTGAACAGACTGTTATTTACAATAATAACAGCCAACTAGGCAACGTCAGATTGACAGACGTCAAAGACATCTGACGAAGAGTTTGGAGGTAGCGCCAAGAGGAGGCGGCTGACTGCCCGCGGTCAAACATCATGACGTTGGTCACAACGTCATGACAGCGCGACAGCAGCCCTACTTGACTGGCACTAACCCACCTATCGGACCATGCGATGCGTATACGCCTATATCCCGTAAAGAGATTTCCCCCAGCGTAACAATATATACATAAGTTATTGCGTATAGGGCATTAGCTATACCATCTTATACTTCGCAGCACTTGACGCAACGAATTAGTGGTTAATTGCAGTAATTGAATGTGGCCCACGAAGAAAGGGTTATTATGCAACTGTGATCCTTCTAGTTAGTACTTCACACCCACACACCCACCTGGGGAGCGGTGAATGAGGCCCTATGAATAATTGAATGACCTGAACGGACCATTCGGAATTTCAACGCCAAAGATCAGGAAGCATTTGATATAATAACTTGACATTTGTACGCGCGAGTTGCCGTATATTATTTTTCAATTAGTGTGTGGTTTTTTGTTCGCGATGCCAAACAAACGCCTGAAAACTGCATTCTCCGTATTTTTACCTGTACGGAAACTTGACCGACGTCATTAAGATAGAAAAACGAGCGTTATTTCGGTTTCTTATCTAAGAACACTAAAAAGTGATTTTTCCTAGATACGGACGTTACGGTGCCGGGTGTCGGGGCAGGTGAACCGAGAACTGGGAGACGCATCTCGGTAGCTAGTCACGAGACTTTGGTATTCTTTTTTTGAAATGCTTGTCTTGGAAAAAAAGTCAGCGGTCACCGTTTTCTTCCTTTGCATCGGGTCATCTCCATTTCCCGTATCCTCTGTATTTAGTTTATCAGTTCACAAATCGAAAGAAGTTGTTTTCTTGTTTCATGCCCAATAGATTGAATCTCTAGATACCTATGTGTAACGAATATCGAACTTTTTAGATCATACCGTTCATGAATTCCGATAGTTAATGAATTATACGGGAAACTCTGAGTACGAAAGACATTTTGACAGTAGGGATCGAAACTAAATGTTCCGGTCTAATAACACATTCGAATAAACAAAGATTTGTGTGCTGAGATGGTATCGAGAGGTTCGGAACGTCCGGGAGTAATAATTATAGGTTCGATTCGTTAGGTGGAAGTTATAATGAACGTATCCATTTTTTGTTTATTATTTTAAGCTACAAGACGCACTTGGTGCTGCAGGATATCTTAGCTACGTCATCGAGTCGTTATTGGCCTTAGAGAAAATTACCGGTTGGCTATGAAGTATCGAAAAATGCAATGATATTCCCTTAAGAATGGACTCTTAGAAAACAAAAATGCGAAAAGGGAAGGAACGCATCACATCAGCAAATCCAGATACCAATTATAATTTCACGCATATTTAATTAAACATTGACGTTTATTTTTATCCGCACGCGGTATTTTCTGATTTTTTTCACATGTGAGGATACTTCGCGCCCCTGATCAATAGATATCTGTACGTATGTCACGCGAATAAAGCGGCACAGGGTTTTCATTCGCCGCGATCACCGCGTCTGCTTGCGAACGAGAGCTGAAAGAGTAGAGAACGCAGAGCGGTCGACAGATGCAGCTGCGTCGAAGACTACGGTGAAACGGCATACGAGTGACAGGGTGTGGGCATATATACGTGTGTACGTATATAGTAGGTATGTATGTACCAAGAGACGGACGGGGCGAGGCTCACCAACGTACAGAATACGTTACAAGCTGGTCAATAAAAACTTACAAAATACATTTCTCGAGTCTCGGACGCGGCCTGTCTCGGCCCAGCTACCGCCATACTAGTCGAATGTTTTGCAATTGGAAATCCACGTGAGAAGGTAGCGATGTAAGTACATCCGCGGATGCTTTCAATTTACGGGGAGTAAGTTTTTGTGTTTCCCGCAAGCGCATGGTTAAATTCTCATGTCTTATGTATTTCTGCCGGATTTAATCTCCCCAAAGTTGCTCAAAAATTGGGTGACTTATACGCCTCGCCCTCGTCATAAAAGTAACCCGCGCTCCGGTCTTTCTTTTCCACTCGACACGCCGCCACCGATGTCCGCATCGTGTTAAAAGAAACCTCCGCTTGTCCGGCTGTCATCGAGCGACCGCCGATATATACATGTCTTATACAGTTCTCTGATTCAATTTGTTGGGTCAGAAAGTTGAAGATTCGAGTTCAGAGGATTAACTTGGCGGTGGCCACCCCTCCTCCCTCTCCTACGTTAACGTTCCCTTCTTTTTCGTTCTCTTTATTTCTCCAGTCTTTTTTTCCCTTTTTCTTTTCCTCGTTTCTCATCTCCCCCGTCCCCCCTCCTTTTTGTACTTTTTCATCTCTAGCTTCCTCGCGCGCACTCGGGTTCAGCTCCGTTTGATCGAAAACTTTCAACGACTTTCAAAATGCTGTTATAGCGACCTTAACCTCGATCGATGGGGTTCTCGTTCTGATATTTCATGCAGACTCGATTCCGTCCATTCACCGACCCAAGTTACGTACCCGTTAGGGCATCCATTCGTTTCTACATTCGTTTGTTCGTTATACGCAGTCCTGGTCCAGATCCTTCCGGACCACTCGATACACCCGGCGACCGCTTCTCTACGCTATTATACTTGGAATTCCCAGTTGAAATTTTATTTCGCATGTTATTCCGCTGCCCTTTTCTGCTCGTCGTTAGGCGAGCTTGTTTGCATTCGTTACCGGTCTCTGCCGAGCGCTACCAACCGCTACCATCCCAAAATAACAAGCTATACGGGCAAAAATATGCGTGCAAAAGCCCGGTTGGTCGGTTGAATTTTAGCTAACCGACACTTGTACTTGTCACGACTCGTCCTTTATTTCTTTAGATATCTGCTCTACAATAATTTCCTCGGTAAATGGACGGAAGTTTGTTCACCTGGTCATTAAGAGTTTAATTAAAACAAGGTCGCAAACTTTCCCGCATCAGGTTCGCCCGCTGCAGATGTGTCTGTATTATACGGTTCTCTATGCCATTTGCTTTTTATTACGTCGGAGCCACGGTTTTCTTGGTACTCTCACGTATACCTACTACATACATTCATTTATATGGAACCCATATACGTTCGAGTGATCCTCGCAATGCGTCAGCCACCTGCTGGTCATTATTGTATAGGTACATCTTCGAGAATAAAACTAATCTTGGGTATCTGAAAAACTCGTATAGGTGAAAATTAAGCTATGAGGCGTATTCTCTTTGAAATATTAGAAATCTACCGGTCGGGATACCAGTGGCTGGAACCCGGGTCATAAAGATCCGTGAAACCCGTGTAGGACATGAGAGAAAAAGAACGAAAGTTTGAACTTGACAATTAATTCTAGGCATAACCCTATGAAAGAAAATATGGAAGCGCGGGGGCTTCCGAGTAGGGAGCGATGCAATTAGCCGCGTGCATCGCTCGGATGCGGCACCGACGTTGTAACGCGATTCTAAAAAGAGATTTTAATATTTTCTCCGCGTCCTACACGCCTGTGCGTACCCGCTATGCGATGCTTGTATACGTACGCTATACCCTCAAGGATATCTGAGGTGCAGGTTAAGAAAACGGATGTCGATGAGGTGCGTGGAAGTATCGCGCTGTCGTCGCCAGAGATTCGGTTCAGCCATCGCGCATCGCGTCTTGTACACGTACCGTGTATCGCTGGTCCGTGCCAATTAAGGTCGGCCTTTCCGTTAATTATTACAATTTACCTCCCTATTATACACAGAGTCTCTTAATTGAATTTCCAAATAACTCTT
Organism: Athalia rosae; assembly: GCF_917208135.1. Classification (NCBI taxonomy): domain Eukaryota; kingdom Metazoa; phylum Arthropoda; class Insecta; order Hymenoptera; family Athaliidae; genus Athalia; species Athalia rosae. Next base: position 20,553,107 of record NC_064026.1, on the reverse strand, counting down.
GATTAATTCAACCTGGCCAGCTCTCTTGCTCGAGCAGCAAGTTGTTACTTTAATGCTACTACGACGTAACGACTTACCTATGTATACACACACGTCTATGTCACGCTAAGAACATCCCCCGGGTTGAGTAACCAAGTACCCTCCGCTGTTTGACACGTGTATATACCTGTGTACGTACACGAAACTTCTCCATATATATACCCTCTATTCGTATCACACATGCTACATACACATTCCATGTGCTCACTTTTTCGTATAGGTGTACCAGGAGCTTCGTGTACCTACTTAATCCAAATGTCGTTATTTTATAATACTCATCGTTGGATTGTTCCGGAGCTTTTGCTCGTATCACGTGATAACTGAAACGGGACGTGCTCGAGACAGAAAGCTCGAGGTTCCACGACATCGTGTTTGATGCAATTTTCATCGACCCTGTCGCACTGCAGTCCCCAATTAACCGTATTTGCTTGTTACGGTAGTTGTAATGATTAAATGTGTGTTTTTTTTTTTTGCACCTTCCAACGAATGGGTTTATTTTGGTTTCAGGTGAGTGGAAAAGTCATCAACAATTTCGTACTCATTTAGTAACAAGGTGAGTAAATTTATAAAACACTACCCATGAGTTACGAGTTTTTTTTTTTTGTTTTTTTTTTCCAATTACGGACACAATAAGGCGCACCCTCGGAGATTGGAAAGAGAAAAAAAGAGCGTGTTGAGTTGCTCCAATTTTTCTTACCAGGTAGCCCTTTTTCCTAATAAATTTTTGACGTATTGAACCAAGAGCCTTCAGGAGCGAGTTATGAGTGGAGGTTTTTGAACTCAATTTCATAGCAATAGAACCGCGGGGCCGAAAGATGTAAACTTTTAAAAGTGGATCTTATACAAGTTATGCTGGAATTTTGGACCTAGCATAGATTGGTGGCTCGAGGCTACGGGGTGCCTTCGTATTTTAGTAGAAAGTGGACTATGATGTATTCTTGGCGCTCTCGAACCGCTCGAGAAGTTCAAATTTTATTCATAAAATTTTATCGTTCCTATCCCGCGTCAGTTCGGATAACCTGTGGATATTTTAAAACGTGATGAAAATATCAATAGCTTTCTATAATCACATTTGCAGCTCGCATACTATCGGTGTAAATTCAGCAACTGATATTACATCAGATTCGGTATACTGGTACCGAAAGAAAAAATTACATTTCTATTCAATTCATCTTCAAAGTGACATTCCACAATTAGCGAAATCAGCGTGAAATAAGCTGCTCACACCGGAAATCATTTCGGAATTGTTAACGGTCCTCTTTATTTGATGACGGTGAAAATTGATCCGAATGCGTGTGCTCGCTAGGATAGCTGAATCGCTCTCCGTACAGCATCCCACCCCATACGTACGTTCCATATAGCATAACTACAGACACGCGCCTGATACCACCTGCCGTTTCAGAATGTTCTACGGCGTGTAGTATAAATTATTTATTAGACCCGTTAATAACTGCTGTCTTCGACCAATCAACAACTCGAGAATAAATATCCTCACTTCATTATCAGCTTCACGTTTTAACCGGTGAGATAGTAATTATCCTCGTGCGTGATGCTCTTTTAGGATATGTGAGGCACGCTCAAGGGCACTCACTCTTCAAACATTGGAAGAAATTGAAAATTTTTTGATTCAGTAGAATTTAAATCTCATCTACGTTCATTTTGTTATTACTATTCCTTCACTTTCATCCATGGGTCACAAATCGTACGGTTGTGGCTAGAAAGCGAAATAGATCGCGGAGTCTCCTCAAATATAAGGATTTCTTCAAATGTACACAAACCGTGTTCATAAGTGGAGAATGTAAACATTGCGCGATTTGATTCAGGTTCGTGCAAAATAACCCTGGTCGAATTTATAGCAGCGCCACAGCAGAGGTGGGGGGATCGCATCGACCGGCCACGATCTGTTATGATCCACGGCGTGTTTACTAAAAATATTAGAATCTATCTGTCGATAATATCGTAGAAACCACGACCGATGTTGTTATTTTGGTCAGAGGAATGATACGGTGAATTGAGTAGGATAGGATGATCTCCGTCGATGGCAGAGTAAACACTTGCCATTGATGCATTCGAAATGAGTGTTGAAAGAAAAGAACAATAAACGAGACGCATTGAGGATTTAAAAGTGATTTTTGTAAATTTTAAACACGATTTATATTTTACAGAGGGAGAATATTTCAAGTGATAAGAAAATGTGGTGTGTTGATGATAAAATTGAAATGTCAGGCATGCCTAATATGTGATATAAAAATGCATGAACGGATGTGAATTAGAAATTCTTGTTTATCATCAACGTGATTCTCAAAATCATTTGCATGCACGAATGAACATGACACGTTCGATAAAGTGACATTGAAACGAAGGATGGGTTCTTACCTTTTGGTCAATTACTGTTTTTGAAGCATTTTGTGCGCGCTATTTCCGTGGGCAAATATGTATGGCGCAATGAAAATCCTCGTATATTCGGAAGTTACTGACCCATGACGAAAAATCTTGACGTTGGTTTAATACACAGTCGTCCGATTAGAAGATGATGTAATAAAGCCAGTACCGTGAGGATACCTAGACGGTAATATATTTTATGCCAGTATTTACGTATATTCGTACGACGTTATGTATAGCGGGTTGTAGATAATACAGCCACTTCGATCGGAGCTTTTCTTTTGAGTGATATTTATGATATCTGGAAAAGGGAGAGAACTAAATCATCGAATCGCCGGGTAAAGTTGTATTCCCTACCGACTCCCCACTTTCAGCGTATCATCTCTCTTCAAAATTTCGCTTTATAACCAATTACGCTCGTTTCTTTGGATCACCGGTGGTTCAAGAGTACACTCAACCCTCTAATAAGCATGAAATCTGATTACCATATTCTCATCCTACACCGACATCATTCCCGGCTTATGAATATCTCCCAAGTTTACAGCGCATCTTGTCGCTGGATGTCGTCATTCCCGTTCAGCAGCCGGATTATGTCCTGACTTTTCATCGTCTCAATTTTGACAAAACTTACGAATTCGCGATAAGCTACTGTCAGCTCGTTAATTTCTACATTATCGGTCGTCTTCACCTTTGGACGCGACCTGACTATCGCCAGGTGTGGGATGTAGGGCCAGATGGCAACCTCGCGTGACCTGTAGGTACCTACCTACCTACGTCGTCGCAACGGTAGCTGTTGGCCACCTGTAGATCCCGATGGATTAGCCGGGTCAAGAAGCTCCGGCAGAACTAGAGTCTGGATTCCGTAGGAACTGGTCACGGTATGTTCGCAAGTTCGGGGGGTAGAATAGGTCGTGTAGGTCGTATAGAATCCGTCGAGATGGTTCTACTCGTCCAGAAGCGCAGGGACCGCGCGAGTCGCGCGGTGGTCCTTCGGTCACTCGTCCATCTTTCAAGAACCTCCTTCTCGTTGGCGAGATAAAGTTACTAAGAAGACGGCCGAAGAGGAAGAGAGGAGGGAAAAAGATGGACGTATATACCCGGTAGGGAAAGACGCGGGCGACCCTCGGCTGTTTTATCACCGTGGTGTATTGCATGCGACTGGTCAGAGTGCTGCACGCCCACGTTCTGCTACTAGGTCGGCGTCGTAACCGCCGACGAGCACAATTCTGCGGTGAATTATTATCGTAAGCCTTAAGGTTACTTACCTCGCTGCTTCGGACAAGTACCGAGCAAGTACCCTCCTCCCTTATTTATTGCCCCCGCGAAACCTGAATTTTCGCTCATTAGGTGTTCTTTGCAAAGAACGCTGTACGGTAGCGGGGCTGCGATGTTGGCGCTTCTGCTTTTGCTGCCGGTGCTGTTGCTGCCGTTATGCTCGAGGGGCTGCCTTGCTTTATTGGTAGATTTTATCTATCCGTCAGGACCCGCATTTTAATCAAAATATTCCGCTTCATATATTTTCAATCTCCGAGCTAATTAATATAAGATAATATCTGCGTACTTTTGAAAAAAAAAAAAAACTTCTTCCTCTCCGAACCCCGCGACGACAAGAAGTTTAATGAACATAATGAACAGCTGTGCTCGGTTGATGGGACTCGTTCTTCCATAATCGTTGCCAACGGCCGCGCAGGAATGACGCTGTGCCGATCTCCACGTTCTCCGCTAACAGCATCGGTAGCTTTTCTAATTTTTTTCATTCGAGCGGGGGAGGTCCTGAAGTCTGACGCCTTACATTGCTCCGCTAACGCCTGAAAACTCAATAATATTACTTTTTCTGTTCTTTCCCCAGTTGAGAAAAACTCCGTTCGCGTGCTACTGTATCCAATGTCTCAATTCCTACGCGTATCCTTTCTTTTAGACCGTTTCAACTATCGGACAGAAGGTTTTTGACACCTGAAAGTCATCTCTACGTGGAAAAATTATTGATCCGTTACTTTTCACGGTACAGTTACGTCCGCTCGTTACTTGTGCACTTCTTGCACCCGGTGGGCGGATTCATTCGGTAGAATAAAATGAAACCAAGAACGAAAGTTCGAAAAAAAATCCAGGAAATGATGAGAAACAATCTAGGTCATTCGCTGTACTGCTGGAAAATTTGTGTTTTTGGGTCGACGATATTATGGCTAGAGATTTTGTGTTAAATTTGCTCTACAAATCCGACCATTCATTTAACACAGCTCAATTGTGCGTTAAGGAGATTATTTGTGTTTCACAGTTCGAACTAATCTTCACAAACACACGCCGAAATAGAGAACGAGATATACTATTGTGTGTGAAATGTATCAGGCGGAAAATAGATTCTCCTAGCATTCTGATTTCTGTAGCTTCGACATAGTTTCTGGAGTATGTTTCCATAAGATGAATTTTCTTATAATGTAACAAGTAGACATCGATCCCGAAAAAGTCCAAATTACATCCAACAGAATCAGCTCCGGATCCGCAGGCGAGAGTAAGGGTTGTCAAATCTTAATCCAAAAATACGACGAAGCTATTTCATGTCAAAATTCTGCCGCTGGCATAGCCTGTTTATTCGACGAGTATTTACTTTGCGCACCTGACAAAACCGGGGGATAAAAAGAAGCTGGTTGATGGCGTCAATCATGACAATTAAAGTTTAATTGTCGTGGCTCGCCGTGGCAACTGAGGTACGCGGTAAGCCGATCCGGAGACTGGAAGGGAGTGAGACGGAGGAACAACTACAGTGGAATTTAACGCGCTGAGGAATCCAGTGTTCACGTATATCACGTGTGGTGCTGCACGTCGCAGCTATTCCCACATTTTCACAATATACGATGCAGTGGAATTGGCCGAATTTAAACGGACGCTCCGCGAACGATTCGCACCGCACCACGTGTTAATACGTAGCTAACGAACACACCTGCTCCGGTTAAATATGCACGCGTGCACCGAGGTAATCACAGAGTACGTTCCATGCGGGTATGGAGCTCAGTTGAAAAAAAAAAAAAAACTTTTAGGTCACCAACGTCCAGCTGCTCCATTATTACTTTTTACGCATAGCGCTAGGTATCGCATGTGCATACTTCTGTACGTGTTCCAAATAACATACGGCTATGAGTACCCACACTGCGCATAAAAATTAGCAGGTCACCCTGTCTTCGTTCTGAAAAACGTCCAATTTCGAAGCTTCAGAACTGCTCGAAAAATTTGGGTGGAGGGTTGGAAAAAAGCATACTGAAGCTCTCGAATATTTGATGAATATTTGATTACGGACAATAATTGCTATAGCGTCGCATAACTCATGCGAAAAAAATCGTAGGAAAAATTCGAAGGGAACACTTACAACCTCCAGAATGACATCAAACAATTTAAATACGACTGAGACATCCGGTGCGCCTCCTCATAGTCAAAAGTTTCTTTACGTTTTCGACATGAGTTGAATCAGGAGAGTATATCTAGTGAATAAAAAAACGCAATCAAAATCAATCACATTCGTATACATCCACGGAGTTAATCCCAATTGAGGGGCTCAAATTTCCTCATATCCCTCGTCGGATGCTGCTTTATGTACCGAGGTGAGCCGTTCACTTATATACTCGCATAGGTGTTCACCAATGCAATCGCTACGTAAGTTCTCAGTGGGCCAGGAATTGTGAGGATAGTGACCCCCGCGCGCTCTCTCTCCCCATCCTCTTCGCCTCCCCTTCGACCCGTGACACTCGCCGGTATCCTTGGCATTAAGTTCCCGCTCATTTGTCAACTGCCTCGCCTCATTTATAGTTGACGCAACTCGTGGATGGTTAATTGTGATCGCGAAACTTTGCCAAGTTATGAACCGCGGGGAGTGTGATGTATACGCTCCGTCCTCTGTTCTTCATTTACCTTTCTCTCTTAACCCGGGTCGTCTTCTCTGCTCAATTCTGTCTTCTCTTTACCGTTTACTCTTCTCTTGTTCTATATAATACGGCATTAATAACAGCTGTTCCATCGCGTCGTCATCGGAGCGTATCGTCATACGAGAACAGTTCCTCAAGTCGGACGAGAGTATTGCCGCACGAAGCCTGGAATTAACCCCACCGTCGACCTCCGTGTAACGATTATTAGATATAACTCTCTCTGGATTAAGTTTAGACTGCACCACGGCATCGTATGGCTCATGGTTAGATTGGTCCGAATCAACCCAACTCTACGACTCCGTTCTTACCAAACTGCCAAAATTTACCGTCTACTTCCGTAAGTTGGAATTATTACAGCCAAGTAAGCGATGTCGTAGGTACAAACTGGAATTCGTTCTTCAACCCACTTTCCAACAATGATTAGCTGCCACTATTTCAGTCTGTAGTGATACTAAATAGATGCAATTCAATTGACTATTTCAGCCCGCTCGGACTCTCATGTAACTGGAGACCTCCCCTCAAATTCGTCAAAACTTTTTCTTTTGGTTTTCGATTTTCACTGTGAAAAAGTCGCGAATCCAGTTGTTCATTTTAGCATCTAATTCATACGATGTTGATGAGTTGTGTGTAGGTGATGTACTTGCAGAGTAAATCAATTGAACGCAGTGGATTTGTAACGTTATACGTATGTTCGAGAAAAAAGATGGAGGTAAGATGGAGAATATTGGCAGAGTTTTCGGATATTGTCGCGTGATCGCCAATCAGGTTTGGCAACGATTTCGTGTTGTCGATGCAAGCAGACAGAGGCAGGCGGGTATAGAGAGCGTGCGATGGCGATAAAAGTGTATCCCGAGATAGCGGCGATATCTAAAGACATTTTTTTGTCCTTGACCAACAAGAAATTCGTTGCGCTGCGCCCTGCGCTACAATACAAGCTGGCTCTCTCCCCAAGAAGAAGTTGTTCGGTCACATTGCATCGGTGCGAGCGCGTCAGAGTCACTCTGCCTTCTGTCCTCCTCCTCCTCGTCCCCTTCTGGACCATTCTTCCTCCGTCCTCATCCCCCGTTTGACCGTGATTTCACCGCTGAGCGACTTGCAAAATCTAAAAACCTCAACCACCAATCTAATTTTTTTGCTTTATGAAAAAAATAAAAAAAAATGAAAAGAAAAAAAAAACCCATTGCCATGCGTGCGCGGCACTGGCTCTTTATGCATGAGAACCACTTTTGGTCAGTGGCAAACGCATATCGGGAGTGCCAATGGGCATGACGTTATGTTCGATACGACGCGTAGCCTACGCATTCGGGATCACGCCGACCGCCTAATTGTTTTCTAATTAATCATCGTTTTGCTAATCAACGTTCTTGTAAGATCGGTCTCGATCCAAAAGTCGGATCTTCTCACTTTCATCTCCTCCTCCTCATGGGGTCAATTTATACATACATACATACATCGAAGGTGTGCGCAATTGAAATATCGTGTACACATCGATACTTGGTTTCTATTATATTTTATAAATTCTTGGTAGGGTTTTTGTTGGAAATTCTACGCGTGTAAATTAACGTTCTTGTGTTCATTTCACGCAGGCTCAAGCTGAGTCAAATTGCAGTAAAGTAAGTTCGAATAGGTGGGTGTACACCTCTTCTCTTCGGTTGGTCGCTTGCTTCGCAGTTTCACGACTACAAATGACGCGGTATATACGGTGGGTTCCATTCGCCACGTAATATACGATGTATGTTGCTTTTTCCCTGCGGCAGGTATTTTCAATATACCGCCCGGGTAGGCAATACTTGGTCGCACGACAATTAAATTGGTAATACGGTGTTATTAGTCAAAGTTAGTTACGATTCGATCCACCTACGAGGACGCCAGCTACAATTAAACCAGAAAGCCATAATTGTATGTTACGTAAAAAAATATATGTATATATATACATATACATATGTACCGTGCGTGTGTATGTATATACAATACATGTACGCCCGGATATCGCGATGCGAACAAAAATTTTCAACAGCGTATCATTAACAAACGAATTACGACGATATTCACTTCCTAGGGGAATAAAGTGATATTAAAATGAACCGATTAATCGATTACGAACAAAAATAATAAAAATACATCGAATACGTTTCGCGATATCGCTGCCAAAGAATCGTCGAATCCCTTTGAAATTTACGCGTTCAATATTTGCTCGAAGCCCTACGAGCGCTTACAGTCACCCGGCTTTTTGTGTAGGCCGATAAAAATTGAAGCAATAAGTTCAGGCGGCTTTTTGTTTCACGCGTAGTTGAAAATCTGGAAATTTTAAAATGCGAAACTCGAGTCAAAGTAAAATCGTATCGTCTTCTTTTATTCGGAAGTTTTTATCCGCTGGATAAAACTGGTGAGAACGACTCTTCTCTTATTGTTCGCACGTATACGTGTATTTACAGCGTAATTGAAGCGCCGGGTGAAAAAGCTCTTGCTACAATATTATCTAGACGCCACGCTAGGATAAAGTTGTATCATGTCGTTTCGCGTTGGACATTCAGCTAACTGCTCGCCGTTATCCACAGAATAAAGATAACGTTTAGTACTCTCACAATTCTTCAACGTTATTTCAAAAACTTCCCCAACAGACGAGTGAAGTAACACTCTGAGCTCTGATTGGAGGGGTGCACAAGCGTTGCCTCAAAGTAGTCATCACAGCTGATAACCGGAAAAATTTTGAGCGAGGTACGAAACATACTACGCGTATACTTGAATGTATATTTGCGGGTAGTATATACATATACATGTACCTATAACGAGCGAACGATGCTCGAACGGTAGTTTTCAGCTGGCTAAACTTCTTACCTTATAACTTCCGTAGGTGATATCCTCTTAATAAAAGCTCTTAGAAAGTTGGCGATATCACGTGATATCTGTGTAAGGTACATTGTCCTTGATCTTTGACGCTACTTCAGAGCGGAGCTCGAGGCCGGCACGGGCGCGGCGCCGCGACTGCCGTTGCCGTTCTTACGACATACAATATACCTCTACCTATACCTATACTCGTGGTTCTTAATTGTTAACTTACAGCGAGCAAACGATATTTCTCTTCTCCCAAGAGGTCTTTACGCTCAACGGAGCCGGACAATGAACGGAGGCGCACGTAGCTACCGTGTAGACGACATAATCGCGCGAGTCACAGAGATCTTCCGCACAGCGTGGACTCGGTCGGGAGAAACCCGCGCGGGTTACTGTAGAATAGGGCCCCGGAGCTGGACCACGCCGGAAAGTACAGCGGCAACGGCAACGGGCTACAACAGGATCGAGAGGAGAAGAGGATAACCTGCGGGATGGTCTTCCGTTCGTATCATCTGCGACCACGCAAGGCCCGTTCTCCGCTGCGGCTAATTGACATCCCAGCAACTGAGTTATGATCCCAGTATTACACCGATCTCCGCGCCGATATACCCCACCGAATCGTGATCAACCTTTTTGCGCAAAACTCTCCGAGGTTAAGTGAAAAGTTCCCGGTAATTGGGATCACAGGAATCTCCATTGTACAACCCTATGACGAAGTCCCTCCTCTGTCTGAATTTATTTTTTTCTCGATTTTAGCTTCTATAGAATTTTCACGAGAGCTCCGAATAATCGGTCATGAATGTGTTGGTAATCAATTAACACAATAATTGATCAACTCTCCAGATCACGTTCGCCATTAAATGGGTATATCCTCGTTCAACTTCTTCTTTCATTTCGTTTTTCTATTCTACAAACATCTTTTTTTTTTTTTTTTTTTTTTCGTCATACGTGAACCTACAGCTCAACAGCTGTCGTTTATTTTTTGTATCCTTATTTCGATTTTTTTCTCCACATTAAAAATGATGTACCGGCACTTGAAATCGTTACCAGCCGACGAGGTCCTGCAGGATTCAATGGACACATATATTTTCCATACCAAACTTGAGTCTACATACCCATATTAACATACGACGATTGGTTGGTTGTGCGACGACGCTATATATACCTACAACGGACAAAAATCTCCGAGATATTCTTCCATTTTTCTTTTCACGGTTCATTAAGTATTCCACACCGTTAATCCTTCCAATCAATCGGTCGTGTCTCAGCCCGCTGGCGCATACGGATCATATGTCAGATGTATCATATGGTGCCGTAACTGATTGAGAGTCGTCTCGATTCGCATTTCTATGATCGAACGTGGGTAATTCATACGCTCGTTTATAAGTATCCCGTGAACGATGTATCGGCCAGAAAAGTGATCGATTCATCAGCAAGATCTGAATAATTAATTAACAACTCAGAAACTGATTAAACATTTTTAATCTATTTGTTCCATGAATGTGTATATGTCTCCGATTCGCATGTAGAATGCACACGACATCGCAGCCGGTGAAGGTTTTTCAGTAAAATCTTAACGGAGCGATCTTTGATTCGAAGCAGAAATCTATGCACGAGATTTCGTGACACGTCAATAGTTAATGCCGTGAGATGCACGTCATTAAAGGTAGTGTACTCACGTATTCCAAGCGTGCTCGTAAAATTCTTGCCTGTCGAGGTAGGTACTACAGTGGGTTAGGCCTCCTCGTTCCGTGGCACCTCGTTGGAACCCCTCCTCGTCTGTGTTCCCTTCGTCCGCCTTCCGTTGCGCCGAGGAGTCGTGGGTTATGCGCCTCGCTCTCGAAGCTTTCTTTGCCTTGCCTTATAACTAGTATATATGCTAATTTTATTACGAGAGATTATGTTCGCTTTTACTACTCTCTTTACGAGTCCTTCGCGAGTTGAGTCGGACGAAAGAAGGATCCGCGGAACGGGGGTGAGACGAACGACGAGAAAGAGGCTGGATTGCAAAATGCCACCGAATAGACCAACCTCCACCGCTTTGTTTTCTACCCATTCGAGGTCGTGTTGTACCGGGCTTAACCGAACCATCCGAAAGATGTGTCTTTATTCAGTTATCTTTGACTTACTTCGGCCGTAACGCACCTAGTCGGGAAGAGGCTCGCACATTCGACCCGAGCTGTCGAGTTGCGTTCTGTTTACCGGAGATGTTACTTCGTCGACGTGCACAATACCGTACAAAATACTTATAAACATAAATCAAATATGTAGTTCAGAATCTCAGCCTACGGATGATGAGGTTCCGCGTTCCTCGTGATCGTGCAGTTCGCGGAGAAAGATCGATCGTGTTTATATAAGAAGCAACGTTGCGAAGAAAAAGAGTGTTAAGTTCTGAAGTATTAACGGTGACTCGTACTTTTTCGGGGGATGGAAATTCATGACGTCCCGGGGGTATTTATAATGCTCGACGAAGCCGTGATTTCGTACGTAGCGTAAACGTTGTTTCACCACGTTTCAGATTGTCGGATATAACGGGTAAATTGGTTCTTCAAAAAGTAGAAATAAAAATGAGAAACGCTTCTCTCATTTTGTTTACTCCTTGTTTTGTTTCCTTTATTGCCGATCGTACGCTGCCCCGTCTCTGGTAACACATGAGTAAGAACCAGCGACCCTTCAGCCGTCTTATGGATTTCCGAGAGGATACTCCGGTTGGTCGAAAGGCCAAGAAAGGTCGCGCGTTGATGAGTGCCGATGTATCGATACTGGAGCATTATGGAGCTGAAGCCGAGCTTATCGCGATGCCGCCGCGTCTCTACGCCCGGGTAAAGAGCCTTTGCCTCACCCGAAGCAAACCACCGAAGAATAAACTTCGACTAACGACAGTACGTACAGTACGTATGTGTGTTAAAAACATACGTATATACGAGGGTTTATTCGATGCTAATAGTATTCAGGAATTTGCTTTACTTGATACCACTGTACGGCCCGGAAATCCTCGGGCACTCCCGTCATTACAGACTCTGAACTAGGAAGGTGATTGCCGGGGCTGGTTCACCTGACCTTTTCAGCAGGTGAGTCTCTGGCTCTCCGGTTTCTCCCATATTCATTCTTACGGTTTCACATTATCACCTTATTATTACATGTTGTATCGTCGTTATATGGTCTTATCAAATTTCCAAACTTCCGACCTCGATGAGCGTATAGTAAACTTAAGAGATGAAGTTTATTGAGCGTGATATACGGCGAATGACGGCCTTCTATACGAGTCGATGATGGCGCTGTCGGATGCACCGATATAAATGCATACAACTCGGCCAGATTGCTTTTCCTCTTGATTGATCGAGTTTCCGATTCAAACGACAAAATATTTTCAAGCATCGGCAATTTCATCCCTGGAGAATACATTATCCTCATTCCGCGTCGACAATTTGAACATCGTATTGGAAATATTCTTGTATTCCAAGATGAGTATTCGATACAAGCAGTTGTACATGGTCCCATCATCGGTTAAAATCTATGCCGAACTTTCGTTCGATCGAAAAACGATCGAACGTAAGTTTTAGTTGTAAACGTGGAAGGTAGTTTTCGTTGTCGCCGTACCTACATATGTTTCTGCACTATGCGAGTGTGCCCTGGAGTGTTCCGAGGTTGTTGCGTTAAAGTTTCAAATGTGAATTGCAGCGGCAGTTAGAGCGCGGGCGTTTGGTGTTGCAGTGCTGCATCGAGAAACTTGGATGCAATTTGCTTCTCGCTTCGCTTCGCTTTGTCCGTATAACGTTACTGTCAGGTGGAAGCGAGTTAGTCGCTCTTATCGTTTAGCTCGTTATGTAGTCGGAGTTCGCTTTACCCCGCGGACTGTGTTGCAACTTTCGGGCCACATGGCTACCTCGTAATCCACCGTAGGCAGCGTATCCACCCAGGAGAATCGCATCATTCCTGTACCTATATAACTTCACTTTAATATTGCGGCATCACGTCGCGGGGTCCGACGCCCAAAGCGGTCACTTCGATCGTACCCGCTCCTTTTCTTTTTGCCAAATATTAAGTCATCAGTATCTACATGCCGCAACGTTCTACTTGAATTTCGTTGGCATCGGCCCCTCTTTTTATTCAGATCAAACTCGGTGATGGATCGAAGCCTCTCATTGGTCATAGATCGCCCGACTGTTCCGGAGTTGGGGCAAATAAACGAGAACTGCTTTCACCGAGGGTAAATATATAATGTACCTATGAGTATACAATATACATATCTGGACATGTATATTGTATAGGATACACGTATAAATTCAGCACGGATACATTTGAATCGGAGATCCCCGTCGGTACCAGCGGATGAAGGTTTCAATGTGTTTTTAATGGTCGGTAGTTGTAACGGTACTCGCCATTTGGATACTAAATCCATCAGAACGCCGGTACCAGATCTGTTGCAAAACTACTGCAAAACCGCTGCAGATCTTCCTTCTTGGCATCGGTATTAAGTGCGCGGATCTCACGTCCGTTTCCCTCACCAAAGTTATAGGTACAGTTATGCAACGCGTGTAGATGTTCTTCCCGGTTACAATGGATCGTTCAAAGGTCATAGGTCATTTGGGATTTCGTGTAGTAGGTACCTCGCCAAGCCCATCGTCCATTCGTCATTGCCTGGGGTAGTGACGCGCCTGAAAACCGAGGTAATACCTTCGGCTGTTGCTCATAGAGTCGGTGTATCGGTATACTCATTTTCTAGACTATAGAGACGAGTGAGCACCTTCGTGTATATTGCCCGGCTATGGCGCTATCCTTCTTTCCGCGTGCTTTGTATACTGATCGGTGTAATATGCGAGCAGGTATCGGGTATAAACGATCGTTGGAAATCTTCGAACAGCCGAAGCGCGAGCGGTCGTTTGACATTGAAACGTGGATTCTTTCTAACGAGTCGGATGTTAATTTAAGTATGTGGGTTTTTTTTTCTTTTTTTTTTTTGCTACCTTCTTAGATTGTTATTAATATATCGCACCTCTTTGAAAAGAAAATTTTACTTTCGTCAATGAGGGGGCTACCGATGCTTCTTGACGGAGCGTGAAATTCAATTAGTCAAGAGTGTGTACGTAGGTATACGGGTGCATATCCAGCAATAGTAATATTGCTTCGAGTTTAATGAGACCTGAAATATAATACTTTTCATCCGAAACTGTTATTACCGGTGCTGCAATGGCATTTTTGAACGTTCAAATGCCTACGAGATAACGGTTGAATTTTTCGAGTAATTGAGATGTCACATGAGATGTTTTTTTTTTTTTTTTTTTTTTCATCAACTTGACATGGCTACGTGTCACCAACAGAGATATAGACGTGTCGCCTTGTGACTAATGACGAAATTCTTTGAACTGCAGGACTCTGATGCCCATAAGCTATACTTTAAACACGTTTCCAGATACGTAATTGATAAATAGTTATTTCTCTATCCATATATAAATTCATTATTGTATAGGTATATGGGACCCTTCACGTGCATGGCCACAAAATATTTTTTTTCTCAACTTGGAGAGAACGTTCTCCTTGTCTTCCGCATATTTGCGTCAAATTTCAAATTTTTAGAGATGAATAATTCTAATGCACAACAGTTCCAAGTAAGCCAAAAACGTGATATCTGCTAAAATCACGTTTTTCCAATTTTCCATTGCGCGAAACGATGAAGACTTGTAATTTTCTAGGGGTTTCGCCTTATTCAAAAATGTAACCAAGTTGAATAGGTATATACGATATAGTGTACAGATATTTACTTCCTTCCATTATTTCAAAATTCAAACTGTTTCGCAAAGTACAGCCTCCTCCAACCCGAACATGTTCGTAACAACGCATTCGACGTATCGTATAGGTACACTTGTTAGAGGAATTCATACCCTAAAGAAGAGGGGATGATTTCAGATGGTGCTGAAGCATATTGGTAGCAAATGGCTTGGAAAATTGTCCCAATGGCCGCTTAACCGCAGCAGCACCATCAGCAGCAACAACTGGGTGTCTGCTGACCCTACTCGAGAAGGGTTTGAGTCACGTGCCTAGCATCGTGGACTGATTCAACCTCGTTTCTCTCTTTAAACGTCTTTGTGTTTAGTCTTGTGGTTACGCTGATATCTTTGAAAATATATGAGAGACGTGCTCGTTTTCAACGAGACTGCCTTGGGGCTTTCATCTGAATTTCGTAGTATACAGCAGCTGCCATACCAGCAGCCTTACTTATTAAATTTTTTTTCCCCTTTTTTTTCTTACCAATAATCGAATACTGGTTGACATATGCGGCGGTAATAAATGTTGGGAGTATAAATAATTCCAGCGTATGTCGTATTCTCATTTTGGAATATATTTGTTTCATATATCAACGCAATTCATCAATTTTACGATCTTTCGGCAAACCTTATTTGGGATAAAGTTGGTCACGTCTCTTTTAATTTATAGTTTCGGTAGCATCGGAATCCAAAGGCCGATGTATCAAAGGTTAACACGTTATGGTTGCAAACTGTATGCGATGAACCGTCATAATTCGATTTATATACGAGTTGAGTTTAACGATTGTTCACACTCGAGTGGTCAGCTCGGGTTTATACCTATACCGTTGTTTCATCCGTACTGTAAATTCCCCGTGTTTATTGATACACGTTTCCTACAATCGGATAGTCGTCGAGTGCTTATTGGAGCTAAGGTATATGTATATATCGAATCCGCACCGTACGAACCTTGCGCCGGGCTGCTGCAATTCGCAGACATATGTCATTACACATATTCGCCGTGTACATGTATTTTTGCGTACGCCGAAGCAAATAGGGGTAGTTGTTTTTTTTTTTTTTTGTTTTGCAGAGGAGCTGAGGTGTGTTCGAAAATCCCAGCTATTCGCGGCTTGTTTATTTCAATATGGTGAGATGTGTGTATTTATTTGGCAGGAGCTACGCGGAACGCTTCCCAAACACCCGCCATTACTTATGCCTACGGGGGCCAACCACCTCGTCGATTCGTGCAAACCGACCCGACCGGCCTGCCGCCGTGAACGAAACGCGCTCGGAGCCAAGCGACGATATTGTTAAAAATTATGCTTACTGTTGGAATAAATTTCATACCTTGGAGAGTTTACGTTGCCCTCCCTTTATTCTCTTTCGCGCCTCGTTCTTTCCCACTTTATCATTCTTCCCTTTACTCGCTCATATTTATACGCGCCTCGCCATTGTTGTTATCATTATTATCGTCGTCATATTATTATTGTCGATTCTTCCACCGTTATTATTATCATCGTACACGCATTATTATATCGTATGGTATATCGGCAACGTGGCTCCCGCAATTTGTCCTCTACCCAATCCACTTGTGCTTTGGGGTTACTTCTGGTGACCAGACCATCTATAAATCTTCAGATTGCCCTCCGCGTCGCTTCGTGCGTCTATACGGTACCTATAACAGGGCCGCTGCAGTTATCTTCTGCAACTTACCGTCGTCGTCCCGCACTCGCGTTTCGCACCCCTTTGAATTTTATTATTGAATCGACGGAGTTTAACGAGTCTCGCGTGTCAATAAACATTAATCAACCATGAGAATTATACATTTACCGAGAGAATATTCGAAATTTCTCGGGATCGATACGTTATACGCCGGTATAATTATTCAAAGCTACTGCCTCGAGGGTTCAGCTTTATTATAATAATATTTCGTGTTTCGAGCTTTGCGAGATAGACCAAGCCGCTCGATCGACTTTGAATTCATACGAATCAATCGATTGCTTTCCCCCTTCCGAATCGTCTAAGAATGGTTCGAACGACTTCAAATATCAGAGGATCGAAATCATAGAAACATGTTCGACCTGCAGCCATCACACGAGACGCGTCGGATTCAACATCAAAATGACGAGTTATAACTTCTTTATTTTGTCTGCCGTCGGAATCTATTCCCAAACGCGCGTATCCCTGGCCGTGGAACTTAGAAACATCTAAGTGGATAATGCGATGCTATTTCAGTCGAGATTTCAGCGCTATCTTGCAATCTCTGCAACGATGGAGTACCTATACACACATATGTCGGTCGGCATCTCGATATTTCGTTGTAGCCGGATGAACAGAGACGTCGGTCCGCTGAGGGGTGATCGTCTTTGAATTTCGGTCGGCTATGCTCCGCGAGTCACCTAATAGCGACTGAAGTAGTTAATGCTCTGTTAGGTGTGCGAACGTTCGGATATTCGAGATTAGTTTATTGGCTTGCTTTCAGTCGTCGTCGTCGTCGTCGTCAAAGCTTATGGCAGGATGATTTAAATTGGTTTCCGTCGTCAACGACCGTGTTGACGTCAACCACGACCTCAATCCCGAACTAATTACGCTCCACCGATTAAATTAGCCGATCAATCGCCGACTTAATTTCACCCGTTAATTGCGTACAAGTGTTGTATGCCACTGATTTTCCGAATCTCTTGCGTACGAAGTTACATCAGCTGGGTCTAGGGCGTACGGATGGAATGTTATCGAATTCACCGGAGTAAGGTACTCCGAAAGTAGGACCAGTATTGTCGAAACAACTCCGTCGCTCGGTGGGTGAAAAATAGTTCACACCCCTTACCAGAACGGTTGACTGATGTATGCACTGAACACCTTCACGATGTCTCCAATGTTCAACCGTCCAGGTTGCGACATCTTATTCATAGATGGACAGTAAGTAGTTGTGGGTCATTTCTCATTCTCACCAATTCATTATTCAGGTGCAACGCGCACCAACTCTCGTTTTTTTTTTTTTCACTCGCAATCAGTTATTTTTTTGGAACGCCTCCTCTCTGTCGCTTCTTTTCATTGCCTAGATCCTCTTTTAACTCCCTTCTATTTTTGGAGCTACTCCAACGCCAACGCGAACGACTCGCACCTGGCGACGGTTTAATTTTCAACTTCTACGTTGGTGCGATCGTTCTACGTATGTACATGTTGGCTGGTCATGCTTGCATATGCGCTCATTCCCCTATGCTTCCTATTAAACCGCCGCGACGTGCCACTGATATATGCATATAATTACTCGAAATTTTCCGGGAGTTGTAGATTGTTCACGTAGATGAACTTTCGTATACTCGTTCAATCTCGACGAAGTATAAGTGTTCACGTAGATGTATAGTTAATCAGTATATTGTGTACTTGAAATCCAGAATCCACGTTGAAATGATACCGTGAATTTTGTTCGGTCTCAAGAGTGAATCATATCAGTGTCACTGGTGCCGGTCGTCAAACAAGACCCTATACCACGATATCATAATTTTGCGTAGCTCGTGAATCGGAGAAAAGGTAGCATTGTTATTCTTCGTATTTAAATATAATTGAAGAGGTTCCGATGTAATTTTTTTCATCCACTTGTAAGAGCGTATGGAAACGCAGGGGCGGATAAGGGCCGGGTAAAGGGGAGTACGTGTTTAAGCGGTCGGTTAATAATTTGAGGCAAAGTTCTCGAGGAAGGATCAGCGAGGGCCCTTGGCGCATTGAAACGGCCGTATAATAGCGGCAATTATTTGAACAGGGTCTTTCCAGATAGCTTGTCGCCGTTAAATTTATGAAATTGGCGATTTCAGTCGTGCTCTTTCCGCAGATAGTCAACCGCTCATGTTTTATAGGCAGCTGTCACGCCCCGTGGCTGTAAACCGCATACTTTTTTTTGCTCTTGGCAGCGACGCCTTTCGAACGTCGAAAACTTTGACAACAAAATAGTTTCTGACAGACAATTATTAACTCTTACAATTAGCGTGTCGTTACCCAATTGCAGAGAAATCAGCGAATCATACGTATCCGTAACCAAACCTTATACATACATACGTATGAAATCTTCTCTCATCCCCCGAAACGTTCGATGTTGCTTCACCGGGCGTATTAGTTACTTTTACTACGGTATGATATCATCTAGTTTTGGCACCACATCGCAGCGAGCTTTGTACAAATTGTAAGGATGGTAGCCAAATGTTGTCAGACAAAAGTTTAACGAACGTGTATATATGTGTAGGCTATGATTATTCAGTGTAATGAAAATTACCAGGTTTACAACGCGCTAATGTCGTTGGCAGCTGATTACTGTAATCTGTAATTATACGTCGCAGTGAGTTCTGTTCGTTAAAAGTACAAGGTCTATTTGCTTAACAGTTATATAATTATCACTTTAAACTCACAAGGAAACCGTCTCGACGACTTTTATCTTCATTGCTCATCAATTATTACACGTATACGTAATATTTTGAAGGCTGTGCAAAAATAATTCCCGGGGAGTGGTAAAAAGATTTTTGGCCTTCGGACGAGCTTCGTATGAAAATTCTCGCTGTACAAAATTGTTTCATTAACATATTTTAATCGGGTATGCGATCTATCCTATGCATTAATAGTTGCTTATTTGTGGACAAACACGGTTCAAGAAGCCTCTCATTCAGGATGTAGCGGTGGAGATATTATCGAGTTATTATCGCGCCGCAACGTGCTGAATCATTAATATACGGCTGCGCTCGGTATAAGTGAGTAAAGTGATTGATTGATCGATTGAGCGACTGGCTAGACAACATCAATTTCAATTGTAACCGCACGCGATCCGGTAAGAACTCGGGACTCGAGTTGGTCTCCTTGCCCCTATAAGACGTAACAGGACGACGTCTTTCGAGCGAGTGAAAAAGTAAGAAAAAAAAAATAAATAAATAAATGAAATACCGAGTGAAAAAAAAAAAAAAGAGAAAAGGAAAAATGGACAAGTTTCGAGAAATTCAATTCCAGACATAAGTATACTATAGAGTTGGAAAAGAGAAAAAATAAAAATATCAACTCGGGTAATTAAAGATAGTCGTTTGACCGGTGCTCAAAGCATGCTTCCCTCTTGGAGAGCCGGTGATACGTGGACAGTGAGCACTTGTATATTGCGCGAAAATGTCGCCCTGGCTTGATAACAAATCGCGCAAAAAGTGAGCTACGGTCGCCCAGGAGTAAGGGTGAGGGTCGTCCGTAAAATGCTCGGATAACGTGGAGTCCCAATACTGCTATCTGTAGGCTGGTATCTCGAGGTAACATGGGCGCATAAAGCAGGGTAGAGTTACTCGCTGTCCTCGTCTTGGCTCGGCGCCCGCCTGCCCGCTTATACAGGTCCGGCCTCGCGGACTTTATGTACGTAAGACTTTCTTCGTCGTGTCGCGGTCGTAGCTGAGTTTCTGCATCGTTTGTGCGTGAGTGCGCGAGGGAATTGTATCTTCGGCAGCTCCGTGCGCTGCCGTAGGATGAGAGAGGCACAGGGGTGGCCAGATCCGAACTCCTGCGACCGACGATAAAGGCTCCATATGTCACGGCAGTCTTTCCGAAGGTATAAAGAATCCATTCGGGGAGGACCAACCCTTCTCCCCCTCCTACTTGTTCTTTATCCTTTTTCATCTTTCTCCTCACTTTTCTCGCCGTCATTTTTTTACGCGCGCATATCTTCTCCGCCTGGGTCATCGCCGCTCTCTCGGAAGCCAATGGAAAAAATGAAACTTGTTGAACTCTAGTTATTGTCTTAATATGGTTGACCCGGGATCCGAAGTTCAGACAGTTAGTCGACGCATTTCTGAAACGCGGTATTTCTCGGGTTCTGTTTCCGCTCGTATAAACGAAGTACAACCACGCAAGAGTAGATAAGAGCGGAGAAAGCGGTAGAAGAAGAGTTGGAATGAGAAGACTGAGAGTGTAGAGAACGAAGAGGGACGGAAGGAAAAAAGGGACGTTGAGCAAGCGCGCAAAGGTGTACCGTAACCCAAGGTACGCGATACTTCACATTGACTAGGTTTATTGTTTGAAACTGCTACTATATCTATCCTCCGTGCCATCCGGGACTGGATTGGCGATGTGCGTATACAGCCCGTATGTGCTCGCTGTATGTACGTACGTACGTTGCCTAGATGTTGTTTGTACGCCTTGTTCGTACCGCGGGAGTATCAAGATCCCCATAAAGCACAGTTTGTCCTGCGGCGGTATTACGCGGCTAATCCAATTCGATTCCGTCCAAGACCTAACCGACGACGTATCTTCACAAACTCGAATCTAGTCGCAATTGCACTGCTGCAGGAAAAGGAAAGAAAAGAAAAAAAAAACCAACAAGCAACAGCATTGAAAATATTCGGTCTTTATCCGCTCGATACAGTATCCTGAGTTGGAGTACCTGTCATAATTTCCCACGTTCATGCAGGTGCCGACAAGGTGTACCAACTCGGTCAATTCTTCCAATGATATTATTTTCTTTCGCGCAATTAACGGGCGACAATTTCAAGCGTCACATCAAATTACTCCTTTGAATATCTTATGCTCCAGAGGATGGTTAATTGGGATAGAAAACTGGTGTTATCAATGCATGAAAGAATAAGCCAACGATTGGTCATGTAGATCTATGAGCTGTAAAAGATCTCGTAGTTGCCGGTGTGTCATGTCTACGAATCGGATCTTATTGAACGTGATTTGCTCTGGATGGTATAATTTCTGAATTAGCGACGTCGTTGTAATGCCCGGTCTCCTCCGCTCCGCGTATTTTCCAAAGGGTAAATTTTCTCTCGCCTTGTCGGGGTCCGCGCACTGGGACGCGTATAGGTAAACGGAGTGAGGAACGATCGAGTCGGGTCAAGGAGAGACGAGAATCACTGCAGAGGCAATAAAGCACGTACGTGTAGAATGTCAGTTCGCTGACACACCGACGGCGTGGTATTTCAATTGCATTTACGCCGAACCTGGATTTAATAGTTGTTTGTTAGTGCAAGCGAACGGGGATCCCATAGGATCACCGAATGTAGGAGGATTTCCGGGGGAACCGGAACGATTTGTACTATTAACGTAATGAACGTTGAGCGAGGGTGCTTTCCAACGGCATTCCTCGAATCTCGGCGCTGTACGATATAACATTTTATCGGATCTGTGTATCACTTGTTCATTCGATCAGATGATCCGTGTACCCTCTTCACCCAGAAACAGGAAACTTCGTTCGAATATCATGGATCAGAATTTGCCTATTGTTAGTACGATTACAGATTGGGAGCATGGAAAAATTGCAATCCCACTGTACCGGATGTCCATTAGATTGGCCAAAGTATACCTTAGATAAGTCGATAGAGATACACGATTCGATTGTAGAACGTTAAGATACGGTTGTACATACGTTTGAATCAATAATTACATTTATAGAATCAAGCGTTGCTGGGACAAAAGTTGTACATGTATTGCCAGCGTCCTTTTATGCGGCACCAAATAAGCTCTGATTTATGATTCAGGGTCTAAAGTTTATTGATTGTTGAACAGTAGGCATTGGATTAATGAGAGAATGAGTTATAAATACAGCGCAAAACACTCCGAGACTTGTCATTCGTGTAAGTACACGTTGGTCAAATAATACCGACCTGGAAGAAATTTCACGTTGCCGCGGTGCATGTCTTCGTTCCACATTCGTCGGTTTGAGTCGGTCGCTCAGCCGATTGATCGTAACTTGATGAGAAAACCCTTTCGCACTCCCGGTGGTAAGTAATTAATCGGTTGTTTACCAAAGACAATACAACGATCCCGTGTACATACTCAAGTACATACCTTGGGCAGGTCTGAGGCCTATCATTTGATTGAGTAAGGTATTTGGTGGAGAGGTAGACATGCAGCGCACCGTATGTATGACACAAATTTCTAGTTTCAACCCGTTTTCGTGGACAAGTGTTGTATAGAAAACTGAAAGCAGAAACGGGAACTGAACAAAGATGAAAATTTTAGCGATAATCTCATCAACGCGCTATGAGGTTTGGATAAAGTTGAATCGAACGCAAAGCCCGATTTCGGAAAATGTTGAGCCTCGAATGAATTCAAGTTTTACGCGAGTCTCCGCTGTCCTTGAACCGATCGGATGATGTATTTTCGGAATGAGTTACGTTGATCATTACATCGTCCGTCGTCCCCGCACAGCGGGAATCTCGTCAATTCGATTACACTCGCCTCTGTCAAAGCAATAGAGGTGTAATACAGGTTTCATGCTGGCGCAGCTGTGGTCAGCTGGATACTGGTCACTCGGCAGTTGAGCATCGGATGCAAAGGACCGGGATGCTGCGGTGGACAGACGTACGCCGTTTTGTCTCCCGTCAAGCCCACTGCGCGATCACGGGAGGAGAGACCCCGACGCGCCGATGATAGTGCGCTATCGCCGCGACAAATTATACTAATGGCTCGTTTGATTAACTTAAGAGCCTCTGTCAAAAACACTTTAGATTTGCCACGTTGCGTCTTATTATACCTACACCAATGCCACCCGCCTCGAAAGCCATAGAGATGTCAGTCGCGTCAAAGCTTGACTCGAACACGAATTAAGTGTATCAAGAACGAAGTGTAGCTATTCAAATTGTCTATTCGCACATTCATTTCAGACATTTATTGTCGAACGGTCGGTTTCTATAATCCGGTGTTCGAATAGATTTGTTCCTTTTTCTATTTCTTTAGTTTGGTATCCAGCAATGGCTAGTTATTCAAATCCGACGACCATGTTTATTCATTCGTTTGTTCAACTCTTCAATGGAGATAACCGAAAACAAGAACGAATTCAATTTTCACGTACGAATAATCGTCAGTGAATAATTAGAAATTCTCAAATGCTTCGCATTCTTTCATATTACCCGTTAATTTCTCGATATTCTCTCAGAGATGCGAGAGTCGTAGAATTTGTTGACACGGTACGTTAGCTAGTGTTAATTAGTTATCGCATTTTTTCAACAGTAGTTTATACGTTTTCGTCATCACTTCTCTCTTTTGGTCCATTTCAAATGTTTGCGCTCGTAAATACCGTGACTCTTATACCACACTGCTTGCAAATTTTATACCGTGTTCGTTGAATTTCATCAAGAAACAAGCGTCTCCGAAGATATGCCGAACGTGCGGTTGTGATTCGGTGTAATCAGAGTCCGAGAAACTCCCAGGCGGCTGCGCACGAGGGAACAACGATTAATTGATTATGTACGGATACGTGGAGACCGGTGAGATCTCTGTCCTTTGGTCCTTCCTCTTCTCTCTTACTTTTTCTGTCCCGATCGCCTTCGCTGTACTCGATCCTTTTCCTCCCACACAAACGCAGTTAGAGCGGAGAGCTTCGCGTGCCCCCGTTTATCAAGCAGTCGCTACTCGGTGAGCAGGAACTACCCATTAATTACGCAATTAATTTATGTAAATGTGCTAATTCATTTAATTGCGATAATTATTTAACCGGTTTGCTGCAATGTGCAGCACGTAGAAGTTACCCGAACGATACATTGTTGGTTGTTGAAATTTTACCGTCCGCAAGAGAGGGATTATGAGGAACCGGAGGAGAAAAGTAATCCAAAAGATTGACTGGATTTCACTGACTTTCGCTTCTCCCCTCGTGGTTCCCCCCCCCCCCCCCCCCCCCCCCCCCCCCTAGCTGGTAGTCTTTTAATTCTTCATCTCATTTTCGTTTTTTCAACTTATTTCCTACAGCGATTCTATCTTTGTATTACATTCCGCTGATGTGTTATCCCCTTTATGCACATCTTTCCGTCAAACACGTGCGAGCGATTCGATTGCGAACATGTACGAGCTGCTGCCGCAATTCCGCAGTACAGCGAAAACGATGAACACGCTGACGGAGTGTAAGTTTGGAATAAAATCAACGAGATGTGTATTCCGTTCATTTAAACCGGCAGTTTTGCCTATTCAAATTGTTTACATTGTCATTCACGGCAACACCTTGCATAGTCATAAAACAGGGTGGTCTGCAGTTGTCAAATAATGGTTACATTTTGTTTTTCATTTTCACCGTGTGGCACACTATATGATTGCTGTACGGCGTGCGCCAGTCGACCCACGAACGATCGCTGTAACCATTACGGCCTAGAAAATCATTCTTATTGAAATGTATAGCTAATACATTTCACCGTTACCGCTATACGCCCGGGTTATCAAATGCAGTTTCTCATCCACACGTGAACGACATTTGCGGACTCGAACAAGGCAAGAACTGAGGAGACAAGAAACCGTTTCGCTGGGATCGTGACCGGCAAAAGTATAAGTTGCCTTTCATCTTTTCCTCGTTTCATCGTTCGCCCGATGCTGGCGAGCCACCTAGTCCGTCATTGAAAAGCTTTAGATTATATTTCGTTCGATGGTAAACGGCAACGACGAAGACGATAAAAAGCTTCCATTTCAGTTTTCGTCCTCACAGTGGCTAACCACCACTGCCCTATAGCTTTTAACCGTCCGCACGACCGCAGCAATTCCACTGATGCACCGCAGTGTCCATCCCGCTGGTACAAGCCGGCCTATATCCTCGTTTTGTCACGTTAGGACAGTAAAGTATTTCTCTCTTCCACCGATCCAGCTGCAGAGGCAGCAACAGCGGGCAGCAGTCCGTGTTGCGAGCTCTGTGGTTTCCCTGATGTCCACAGTAACTGACTGCAACGGGTATTATAATGTACTGCTCCCTATGTTTGCCCGTAACCACAATGTCGCTTCAACTTTTACCTCCATACGATATCTATATAATCTAAGAAATTTTCCAACTCCTCGCAACTGGTGCGCCGTTTACGTGCCGTTCATATACCTACCTACCGCGGACTAGATGGGATCCGCACGAATGAATTCAAAAGCTCCTATCCCGGCGATTTCTGGAATTATGCTTGCACACGGTGAAGATACATAATATTATATGCAATCACAGTGGGTTGAAAAATTTTCATGCGCCTATTTCCGTATGCCTACATCCATCCATCTTGTCCTTCGGTATTTGATTTTGGAATACGTTGTATCTTCTATTTGAGAAGAAAGTTTTACCGGATTTCGGATGCGACCCGCGGTTACAAGGTCAAAGGAACCCTCCCTCCGCAGAGTGGACCGTCGATGGATTTTGGAAAGCCTTACTTACTCGGGACGTCATTCATAAATCAGATCTAAAATTTTGAACGTCTAACGAAGGGATCACCGCATACGCTACCGGTGTTTAGGCGATGCTGCCCCGACGTCGAGGGTCCACCTGCGTACCAAGAGCCCAAGGGCTCTTTCTACGGTCACTCACCACATCGGCTAATTAAAGTCCTTTGTACATCGCCGGATAATTTCATGCCGTGTTTCATGCAAAACCGAACACCGATCCTCAACCGCCCCGGTGGAGTTGCTCCTCTCAAACTTCCGATAATTTGTCTCAATTTGACGCTTTCGCTCAGTTCGTTATCTAAAACCCATGGCACTGTTCATTTTTCATCAGTTTACGAGAGCGTTTGCCCCTTACATTTTCTACCACGTTTAGTTACAATTTTCACGGTAAACGTTACACAGGTGTAAGTCATCTGGTTTGTTGCATGTTTATTCCAATCTTCTGAAGTCTGTGCAAGATACAAGTTTACATGTACTTGTCGCAATAGTTGATATGGATCTTTTTGTTCCTGTTGTTGATGATTTTTTTTTTGTACATCAAAGATATTTGCGCAGTAGTTTTTTTCAAACATTTGATGTACTTGGCGAAGATTTTTGCACGATAGGTATGTGAATGTTCGAACAAAGCTGCGTCACAATTTACGTAGAACAAACTTCCGAGCATGACTGACAATGAGATCGATTCCGAATTAACTGGCGTAATTCGCAAACCGTCATACATTTAGCTGGATATTAATTGTTCATTTCTTTTTCTTATTCGGTCCACGACGTAATTGCTAAAGCTTCTTTTGACAAATTTTGACATTTATCGACAACGAATTCCTAGATGAATAATAATCCTGACACGTGCACGTGCACGCGATGACGTTCTGATGGATCTGCTGCAGCTGCGGTAGTCCGATCTTCTCGCTCCATAATATATTCCCACCTATGTACAGACGAAACATGATGCATGTATATGTGCGGGGGTGACGCAGTCAGCCGTTATCTCGGACACCGATGCGGACGTATTTCAATTCCAAACATATCGCGATTTTACCAGCCCCGCCTTCTGCAGGTCAAATGCACCGTGTCATCGGTGATGCCGATTGTGAATTATTGCTTCTGCCTCTACAACAAAGCGCCTTCCCCTTCGGTCTAATATTCTGTCATCCCTTCCGGTAACAATTCTCCTTAAAGTCACCTATTGATAATACTCATAGAAATTCGGTTGCTTCGGTCGCGTAACGTGTTGGCAACTGCCTCACGATTACCGCTGTAATAAAAGAAAAGCTTCGGGAGTTTGAGTAATAAAAATCCTTATATGAGATTTATCTAGTAAATTTGAACACGTGATTCTGTAGCTCCCGTCCGTGATGGGGGAGTACCGTAGTTTACGGCTATTACCCTGTTATATTCCTCTGGGTACACACGTATATAGATACCTATACATGGGTATGTACGATGTGGCAATAAATGGCGTCATTCCTGATCGATAGGTTTACGCGCGTAACCTTTCGAATTGTTCACGTGGAAAAGGTTATGTTTCCTGTTCGAAGAACCACACGTGTGTATATATCTACATTTTCTATGCTATGTATATGCCCCGCTATTACACACAATGGCAGATTAAGGTATCACGATGTGTCATTTTTTTTTTTTTTTTTTCGCTTCGCCGTAACTGCCACACGATTTTTACACCTGTATTATGTCTTTGTACCGAGTATCGGCCCCAGTTTATATTTATGTCAGTTTATATTTATGCAACCGAATAAATATCTGCTTTCACGTATAGAAATTCGATCATATCTAACAGAAGCGGCGTTATTTCCTGACGGGCAAACCCAATGGATCCCCCCCATACTTTGAAATGTGATTACAAAGTCGCTTTGTCGCCAGTCCTTTTGTATTAGATGTTCGGAAACGAAACCGCTGGGACGGGATGCTCGTTTCGCGAAATAAAATTCAAGTGAAATAGGGGGATGAGGCATTGCTCGAATCACTGACGAGTTTCGAAACTCAATCACAACTGGTTAACTAAACGTTACAGCTGCAACCGTAAGTGGATTAGAACCATTAGCAGCTCTCTAGGTAATCAGCTGTCGGCTTGTTTGCTGCTTGTGGTTATCTCTGTTTATCTTAGCTAGTTGAAGAGCCACGCGCGTTTGCCAACGGCTACCTTAACTACTGGAGCGTTATGCTTCGGTAGAAAAGTTCATCGGAGATCAAGTTCTGTATTTTTTATTTCTTCTGCTCTTCCCTAATTTTTTGTTTCATTCCTCGGTATGGGTTGTGCCTTGTTTTTCTGTTCTGTTCCGTCTACTTTTTTCAAGTGAGGTATTTTTCGTTCCTTTTGTTTCAATACTGCATTGCGGCTACCGCGATGATCGAGCATTCTTGGAATTCTAACAGATTTTTTCTTTTCCTTAATGGTTCGCTTGACGAGCCCTACTTTTACATACGATTCAATGATGCAATTCAGTTCGGGCGACGAGGTTGAAATAGCACTTCTGTGCTCCGGTAGAATTTTCCTGATACGGAAAATGCATTAGTTTGTTCTTCCCCTTTGAATTGAGGAACCGCGAAATCACGGACGCCAATGATCGGACTTTAGCCAGAGGCGACGCGACGTGATCTTCCGCCGCCTGAGGGTGTAAAAAGACGAGCGGTTCCACGAATCTTGAATACAATAAGCTTGTAGCACAAGCATCGTTTTTGCACGATATACCAATGCTACATACACGTTGGAGAATTATTCTTACAAGTTATCCGAGTTTAAGAAATACAATCAATAAAAATCAATCAATTGTTTCATAGCCACATATACTCCCACTCTGTTACAGGTGAGTCACGATTCCAATATTCTTCATGCTGAGAAAATTGACGTGTCCAGAATGAGTAAGTTATTCAAAACGTTTTTGTCAAACCGCATACAGTTACGAATGAAGAGCCAGCCGAATTAGTTGCCGGCACTTTTTTTGTTACGAGGAGAATGCACTTTTACTTCCTTTTCGATATACTGTGTTCAAAGTTTTTTTTACTACTTTTTCACGCATCGATTTTCAATCAATGCGTTGCATTTTATTACCGAATATCACAACCAATGTTTTACATGACGGAATGTCTCGGGGTTTTTTTTTCGTTAAATTTCCGAAGTTTTTTTTTTCAACGAAGGGATCGGTTCTCATGCGTGATTTGATGACGCCGATGTGGGTCAGACCGTGATTTGTGCTATAACTCGGTATAGTTTGAATCACCGATTATTGATTACTGATTTACCTACCACGATTTGCCAGCTCGACTTCGATACGATGTTTTCTAATTGCAAGTGATAGCGGGTTGAAAGAAGAACGGGCTGCTATTAATTTGATGGATTTGAAATTGAACAATTGCCGTAAACCGATTAATGAACGGTAGGGAGATCCATCACAATAGAAAGGTTGGATATGGCTGGTCTATAAACACCACTACATCCTCTCAATTAGGTTATTGCGTTAACTATCGTGACTTGTCGGTATCTGTATACTCGTTTCATTCTAGCTGTGTATAAATTCACATCGATGCAACCGAGAGCTACACTCTCACACGAGCTTATAAATGAAAAACTTCTACAATCTGACTCGAAAAAACTGCGAGATCGAATATTTCCACGTAATATTTTCAATGTATTTCATTGCCATTGATGGTATAAAATACCCCATAATCTGTCTCGGAATGGAGATATGCTAACATTTTATCATTATTCTAAAATGGTTCTAATGGCAAATGTTCAGGAATTTCAATTTCATTCTAGACAGTTGCAAATATTGCAGAAAATAGTCCAACACTCGTGGTCCAAAAATAGCGCGGACGATTAAATACAATTATTGAGCGGGTATTGTCTGGCTATCGCTAATTTTCGGAGCACAAATCCATCTTGAAGGGTTTGCACATGTACGTGAAGTAGCTGAATACTTGTATTGAGAAAAGCATGGAGAAGTGAAAATAATAAAAGAAAAGTTTCTAGGAATGGAAGTTCTGTTTTAATAAAGCGAAATTGTTGACTGAGAAAAGAACAAAAGATAAAAATAATCCAAAGAGATTGCCGGGAAGTTTTTGAGCTTGTACGGCAGAAAAGAGCATGAGTTTTGGAAGTCTGTTGGGGATCACTGTTTTGTTACAAAACTCATATTGACTCTTAGTATATTGCTATTTGCTCAGCTTTCACAACTCGCAGCTTTTCATACGATTCTTTCTCACGTGATCTCAACTGTCTTTCACCCCCTTTTATTTTTCATCGCTTTTCAACGGCAATTTTTTTTGGCCTTTTATAGCGCCGTTGTCCATGTTACAGCGTAAGCTCGTTCGTGCGGAAATTCATTTCAAAGTCATTCAGAAATACAATTAGCTGCGATTATATTCGAGGTTGAAAGCTTGTGTAAAAAAAGCTCCAAAAATGTTTCGACCACGCAAATTGTTTCACTTGTCCAACGAGATCGGTCGACCGATCTCGTTGAATGCACGTACGTACGTACGTGCATTGACTTGTGTGTTCAGTTGACGGTGAGGGTTGGGTTCAAAGTCACGGAGAGTCATTCACTCCGACGCTATACGAGTTGAAAGGAGATGATAAAAATTGACACGACTGACACAAGGCGTTTCGAGCCGTTCACCCGTGGGTCGAGTAGTGACGAGTGCAGACATACTAGCAGCTGGATTTGACTTCGGAGATTCTTAGCATCGGGTTAAACCGGGCCTATAAACGGCCGTTGGAAACACCGCGGATTATCGTGATATCCTATCCCTATATTCTATCCGCTATCTGCAATTGGCTATCTATTAAATCGTGGTTCCATCGGCTCTTCGCACGAACATATAAACGACGCTTGTTGTGCGCCGTGATAAAAATTAACGAGAAATCGATAGACGTAACAAAAAAAAAAAAAAAAAAAAACAAAGTCACGGTTGATCGCTAACAAGAAGTAAATATTTAGCGATCAACTTTCAGACTTGTCAATGTTACATCGCGTGTTGAACGAGTATGACGAATCAAAGTATTATACTTCACGTATCCATTGAGCGAAGCGACTAATTAATTCAGTGCCGACAATTATTTTGAGAATCGAAGAACCCTTTCGGGCGTATCGCTATTAAATCTCACTTTTTTCTGTCCATTTATTTTTTTCATCGAAATCACTGTGCATTCGTTCACATGAATTTCCGCAGCGTATACAATCGTCGCCCACGTTTCATACCGTGTTGCGGTGTACCGCCGTTTTCAACGATTTAACGCAAGTTGAAAACAATTAACTGTGTGACAGAGGTTGCTGAAACCGTAACGGATTGGTGCGTTCGCGTTGATAAAATTTCTCATGTTATAAAGCTCGTCTAACGAGAAGATCCTCGCAAGAGGTGGAGTGGAATCTCGTCGAGATATCGGCTGCGTTGCGGCCACCGCGGCGCGTAGTCGCTCCATGATTTGTTGAATCTTTGTCATCTCATATTTCTGCGTATAAGTTTAAATTCATGCGTTTCCAACTCCCTGGTCTTAGATTATCAACGGGCCCCTCCGCCTCTCTTGCTGCAGCAGCTCCCCTCAATTCCTTTTCTGCCCCTTAGGCACATGTGTACCCGTCTTTCGCAACGGTCCAATAATAATATTTCATCCTCGTTACGCCGGCAGGTCTGACTCCGTTTATGCCTTCAAGTATGTACTACACACTGCAACTCATGCAAGACACATTGGTTTATTTTTATTTCATTTCATTTGATTCTTTTTTTCTTCGACCAGTATTTTATTCCGTTAACACCTCGAAGAATTTTGCAGATAACCCATCGCCTCGGATTCTCCTATTTTCGTTTTATCCTGTTTCTTCGATTAATAAAATACGGATTTCATACATCTCGCGAACGGCGTGTGACAATGGGATTTCACGCACGATCACCTGTTCATGTATTGGTCCGGTGAGCTACGACGTTACAGATCGCGCGGCTGCAGGACTGGTACGTACGTGGCTCTGTAAACACTGATTTACTTTTGATGCTGAATTTATTGAATTACAAAGTCGCCAGTTCTGTGCGACCGTGGCCATGGACACGTGTCGAATTATCTCATCGTCGCCCGTGTTGAATTTGCGCTCAAGATACCCGTGAAGTGACTTCTTCGCCCACGAATGGTGTGCAGATACCGTATGTACCTGACTTGGCTCACAATCAGAGTCACGCCCACGGATTTTGCGTGTCATTCGGGCGATCATACGGCGAATGATCACAATCCGCAATTGCAGGTGTTAGGAATATCGTAATTGAAGTAATTGAAACCTGGCGGTCCACGCTTACGCGTACGCACACCTCGTATAATCTGATCATTGTGCATTTTAACTCGTCAGTTATTCACAAAATCACCCCGAGGTAGAAATATGTACGTAACTTTGATTAACGAGACGTCATTTGTATGAACCACGTAGAGATATATAATGAGGTATCTTTTCGAGCGTATATTCGAGTGCCAGTGGTACCAGGAAGCAATACCGATCCCACCAATTTTCGCTGGACTCTGTTTGAAGGGTTAATATATATTTTTTTTCGAATGAATAGCATATACGCCAGCGGGTGTAATTTGAGATGGTTCGTTTTCTAGCCTCTGTACTCACTGCGGGCTTCTTTCACAAATTTAAGCAGCCTTCGGTGATGCGGACCACCGTAGCGGTCGGAGTTTGAGATAACTCTTAGCCTTCAGATCCCTGCGTAAAAACCGGGTGCGTTTCTTAATATGAGAGCCACTTAACGAGGTTCTCCGGCTATACGTACGAATAGATCGCTCTACGCACCGTAAGCCCGTTTCGATGAAATTCTTGGAATTATATGTACGCACCTAATTAATTTTTTTTTCAATTTCTCTCTCCGAAAGTAATTTACTCGGTACAGCTGTAACTGGAATCAGGTTATATGAGTTTTTCGAATTTTTTACTCTCAATTAAACCGATCGAATACCCTCCCCGTTCAACTGATTCGACTGTTTACCATCGTCCAATGTAAACAATTGAAAATTGGAATTTTTCGCCGTTGATGTGAGTTAATCGATTTACAGCGATATAGTCGCCTCCCACATTCAACTGATCCGACGGGATTCGTTGGTGCGGATATAGCATATCCCGCATCGACCCCCGTGTTTGTTATTGCCTCCATCCTATTTCAGACATACGGGAATTACTTCGAATCTTTGCGAAAAGTTTTCCGAAGCGAACAACTCGCCATCGCATCGGGCTCGATGACTTATCTTCCGGCTGATACGCCAAGCTCGCAATTGCCTCCATAGATTATAGCCTTGTTACTGCACATCTACATGTTTGCTTTCTCAATGGTGGATATATATATGCTGTAGCGGATATGCATGGAAGAGCCGACAAACTCTCGATTCTGCAAAGGCCTCTGCTCTGCCCAGTTGTGTTGTTCCCTGTTCGCCACTAGCTACATTGAAACACGACGAAAGATGCGTTACTTATAGTTATGTAGCCCTGGCCGCTACAACTACATTACGGCGTCACTGCTGCGGTATGCTGTATATAGTCAACTTGCCCCACGAATAATGTTTATTTTCCTACCTACCGTGAATCTTTCATCTTTTTTGTCTTTCGCTTCACCCTTTTTCATCTTGCCAGGTCTCCTCCCACGCCTCTCGATACACGTATGATCCGAAGAGGCGATGTTCTCTTTCAATTTCCCGGATTGTAATGTAGGCTAAATTCATCTGACAATAAGGGAAACGAATTTTTATTGCGGAAATTTTTCATCAAACTACGGAAAAACCGGCTTCGTTTCGTATTTCGGACCTTGGAACTTCGATCGAGTCAACCCTTCGCCGATCCAAGATTCCCATAAATATTACCCGCGGAGTCTCGTTCCCACTTCGTGTTTGCGGCTTGCGAAATGTTTGCTCGCTTCTCGTTTCCTCGTGTCTCCTCTCTGTGCGGCTTCGTGTACGCGCTATAATTATTAAATTATTATATACTCCTCACGTCTCTACAAATGTTGTATATGTGCCTGTACTATTAAAAAGCGAACCTCCGACTGCATCACCGAAGCGCCGGTACACCAATTCAACGTACCTGGCTTCTACTCGGTCGTAATTAAGATCGAAACTAGTTATTAATTCTTTATATTTACGAGTCTGCTTTTTGTATATCGCTACAGTACATACAGTGTTTGTTTATTCGTTATTTTCCTTTGCGTTTTGTAAGGCCTAAACAAAAATTATTTATCCCTCATACAAGAGCCTGTTGCAACATTTATACCAAGCCGTGGAGCTGCGGCGCACCAGTCGATACAAGCCGCGGAGGTGTTTCAGATAGCTTTTTTATGCAATCTCCTGCCATCGGATGTCTTGGTTGAATAAGAGTTAATGAAGTCGATATTTCGCTAGTTTGCTGTCAAATATATGCGACGGTGTGTAAAGAACGTTCAATTTTTTCCATGTCTCATTTCTGAATTGAGGAGACTGACCATGAGACGATCATCTATCGATGCAGTGAAGATTTTGGGTTCTGAATTGCACCGTTTGTTGGGAGAATGTGCATTTTTTAAGGACGTCAACCCACGACCAAATTGTATAGACACATACATACCGTCTGCGAAAACCAAGCAAGGAGGTTAGATACTCCAAGTGATTCCGAGAAGAGTTTTATCAGATATCCTAACCAACGCACGATCAAGAATTTCGTCATTATTGCGAACGTGTTAGCAAACTCGTTCCATGCATTTATTTTGTTGAAATATTTCAGGGGGGCCTTTATCGCCCAATAAAATCGAGCCTTCGCTCGGTAATGGTCGTACGGCTAGTGAGGTGAGAAGAATCGAGAAGGAAAGAGGAAAGACTTTGCGGATCGAGAGACGAAAGGGGCATTTGTTTGCGCGTTTAATTAGACAGTCGGTATCCTTATCCGCCACGCATCGCGGTACGCTCAACTCCTCAAGACTCGTGCACCCCTACGCCTTCTCCTCCCGCTTCTTCTTCTCGTCCTTCCTCTTTTTCTCTTTTCTCCGTCCTCTTTCCTCTGAAGATATAAATAATAAGAAAAACGATTTTTTCCCTCTCGATAACTACCTATAATCCAGCCCAATTTCAATGTCCACAAATGTCATCATGTAAATCTTTGAACGGACTCTTATCGATCCAATCATTCAATTTCCCGGTTTTCATGAGCCTTCCATTCCTCAACTATTGCATGAATAAGTAGACCTCTTTTTTCTCTTGAGGAAAATTGCCTGTTCAGAGATCTTGTAACGTATCTAAACCCCTAAATTCGTGAAATGAAATCGTTCTGTTCAATGTGAGGGAGAAAAACAAATAAAAAAAACTGAGTGATGCAATAAAAGGACAGAGAAAAAAAAAAAAAAAAAAAATAGTGGACGCGCGAACGTCCAGCATTATACAAGGGTCGAGTCTGCGTGTCTTTCTACGATATATCTACGCCGTTCCGTTGGGCACGAGGTCCGTTTCGGTAGTGGTGCTAACTTTAAAAAGTCGCGGGGACTCAACAAAAGCAAATAAATGAATGAATAAATGAACACGAAAAAAAGAGAGCCACGATTTGCTCGAGCTACCGCTACACTAAATCTGCGACATTCTTGGGCGCCACTACGACAACGCACCTCTATACCACGTCGCGTATAGCCGTTGAAAGGGAAAGATTCATTTTATCCTCAACACCGTCTGAGATACAGAATTAAGAATTACGAGACAGATCGTGCAAGAATTATTGCGGAGAAAATGAATAATCACGCGGGAAGGACATGTACCAAGATATGAGATAACGTAATGATCTGCTGAAAAGATACACGTATAATTTTTCTGAGGCGTACGAATAAAAGTACGTGTTGACCTACGACTCTTCGATCTCGGTAACCTACCCCTCTTGCAGGCTCGAGAAATTATGCTGACGGTTTTATCAGCCCGTCATCACGTTTCCGAATTCCTCGCATCCGAAAAACTGACGATGACGGTATGGTCGACGTGTAGCTGAACGATGATTTTATACGTGTACAGAAATTGTGAACGCTGAAAGATGATGCGGCGATCAAGGCGATAGAAGACAAATCTTTCCACACCTATCGGAGATTCGCGGTTCAAGTAGAATGCGAGAATAAGAATAAGAAAAAGTAGAGACGCACGCGAATCCCTCGGAGATTGAGTGACTAATCCGCGGAAAAACATGAGGCATGAGATTGGATCGTATT
This sequence comes from Athalia rosae, assembly GCF_917208135.1. Classification (NCBI taxonomy): domain Eukaryota; kingdom Metazoa; phylum Arthropoda; class Insecta; order Hymenoptera; family Athaliidae; genus Athalia; species Athalia rosae. Next base: position 20,516,866 of record NC_064026.1, on the reverse strand, counting down.
GCGTCGAAGTGGATTGGAGAATGAAAAGTTGAATCGTAGTGAATTGGATCCTGGGATCGACTCGATGGCATTCGTTTTAATTATCCGGGCAATCAGCATGCATTAGTCGGCGAACTCGTCCTTCCTTCTGCCCCAGAAGGCTGAAGGAAAAAGAGGAGGGGGGGACGAGAGAGGATCAAGAAAAGAGGTAAGAGACGAGGATCGAGTGAAGGCTATAAAGACGCCCAGTAGGTTCATACGTCCGTTTCGCCTCAGCCAGCAATTAAGTCCAGCGTAATTTGTAGCACCCGTCGGTCGTAATGTGTCGTGCCCGCCAGGGGACCAAATAAATTTAAATCAATCGAAATCCTACGAGTTCTCCACCTGGGATTTGGCGAGATTCAGCGGAGCGCGTTCGGCAGGGAACACCAAAAGTACAGTTCGGCACGCTGAAACTCATCTTTTTGCGGCACGTAATGAAGAAGATGTGTACCAACGCCTTCGCGCGTCCCGCATGCAGAAATAACAACGTTGAACATTTCTCCGCAACCGAACCCTCTGGTACGCCGGATGAAAATTGGGAAACCGGAAATAAATAAATTTCACCGGAGTTCTCGTTACATCGCGGAAATTCATTTGAATATTATTCAGAACCTGACGTACAAAGTATCGCGAACATTAACGACCGAGATTCGATTGAAAAGATACGACTTTTCTGGCGGAGTAGGTACAGGAACGAGTTGCCCACCTGTTGCCTCAAAGAAAACCAATAGTTGTGTTTCCCTTATCTCGTAGTATTTTCCGTGTGGTACTCGACGCGATGTCTCCAAATTATTTTCGTTACGTCTACCTGGAATTCATATTGGCCAGCCAAAGGGAATCTGGTTTCAATAGAGTTTGCCGTTCCATCGCCCCCACATGAAGGGACGAGGTTCGCACATTCTATAACGACTAATTATTCGCCGCTCTGCAACTAATCAAGGTAGGAAATTGTGTCCAGTGATACGGTCGGAGCAGCTCCTAAGCGCAGAGGTTTGGGTATTTGAATGAATATTCATGTTTCGACTCGTTGCGTCATTCCCGTTCCTACGCCACCTCTATTATGGAAATTGGAGACAGGGTTTCGCTTTCCTTTGACATAGTTTGTTGAAGTATGTACATGCAGCGGGGCCAATAATTACTACCGTTGACCGCAAAAGTAGAATTCATTATGCGCAATTTTACACGATTGCAGGTCGTACACGTACTCTCCACCTCAAAGAATGTTTTTCATTCGTCCGACAAACCATATGCTCTGCAACGAATCGGTCGACCACTTCTAGTGCTTGATTTCCGTTACTCGTAATTTAGTACATTTTCTCAGTTTTTTTTTTTCCTTATTTCTCATCGTGAATGCGAATGTCGTAGGTGGCGAAGTCCTTCGGAGGTATATTGTAGTTCGATGTTTGGTAGCCCTTCTCCGGCGAACTGCTACGGTGGGGTGAGAGAGTTATCGCAATGCAATCTCCACCCGCTTGATTAGCTGCTCGTCCTGCCGCTACGAGCGTGTTGGCTTTTTAACAAGCCTTGTTGTCTGTCAAACTAAAAGACATTATTTAAATAGCCCCGTTAAAACGAGTGATACAATAAAACAGGTCTGGCGACCTGGATCCTTGCTTGCCCGATCCTGCGCCAGGTACCTATACTTGCGGCGAGTATAGTACGTGATCACAGCCGCGGCGGTGCCGCTTGGTTTCGAAGATTCATCGCCTTGGTTTTTAGAAAATATTAACGCTAAAGCTGATAAAAGCAGATGGATCTTTCTGCTAACGAAATGAAAAACCAATTCGTTGACGTAATCATATTAATATACGTACATCTGCATGTGCTCTCGCACGATATTTACCGTGGAAATTGTAGTGCTCGTATGCACTACGGCGTAAATCCAACGCGGACAGGCTGCTTGGCCAGCTAGGGTTATGGGCGAATGGATACCGAAGCCTAGAATTATATCCTCGCGTACCTTCGACTGGAAGATTAATCTAAATTCAGATCGAAGCCACGAGCGCGTTGCTGCTCGCTGCATCGACGCGACGTACCGACGCGCCACACCGATGTCTGTAGACATAGGCCCTTGAGACATCCCTGCATTGTCGATGTACATGTTCGGAAAACAAAAAAATGAAATAAAATAAAATAAAATAAAATAAAATGAATAAGTAAGAAAAAAACGTCGAAATAGTTTGCTCAAGGTTGACTCCCATCTCGAGTTCCGTTCACATGAAGCATATCAAATGCGTCTGCGGATGACGTTTTTCTTCGAGACCAGGTGAAAAAAACCAAAGAACGTCGAATCATATTCGTACAGCGTGACATATTCGATGCTCCAGACTGACCCGCTATGCTCTGCAACCTTTATTTTCATACTTGTGTATATTCTACATAACTTTTCGTTCTCTCTCTCTCTCCCATTTCCACTGGGGGGACGGTGACACATAGAGATTAGATGTCTTCCTACGTGTTTCCTGCTCCTGCTGCGAGTTGGAAAATATCCGAGATTATTTTTCACGTTATATTCAGGCGCAGAACGCGACGTATGATTTGTCACCATTCGATACTGCTACTTTGTTATTTGGTTATCTTGGTCCGAGGTGCACGCCTACTACTGGTCGTCCGTAAGTCCGTTCACAGACCAACTTTCTCCGCGACACGAATTGTGCAGCGGTAACCTGCAGCATGCAGCATCTACTGAGAATGCTCAATAAGACGTACGTTCCGAGACTACGTGATGCCACGCTGTGATATTGTGCCCGGTCTTTTATTTATAATATTTTTTCTCTTTTCTCTTCATAATTTTTTATTACGTCGGCTCTGATGTCTTTCGTCGATTCGAATATCCTACAAAGTTATAGCACGAATTGATCATTCGTTCGATCGTCTGCACTTGATTGTCCATACAGCCTAAAAATAGAACTCACCGATGTTACGTGGGTATGACATCAAATATTTCTTGGGAATAGACGAGCACGTGGGACCGAACGATTCCAGGGATAAGTGACGGTAGGAACATCGACGTAGACATCAGAGACAAGGTGATACGAATTTCCATCGCCGACAGACGCGAATGGCCCGGTGTGTTTCGCGTGAATAACGTGGACGCGCGTTGGTCACTTATACGATAGAGAAGAAGGTCGGTGTCTTCTCTCTGGTTTAGTGTACGTAGGCAGTACCTGGTGCCTGCTTGGCTGTGAGTGATTTTCAATTCAGACCGAAACCCCCTTACCACATCTCGCTTGCATTGTACCCTCGCCGTCTTCTGAAGTTTCACCTTCTGGAAGCACACGTGTAGCTGTCTCTTTGTACGGTCAGTGGTGCTACTATGTATGAAAAAAAATATCTTCATCCTACCGACACTGTAACACTTTCAAGAAAGGTTTTCCTCGACCATCTCCTATCGACATCGACTCATTTAAAGGTGGGCGTTGAAAATGTTTGTGACTTTTTCAAGATAATAACTATGATCCGATATGTCGTTACGTTACCATCGGAAAGATGGAAATATTTAGTAGGAAAACTTCGAGCAGCTGATTCAGGGAATTTCAAGTTGCAGGTTGATGGAAGAAGACGGTGGTACCGATATTTGATGATATTTTTTCTTGGCTTCGGTATAATGATCGTCATACTTGTATTTAAAGGCGTATACGTGTTGGGCGTCTCGGAATATAAACGAAGCAGATGGGTTTCGTTGGACGGAATGGTCAAGTTTCTAGTAGACATATATTTTCTGAAGAAGTCACGCACGTTTGACAGCTAGCAATTGACCAACCCCTTTGCTACCTCCTACCGTTTTTCTCCGGTTCATTTAATTCCTGGCGCACCTGTAGACCTTGAACCTTCTTGAATTTATAATGACCCTAAATTTCAACGTTCATTGTACTTGAAGAACATTAAATAGATGTTCGGACCCTCTTCGAAATCTGTAGCAAGTCCCTCCACAAAGTAAAACAACTTGACACTCCGAGGGACAATGAATTACCGCAACAAAAGACGTGGACAACGCCCCAAAGGAAGGCTGGACTTAAATAAACGATTTGGACCCATATGTCGATCGATCTTTCAATAAAAAAACATTCGAGAATTCGGAAATACTTTTGGGCGAAGAGTATTCATTGTCACGCAACGTCTGGAATCCTTATGATTCCGATTGCGAGTACAATATGTGAAACCACGTCGCGTACTCATGTTTCTAATGATCACGATGCGAATGAAGATTGAATCGTCTGTTCCCAGAAAGTCCTGCTACAGTGAATTGAAGTCATCATTATCGGTTTCGACAATCTTTATTAGATGCTTTGATGAAAGGTCGTGAATAATAATTGAATTTTCGAACGATACACTTTTCCATCACTCTCTGATATATTTGCGTTGCACATAAATTATAAAAATGTGAGTATGTACGAGATACTCGATATTCGATAATTTTAAGATCACTACAGGTGTAACGTAGCGTATAATTCAAAGGTATCGAAATAATCATATACTTCCAAAACCGCGCACAAAAATAATTTTTACAATCAAAGTAAATTTCATTCGCATGCCATTTTTTACAAAGGAGACGCTGCAGAAGCTCTCGCGCGATTAAACCTTTGGCCAGTAATCGGTTCTCCAACGGACAGACGAGACCCTGCTATTCAAACCAGACTCTCGGCAGCGTGCATGTGCTGGAGGAGAGGAAGAAATGCGAGGCTGAAGGCAAAAGAGGTACCTGGATGGCCGAGTGAGGGGCGACTAAGCCTCCGGAGGGCCGGCTTCGGAGGGCAGCGAGGCGGTTTCACACCGATCACTGGCTGACGTGACATGGTCGGCACATTCCTTCATGAGAGAATGCTAATCGTGGTCCAGCCGGCGCTTGCCTTTCCCTCTTCTCTTCTCCTCTTTTCCTCAGTCCTTCGACGCTCGTTCGCCTCTATCCTTCAGCCGCGCCTCCGCGTCCACGCACGCCGAATCCTCCGCCTCCAAATTAGTTAAACAAATGTACCAAACGTTGTTGACGGCCGCACCAGTGCCAGTCAAGAAAGACCCACCCGTTCGTTCGAACGAACGAAAATTTCTTTGTGCTCGGGTGGTCGTCCGGGTCCCCCTTTACGATGTGTTTCAGACTGTGAAATTTTACGTCGCCTATCGCAGTGAGACACTAGAGATGAACCCTATGATGCACAAAATTCATACGTTGCGGTCACGCGAATACGCGCTACAGTGGTCTAAATTCAACGAATAATATGGTCCGTAACGTTGAGTGGGATACGTTATTGCGATCCATATGAACGCGTGGGAATGCAACTTTATCGGTTTTATTAGCCGAGACTAACGCCAAATGAGTTCATTGTCACGGGTAACTTGACGTTGTAAATTTCGCTCTTGTTTGCTTCTTCTATTTTCAGGTATTTACGAGTGTGTCGCGGCTGTCATCGCGTCGCTTGCACGACTCGACACGAAGCCGTGGAACGCCTTGGCTCTCATTTCCACGTTCTGGATCCTTATCTCGGTGTTTAAATCAGGCTCAAGCCAAAGATCTTCGGAGCCCGAAGGGAGAGGAGGCGGGTAGAAGCGAGAAGATGAAAATAAATGAATAAAACAATAAGAAAAGAATTGACGAAAAAAAAAAAAAAAGAAAAAAATATCTAAAAAATAACGAAACTAACTGCCAAAAAATAAAATGAATGATCGAATCAATGCGAAATCTACCAGACGGGACCGAATACCGCGTAGTCCTAAGATCTCTTTGTTTCCTCGATCTGCTTTAGTCTCGTTCAGACCACAACGACCAATATGCCGGAAAGTTCGAGCCTTTAGAAACACGTATGTACATGTATATACTATATTTTACCGCCACGCAACCCATAACTCCGCGCCGTCCCATACGCAGAGACCGAAGTTAGAATTCGTGTGAAGTTGGAACGAACGAGTTAACTCGATCTCAGAAATTATGTTCTCCGAACACGTTTGTCTTTTGGTATTGTCACGACCTTATTCGTCTTTCGGTTTCACAGTTGACGGTAAGCTGAACCCGGAACAATCCATTACGGATAATTTCCTAGGAAGCCAGAAAATGTCGTCGATCCTAACTAATCGTACCATTAATATTCCGAGTATGGGATTCATATCGCGGAGGTGACTCTTATTGCTACCTTGTGCACCGCGCGAAGCATCATGCGGCTTCCTTAAAGATGAATGTCATTTTTATGCAGCGCTGCGGTTACTCATACGAGGTCAATGACCATTATAAACGTTCTAAACGCAGGCTGGCGTCGTAGTTTGGTGTTTCACCGACTGATCTAACTCCTTCGTATTCACTGCATATTATACGTTCAAACTCGACTACCAACATTTTTTTTTACCCGTGTTCCTTGCCGGGTAATTATATTAATAACAGCTGTACGATCTGACCGAATATATCACTGCGGTAGATTGATTGTTATCCGTGATTACTCGAGAGACGATACTTCTTTCCATTACATTGACGTTTGTACGACAGTCATTGCGTATATAGTCGGCGTACGTATCGAACCTCGCTTTTTCCGAATTCGAACCACGCGAGATATGTGCTGGATAGTTATGATCGACAGGACTGGCGTGTCCACGTTTTTAAGTAGAAGGTCGAACCATTGTTGCTATTTTTTTGTTCAAAGTTTTCTATAGTCGCGGAAAAATTCTATGACATTTCCCCGAGACATTCGACTTCCTTTTTGCCGATATTCTCGTGTATAGCAATATTTGAAATCTGTCGAACTTTCGGAGTTGTCCGGGGCAGGATTCACGTGGACGTCGACTGTTCTTATTGATTTTATACTCGACTATCAACTGTCATAGCGGTACGTAACTTACCGAAACAAGCTATATACCTCCACATACATAATACGTATATTTGTAATATCAGCTAGTCACCTACTGGGTATGTAGTTAACTTATTCGTTTCACAGGACACTTCTGATGACCTGTCTGACACCGCATGATTCATTCATTGCAAAAATATTTATTGTGTATGTACATAAGTATACCGTGTCGCGCGAGTGCGGTTACAGCTGTTGCAGCGTGCCTTAATGGATTCACGCTCTACTTAACAAGGAATTTTTCATCTGAGTAATGATTTAACCGGTAGGTCCAGAAATCGCCGATCTACAGCTCGTCCAGTACAACGATTGCCCTTACTTTTACTATCAAAATCCACTTTTGGCTCACGCTTAATTGAATTACTGTAGTTATCACGTGGCGTATACCTATAAACTCGGGCAATGCAGCAGCACCAGCAGTGCAGTGCTTTCGTAACAAACTATATGGTCCCTACCTCCGTAAGTATATGGCTTGAAACTTGTGAGGCGTGACATGGCCAAATTTCCGACATGGCAAAATTACAAAGCCACTCGCAATACTTATAACAACTCATTTTCTCGCACGCGAACCCAGCGGAATAAAAAATGCTGTTCGATTGATTGCGGGTTGTTAGGATTCAAAGTTTTTACCGATGTTGAGGGAAAATCATCGAATCAGAGATTCTAAATTATCTTTGCAAATATTCGAACTGCGTGCGGAATGCAATGAAATTAAATGTGACCCGAAGTGATCGCGAGTCGAGCTTCAAATTTTTCAAAGGGTGAGGAATGATCTGAGGGTACCAGCTCGTAGTTCGCCATGCTGAAGCGAGTGTTATTTCTGCCGACGTCGTAAAATGGGAATATTTTTAGAAACAACGTCCGATTTTAGTGGCATGAATTACCGGTATTCGAGCTCATCCTCGAGATATGAAATTGCGCGCAGAGTGCAGCAGCCGCCGCGAAGGTTTGAGTAATGTTCCTTGCAGCCCGGCAGAGGCGATGACGAATGGCAGCGCGGCTCTTGCTCGGTATTCGCGCACGTTGTCTCGCTTGAACAGCAGGTTCCTCGATTACGCGTTCCGCATTCGCTTTTCTCGCTTGACAGTGATATTCGCGCATTATATTCCCGCCATATTTTATTTTATCGCATAAAACACTTACTCTTATTCGCGCTTACCGCTTACCGCTTACCGCTATCCGCTCGACGCACCTACTCGCGCAACCACGTTCTCGACTCGCCTATTTTCCCGACGCATGTTGTTCTCTACGGTAGCTCTGACTTCGGCCCTTGAAAAAATACACCCTTTGTCTTGCCGCGAAGTGGGTATTTCCTGCCCGCTCGTCTACCTACCTGACTGCCAGTTTTTTTTTCATGCCGATCAACGAAGGTAGCGCGTGCTACCTCTTCTATATTCACGGATCCGAAACCTGCACACGTACGCCATTTCAACTTTGATACAAGCTGTTTGGTTTGCGGGATTATAGAAGTTCGGTGAGGTCGACCGCGGGGTCTGAAAAAATATTACCCTGATCCTGTCCCTTTCTAGTTGTATCATTGTTGTTGTTATTAATATTATTATTTTTTTGCCAGAAAGTTTTTTTCCTTCCGTTCCTCCCTTTTTCACTCCGTTTCACCGCTATATCCTAATATAACTGCTATACCAGCCGCTCCCATCTCCGCCGGTCCACTTTGCACCCCCGTGCGTCTGTAAAGTCGGTGCTAACTTCAATCAAATTACTCTCCTTTTCCCAGCGACTTTAAACTTCTCGTTAACTGATTTATAACTGGCGGGTCTACGTTTCCAAGTTCCCAACACCACGACCTCAGCACGAATTAAAGTTAGGACCACGAGGCAAACGAACGTCCCACGTGACCCATAAGACTTGCACGAGCTTCTCGTAAGACAGCGCGCCGTATAAAATAACTCAATGACACCGCGGATTCGTCAGTCGAGCTGCCCCAACATCTAATAAGCTCGCTGAAACTCCGTTACGAATTTCTCTCAAGTCAAATTCGAATGAATATTATCATATTGCCGTGACTTCAAACTCTTAAGTTTTTAGATTAATTTATATAAATACCTGTAGCCAAAGCCGTATAGATATATTCATCTTGAATTACTCGGTTCGCGCAGATTCCGCTTCAAAGAGTCGTTGGGTAATTCGCTAAACCCTTAACTGTTTTCTTTTTAACAATTTATCCGTTTGTTTTTTTCCTCATTCATTTCTTCTACACGTTCGGAGGAGCCTTTCAGTTCCATTCTTTGTAATGTATGCCCGTACGTTCTTGCATAAGCCTAGAAGATAAAATTCTTGCAATTCACTGCCGCGTAATTCTGTTTTGTCACGGGGTCCGGACACTTGCGGGTTCAACGGACCACAGGTATAGATGCAGGTGAATTTTTTACGCTAGCTCCGTTTCGGTAACATTTAATCAAATCCCAACAATTATATAATTCCAAATACGACCCCGACTACACAACAATATGCATGCTGAATCATAATTACGGGAAAAAGAATAAATAAATAATTAAAAGGATAGCCGCATTATCTGCCGAATTCGATTCTCTTCGATTATTTTATTTTTTTTCAACCAGCCATTCAGTTGGTATCAATAACAACCCTTTTGTGATTATTCTATCACAGTTTTATGGCTATCACCGACGCATAAAGTCTGTATAGGGTAAATGTTTGCAGCGTTGACAAATACCATTTTCACTGGAGAGTCTTTGATTATGTGTCGCGTAAACGTGGGAACATTGGATTTGAAATTCTACTATTACGTCTGCTGCTGAAGAGGTAATTTTTAACACCCCCGATCATCCCTCCTCGATTGGCTTGTAAAAAATCAGTATAATTAGATGGCAGGTCTTCGTCAAGTACCGACAAGGGCAATCCGACGCAACTACCTACTCGAAGTAGTTGATGGCAGACGCCCCGACTGGAGTCTCAATCCACGGCAGGCAAACCGCGGGTGATTCATCTCGCAAAATGCTCACCTTTTTTCCTTTTTTTTTTTTTTTTTTCGGTTCTCGCCTTTTTTGGTGTCACTTTGGCTCCGGCTACTTGACTTCCTGACAAACAAGGAGCGCTTTAGGTGCCTCGTTTGCACTAAAACGAAAAAACGAGTATTAACGAGACCGGTTGTTTAACTCCGAAACAACTTCCTGAGCCAATGTACTTTACGGATAATTTAAGAGCTTGCTGTACTACAAAATCAAGCAACGATAAATGAATGAGTTATCATAGTGTAAAACTCTGTGGCATAATAGAAATTGGCCATACCAAGTCAGATGAGATAAGATGGCGTTGACCACGACGAACTAAAAACCCTGGTGTCGGGCGGTAGCTGTCGCTTCCTGCGAGCTGGCACAGGAAATTAAATTCTGAACTTTATAATTGTTTCAGCAACGCTGAATTGCAGGCTTTATATCTATATCCGGCCACTGTTCGCCTACCGTTGCTGTATAAACCATTTTGAAAATTATTGACGCGTAAGTGTCACCCCGTAGCACCGCCATTACCACCATCGCCATCAGCAACAGCAGCAACAGAATTTATTGCATCGGAAAGTTTTAGCCATCAATTCGTCTCGACTGGTGATGTTCTAGCTTCGTTAATTTGATAGCAAATTGATCAAGCTGTACATGTCTACTTCGATTTTAATCGAATTACATAAATTAATTGTTTGTGATAAAATTTACAAGTGGTTCGAACGGATAACTGTTGCGGGTGTTTGTGTGCGGTAAAAATTGTTCACTATATGTAATTTTAATAGAGCAAACAAAGTTTAGTTCGCCACCGATTCTTCGGTGGAGATTCGCCGAATATAAACGATTCGGATGAAAACGAAGACTAACATCACGTGTGGAGCCTTGTTTTGTTTGCGAGAGCTTTGACGATATTATATCTCGTGGAATCCCTATATGTATACTCGCAGTGTAACTATACCGATGTTCGAACCGATTCTCTTTGTGAATATCGAAGCGAGGCGGTATCGCACCTATATAGACCTGTTTATTTGACCTGACGAACGAGCTGCTTGCTCCGGTTGACATGTTAAATATTCATAATTTGCAGAGGCTCACGCCTTTGCTTTGGGGATTTCGGAGGAGTTGGAGGTGGGCGATGGCGTTATCGAACCGGCCTTTAATCTTGGGAATACAACGCTACACTGCTCCCGATATCGAGTTCATCAATTCCCTGAGTATTTACGCTGTAACCCGATGAAATTCCATCATACGAATGAAATATTCTACGGGTACTTACAAATAGATGTAAAGCGAACTTTACCGATCCGTAGTCAAGAAGAGCCAACGTTTTCATGCGATGATCAATTTGTGAAAGTAACACGACATAAAGTTTCGCTAACGTTGCGATTGCCTTTTCAAAGTATCAACTTCTGGTTTTAATAACTATGAATATACATGGCGGAAGTATCAAAGGATATGCGTCCGAGCGATGTCGCGTTTGGCTTATCGTCCGTCACCGTTTTGCAACAGGTATGTAGCTAATCGATCGAAGCAAAGATGGAGACAAGAATATAACATTATTTTATTTCAAAATATTCCCAGACTAATCAGAAAAAGCAGACTGAAACCTAGGTATCTATTGCGAATGCCATCTGCATGTCTTACGTCAGAGTAGACCTAAATCTCTGTCGTTGAATAATTAGCTGGAATAAGTGAACCCTCGAATAAACGACCGTCTGCAACTTTGCGTTAAATTCGATTTGCCGCGACGTTCATGTCACATTCAAGCGTATTCAAAGCGTTGTCTTCAAGTGCGCGATAATAACAGAAATAAAAGCTGCTAATTCGTGAGCAATAAGAGCCGCGAAGGGTGATACAATACCACGATGTCTTTTTACCGGGTGTGTCAAACGAGGGGGCGTCGCTTAAAGTGAACGTATTTACGTTGCAGATCATCGTTTGTCGGTTAACGAGCCCTAATTACCCGAATGAAATCCCAAAATCCTGTAAAACCAACCTTCGAGGTATTAACACTTTTTTATGACCACCGTTGCATTAACGCTAATGTCGCGTCGTCTCGGCAAAAAATTGGTGCTAATATCTGCCTTCATTTTTCTCAGCTTCGCTTCTCATCCTACGTGGTATAATATCAGCTACTCTTCGCATTACCACTCACAAATATTCCTGTACGTTGAATCTAAGAGAAAATCTTTTTTTTTTCTTCTTTCCATGCGTTTCGTAAGGTATCTCTCGCGTCGGAAACGTACCGCCGGAATTTGCCAGTGCCCAGAAAATTAAGCGATGCATTATAACCGCAGCGACAGCAGCAGCAGCAGCAGCAGCAACTTTTGCCGATTATCTCTTGCTTAGTTTCATGTCACGGTTAGCCGCTTATAAAGCGGATATCTCACGTAGTACAGTTGAAACTCGTTTATAACAACCTTTATCGAGGTGGAGGTACTTACCTAGGTAAATGGCGAACCGTTGCGCTGATATAATTCATACAAATGTGATATACTAGGAACATACAGCGTGCAACACGGCCGGTACGGGGGACAGACAGCGGCTACATAAGCGTGAAAACTGAATGGCTTCGAACACTGAAGAATTCGAATGGAATTATAAGTAGTAGCCGTGGCAAGGCACAGTCTAGCGCGGGGATGCAGAATGCAAAGTCGCGGCACCGCAAACTCAACAACAGCTTTTGTCGCACGAAGAGAACCGCGAGCAAGCGCGGTGATGGCAAAAGAAGAAGAAGCAAAAGTGCCGCGCTGAACCGTCTCCGAGTCAACGAGTACTTATGCAGGAGTAGGACTATGGTAGTTCCGAACACCGCACGCTCTCAGCGTCGGGACATATCCTTAATTGGTGCATTATCTAAATAGCATCGCATTGTCCCCCAGCTCTATTGACCGTCGAGTCCATCGATAAACGGTGTACAGTCGACATCACCGCAATTTCACGATCGTACCGGTTTAAGGTTTATACGTACGCACCACCTCCGCTCTTACCACCGTGCCAGGGACGATCGGCAGCTGTTTTTTTTTATCGCGTTATTACCACCCGCTGACTTTAATTCTTTCCGCCGATTTATCCACGCAGCTCCATTTTATAGGATCCGTTTGCGCGTAGGTAAATACCAGTGCTCTTTGCGGCTGAAGAGTACTCCGCCGTGAATCGATTTATTCGGCAATCATGAATGAGACACTGTTATCTGCACCTTTTACGCTCGCTGTAAATACCATAATTATCGCATTGGCGCTGGTTATTTGCATTTGTTTAACCATGCGCAACTGTATAATACACTTTGTTTTTATCTCTCGGAGATTATACCGTTGAAATAGAAACCGGTTTAAAGTAGGTATTTATATACACCACCCGCGATGACGAGCTCAGAGGCATGCGCTGCCCACTTTGAAATTTGCAATTTCACCGTACCTAGACGTTGCATTTTGTAATCGGAGCGCGGTACAGGTCCGAAACCCTTTTCTCCTCTGGATATCCATAACGCGATGCGGCGATCAACACCTCGTACAGACCCGCGATGGGTGTGAAGAGTGAATTCGTAAATTTTCTCATCCTCTAAATGATTCGTATATCATTGGTGCGAGTCATACGCGGAGCTTCATTTGTTTCACATTACTAATAAAGACGTGAAGGTATGGCGGCGTACGTTCTCCGGTGCCCGGTGCTCCGCTCGTTGGGCGGGAGGGTACCGACTACCAACCAACCTATTAATTTGTACGCATTATCATAATCCCACGTTTGTACAGTCTCATTCACGAAACACCTTTAACCTCCGATGCCGGCTAAACACGGGTTAGCGTTAGAGCCATCGACGGTCTAGTCTTCCCATCAAAAAAGTAGTTAATCCATCACTCGCGCGGGCCAAGGTATTACATAAACCTTCCTCTACGTTACAACCGACTCTCGTCGATGCTGCCCGTTGTGCGGTTATACCAATACGGTATAACGTACCCTGGTGGTTATTCTTTTCGTGGAAGGAGAGCCGATTCTATGTATGTCATATACGTGTGAAGCGTAACGTGATATAATACCCGATACGCGTCAACACATTCGATCTTATGGCTCGGCTAAATTACGTCAATTTCATTGCGCTCGATGCGTAATTGATCGTTATCGCATTTTGAGGGGAAAATAATTTCAGAGTACTTCGAAGAACTGGTATAAACGCAAGATTCGATTACGGTGAGATTAGAAGCGGGGTATATACGTGTATATCGCGGGGTGCAGTGTATAAAAGTGGTCGTCGGATCGCGAATGAATCAACAATCCGGTCGAGGGAATTTATCTCGTTAGACCCGATATTTTGAAAAGTTTTACACAGAATAAATATCAGACGAAATACTCGCAATGTTCCTCTACTCCGTCGTATAGGGCGGGCCCGCAATTAACGAGATGTAAACAATTTAATGCTAAATTAAGCACATTGATGACCGCCTACACGACGGTAAACGGGACTGCCGTTAGCGCAACGCTTCTCTGGTCTCTCAGTCGCCGAGGATCTGACAAAGGGACAAAGTGACAAATTGACTAAGCAACGCCTCGACTAATGACGCGTTCGAACCCGCCACCTAAACTTTCGACGACGTATAAATTAACTTACGATGGAATTCACGATGATCGCAATTAACGCTGGGTATTCGCTTTATATGTATGCGAGGAGCTGTGCGGTTGGTCGAGTTTCTTGTTCGATAATCGCTATTGACAGCGATCCTGAAACTCGTTGTATATAACCTGTAGCTCCTTTTTCTTCACTTTTTCTATTATCATTATCATTCTATTATTACTTGCGATGATGACCTTTTGTGATTCCGATCATCCTTAGCATTACTCTATTGAAAAGGTAATAATTAGTATCGGTCGGTGTGGATTACATTTTAATTATAATTGAACTTAATCCTCTCTGTGCCTCGATTTGAAGTACCTGGGGTATTGAACGCAGCTAAGCCGACTTTGAATACGGATTACATATAAGCAACATTTGTTGCTCGTACAATTCTATGGAACCCAATCAGAGAACGGCATAATTGGCTTTAAAGTTATGAGATTAATTCTAAACGCTTTTATCAAGGGCGCAACCAAAAGAATTTTCGTATTCATAAATAACCCAAGATCACCTCTTCTCGGAACCAAGTCCCGTCTTCGAGTTTCATTTCTCAGTAATACTGCCAAGAATTAAATAATCTTCCAACATTGAAAACCAATGAAAACCAACTATTGAGCCACAATATTCACCAACGGCGAACAGTACCTTCGGAGTAAATAAGTAGATTATCGGATATACCATGGTGGATTGAAAGATTTCTCGTCCAAAATGAACGTTCGCTGTTTCCGAATCAATTGAATTCAATCTTCAGATGTGTCGAGTCCAATTAATTCGTTATTACCAGCATACGAAACGTTGCTCGAACGGACCAATCGTTTGTATCGGTGCAATGGCCAAAGTCGCACGAATCAGAATATTGCAGTTTATAGTAGAATATGCATTAATTTTCTCAGCTTGTATCCGGCTTCGTTCAACCGGTATACGAGTAGCCTCTGTTTGGGCAAGTCACGTTCTGGTTATGCGATCAACTGTGTCAACCATCTTCAAAGTATCCGAGACAATTAATCGTGAATCGTATGATTGATCAAATATTTGACGTTTTCCGATTACTCGTCAACTTTGAGCATGACCGCGATTTCGGAGCAGTTTTACTCCGATCGGAATGACTCGGGAGGTATCCGATATTGCGGGTAGACGATAGCAAGGTGTTCCGATGGTTTAGCAAATTGAGACGACGACGTCGCGTCGTTACGTAACCACCTCCCTTAGCGCGTTTAACGGACGAGTTACAAGAGCCTCGGAGTCCTTTTTGGCCCTCCCCCGGCGAAGCTGGCGGGAGCCACCACCTCCGGACGATGGCGTTAGAGCTTGTAATTCTGATTGACTAGAATCGAAAGGAGATCCGTGCTCGGCCAGGCGCGCATCTTGCTTCACAAGGACTACGACGACGGGTCCGAGCTAAGCCGAGGCAGCTGAGGACCGAGGGGAATCACGAGGGACCCGGGAGGGGCCCAGGAGGGGCCGGATCGCGAGGGCCACGGTGGTAATTTACGAGGTACTGAAGACCTTGTACACTCCCACCCGCGAACGAACCAGCCTCCTTTCCCCGCGGAATCCAGTCCCGGTCCTAACTCAGCAATATGTTCCCCGGTGCGTCTACCACTTCACCAGGTTGCCTCCTGCGTTCTTCCAAACCTCGTTCTTCCTCTTTTTTCTTTTTTTTTTTTTTTTTTTTTTTTTTTTATATTTATTTCCCTCTGCGTTTCGTTTCCCCCCATTTCTTTGGTGTTTCATTTTATCATTCATTCTTTTATTCTTTTTCTGCCCACCGAGCTATTTGGCACTGCATCCGAGCGCTCGGTTCATTCCTTCGCAGTTTGATTCTATTTTTTGAGATACACAATTACACGCCATATCGAACGCTCTTTTATCCTCCAATTTTTGATCGCCCTTCGCGGCTGTAGACCTAAAAAGGTAAGGACAAGGTGTGCGGCGATCCCCTCGATATATCGACCGCGTACAGTTCCCCGTCACACGTGGCTTCGTCTTTTTTTTCCCACTCGGAAATCTAGGAAAATATTTCAACTATGCGCGATGTGCGCGTTGCACTTTTACCACAAGGCCGCGAGTTGGTAGAAATGCGACGTGAGAATGTTACTCGGCGTTTCGATGACTGGCAAATTTGAAGCGCACCGTAGGGTCTCATCGTTAGCACTGATTAAATATGCAAAATGCAGCGTTAAGTAGAAGATAATATTGATTCACCGTGTAATAAAACACACGCGTCGTCCTCTCTTACTTTATTTTATTTTCCTCCACTACACTATCGAAGCGTATACGATGCGGCGGAAGGTTTCGATCCAGTCCAACAACCGTGCTGCTGCAGGTATAATTTTACAGCCATGTATGATACCGAGTTTGCTCCGATTATAACGCGTGCGTTGTATAGCCCGCCACTAACACAGATGTATTCCATCCTTCCAACCAACTCATCAAACCGGTACCAGCTATGCCGGCGTGCGCTCCTCCCAAGCACCGCCAGCGACTCGAAGAGCTCTGAATCTGCACTTTTTGACGTCAATCCCGTCAATCGAATATACAATTATCTCGTATTAACTATATATATATATATATCTTGATTCGAAAAAACTGTCGAATGTACAGAAAAATATCAGATCTTTTTCGACTGCAGTCGTCGAGATCAGATCGTTTGATAATGTGCTGCAGGTATAGTGATGAATATTCTCTATTCGAGGAGTAAAATGAAACTCGAGTCGGGCGAGGACCCTCATACCGAGCGCATGGGATGACCAGAGGAACACCCAGTAGGTGGTGGATCCGGCGAGGCGTTCCTACATCGGCTCTACGCGGCAGCAGGAGCAGCATCCGTTGAGCGTCCGTAGCCTGCGCCATTCGAACATAATCTACATTATATCTATAAAGTATATGAGAAGAAACGAAAGGTCGTGACGTGGAAAGTTATTGGCTCGAGAATATATCTGCTTAAGTTTTCGACGCTGTTATCCAGGTGGTGGCAGCCGTCACCTCGCCGACCGACGGCTCCTTCTGATATAAGCCGATTCGGCGATTCTCGCGCACGTGTTTACGCACACACAGCTATTAGAATATTTAAGATCTACGCCAACTCTTGGGACGGACGACGCGAATATATCCGTCACGCTTGAAGATATCCACGCTAATCCATTTTACGGAAACGGTCGCTTTTTGCTTCGACCGACAGTCCGATTGCGTCTACCAACAGATCGTTAAAGTAACTTCATTATTGCATTGCGAGGAGGAAACTACTTGGGCGGTTCGCTGCAATCATCACCCGTTTTCTTCCTGCCGTTCACATGTGCGCGTATACGGCGTAATATAGGTATACAACGCTTCGCTCCTCCCGTAACGTATGTACGTATACACCTAGGCAATAAGATTGTGCAGGTGCACTAGCGCGGCTTAGGATCACCTTTGATAGGAACAAGTGTGTGTATTCGTTAACCAACATCGTTCGCGTGTATTTCTACCTATACGTGTGTGTGACGACAAGTCTCTAAACTTGCACCACATTTATACGGGCAAACAGCTGTACGCAGTCTACGGTACAAGACGTAACAACGAACCACCAATTACCGGTCGTCCCATTCGCCTTTTATACTGTTGGTATAGAGAGAGCATAGGAGCTACAGCCAGCGGACTCAATGTCTTCTGAATAAGACTCACTCGGATGTTGTTTTCTGCGGTTCCGTTCTTTCGAAACGTAAGACGTCCCAGCAGTCGAATAAACCTGCTGCAAAACTACGGGCATCCGACGAACGTGCATACTCACCTGACGGTTTATGTATACCTCCGAGCTGCAGAATTGAATACGTGTATATATACTGTACGGGAGAGAAGGTACCTGTAATCGGCTAATGAGCATACACGATTTCTTGACGATGCATTTTTCAACTTGACAGAGGGGCTCTCATTCAGGTGGGCCCTTGCGCAGGGGGGGCTACCTTCGCGCGCTCGTGTGTGCGTGTGTAGTGTGTGGTGTGTGGTGTGTGGTGTGTGCGTGAAAGAAGAGAGAAAAAAAGAAGGAGAGAGACGCCGGATTAGAGGGAGAGGAGTTAAACGCCGAGACGCCACTGACCGCGATATATTAATGTCCAGGCACACGCTAGACGGCGATTATGCACGTAAGAAGTGTCCTTGGAAAAGGATGCGCTAAGCGTGTACAGGTTTGTCTTTCAAAAGCTGCTTTCCAGCATAGCGAGACGTTCCTCTATTACCTGGAATATTACACGTGTCCCGCTCGAACCGGAAAGGGGGATACATCGGTATAGCGATGCCATGCCTCTTTACACCCAATTTGTTTTCTTTTTTCTCAGCTCGTTTATTTTTTAGAATATCTGTTGAACAAGATTTCTGATTCCGGGTTACCGGAAAAACTGATCGTCACTCGTTGATATCTTATGGACTTGAAAGGGTGCAACAAGTTATGGGTATGCCGACTGTGCTTTCGCAGATTTCACCTTTGGCGGAATTAATTTGGAGGGTTGTGAGCAACCAAGATTTGTATAGAATCGGAATGACGGATGAAGTTATGACGAACGTGTAAGTGAAAAATTCGTATTTGAAAATGCTGTGCGAGATATCCACTACGCCCCTTTATTCGGTTTCCGACATATATCTATATATATATATACATATATGGCACGATTGGATCTCACGGGAAAAGCTGTAGATCTCAACACTTGACCAGTTCGGTAAGCAGGGCCAGATCCTCGGCCGGATCTTTTTCAGCTCTTCGCAGTCCCTGAGACCGCCGCATCGGACCGCTAGAGATGTAACGCGAGAGCACATTACCCAGCATTAAGTCACGGAGATAGCCGGCCGCGTGGGAGGCAAGGCGAGGATCTCGACACACGCATGGTGCATCATCCTTTATTTTGTAAATTGGAATTCGCCGTTCCGAGAACAAAGAAACATTACTTTCTGCCAGTTGTGACTTTCGAGCCTGGGTTTTCAGCTTGGCCATATCCTGCGCTCGGACTATACGGTAACGATACTCGGGGCGTCGAACCTTCAGTCTTCAACTGGTCAAAGCAGAATAACTCGCTCTCATCGTCGGATAGAATCCTGTAAAAATTACAATTTGCGTGAAAATTGACTCGACAGAAGATGTGACTGATTGTGAGTCCGGTCAAGTACGAGCTTTATTATTCATTATCTCCCGTTTCGTTCCAAATCACTGATTCTTTTTCTCGTGAAATTGAATCGGCCCGTCCAGCTGAAATACTTGACAAAAAAATTAAATAATGAAGGGGCAACGAGCTTCTAGGGCATCCAATTCACTTGTTCTGTTACAATGTATAAAGAGAGATTTCATTACTGCACCTAACTTTCAAAAATCGTGTCGTTGGAGTTGAAAAAAAGTTGGTGGATTTCTTCTCTACCGACTGTTTAACTTTCCTCGAATTTTTTTCTCTCTTTTTTTTTTCTTTTCCGTTCGCTCGGCTTGGTCCGCGAAGCGAAATAGTAGACATTAGCGATTCCGTGTGTTCGTTCATGAGATTCCGCCGAGAGATCTCTCGGTTCGTGTTTCTCGTTTTCTTCTGCAGACTTATTCTTTTTCTCTTCTCTTCTCTTCTCTTCTCTTCTCTTCTCTTCTCTTCTCTTCTCTTCTCTTCTCTTCTCTACTCTTCTCTTCTCTTCTCTTCTCTTCTCTTCTCTTCTCTTCTCTTCTCTTCTCTTCTCTTCTCTTCTCTTCTCTTCTCTTCTCTTCTCTTCTCTTCTCTTCTCTTCTCTTCTCTTCTCTTCTCTTTTCTTCTCTTCTCTTCTCTTCTCTCCTGGTTTACTTCCCGCCTTCCTTCCTCCCCTGCACGTCCCGATTCGTTTCGATTCGTTTCCCCTCGTTTTCTCGATTAGTGGTGTGTTTGAAGGCGCAAGGAAGGTGCAAGCACACAACCCGGCCTGCGGGTCCTCCCGTAGTACTCGCAATCTTACGGCAAGGACAGAACGAACGGACCCCGCGCGCGTCTTATCTTGGTTCGAGTCGCTGTTTTCTGTTTTCAGTTTAATTAATTAGATTCATTTTTACGACTCTGGCTGGCCTTTGATGTTACTGGCGGCGTATCACAAATACACACCTAGCAGCGACTTGGGATTTACCAGGGTGCGGGACGAGTGAATCTCTTTGATCTTACTGGGACCCGTCATCCACCTGGCGTATGGCGCTTCCGAAGTCGACAAGGACCATATACCGTACCGACACCCTCGAATTCAAATTTTATACATCGTTGGCGCCCTTCAAAGTTCATGAGCACAGTCGCTCGTGTCGATGATTGTTTTGGAGAAAACTTTGGCGATTCCTTCGCGTTGATTTTCTCGTCGTCAACGTTAACCGAAAACGCGATCAATTTTCCGGTATATCAACATTCTTGGACCGCGTGCGTCACCATTCAACTTTCAAGTTCTACCTCACAGCTTAAGCGGTCAAAGCTATCGAAACCGTGGAATAACAATTGTTTGGTAAGTTCGTTCCGTAGAGAAACTCGCAGCGTTCTCGAGCGATGAATCGCAGACTTTCCCTAATTTCGTTTCATCCCTCCCTTTCATACCTTTGCCTTCGGCCCACCCTTAGCCGCGTATTTATCCTTTACTCTGCTTGTGTAACGAAGACAACACCGTCTTACCGTGGTCAGAATGGAATGGAATAAAGTCACGAGTTAATTTGCATGCTTGAACGGAGCTAATTACGGGTCTTGAACTCCTCCCTGTTTTCTACCTTATAGGCATACCGTATATACATACTCTTCCGGATTTTTTTTATTCCCTTTGTCTCCCCCACGATCGTGCTTCGCAGACTCGTGCGCGATATTACGTTTCTGGTGCTTGTCCGCGGGACTTCTCTACACCTTTCCCATTCTTCGGACCGCCCACGGGCATCATTGGTTCTTATCTTTCCTGGAGAGTCACACCGTAGCACACCACCACCACCACCGTCACCTTTACCACCGGCACGAAGACCCTTTCCTATAATCTTGAGCGGATATCTCATTGGTCGAAGGCGCGAGATGTCGACCGGTTCACCTGTGCCGCTCGAGTTGCGTCATCGACCTTTGAAATTTGAGGCATCGGCGGAGTGTTTGACAGCGTGGTACCTGAGCCACGTAAATGTATTTCGTATGTGTATATCTCTATATACGGTCGACGATTCTCGCGCAGTACAGTAAATTCGAAATCTCGAATGGTTGCGCGTGAGCTGTCGCTGCGGGTTCTCCGCTTCGATGATACTTGACCGGTAAAATATGTTGACGCAAATGGACTTCCTGCAAAAAATCATATTAATTATCACACCGATAAACTGGTGGCGAGAGATCGAACGATATCGTAGCTATTCACGTTTCACCGTGCAGCTTGAGTCGAAACGATGCACGAAAATAGCAACACCGCATACCAATTGCAACAAGAATTGAAATAATTCAAGCAGGCAAACTTGCGTACGCGGTGCATTTTCTACACCTGCAACGTCATTCG
Organism: Athalia rosae; assembly: GCF_917208135.1. NCBI lineage: Eukaryota > Metazoa > Arthropoda > Insecta > Hymenoptera > Athaliidae > Athalia > Athalia rosae. Next base: position 20,494,970 of record NC_064026.1, on the reverse strand, counting down.
ACTCGTTCGGAAATAGTTCAAAGTTATTATAGTCTTTGTATCTTCCTTTTGTGTTAATTAAATTTTTGAATCCACTCATACCCGATGATAATCGTCGTTCTACATGGAGCATCAATGGCATTGATTCGAGTGGAAATATAATATATTATCACTTGGGGATATTAAAATTTGATATGCATGAGATACGATAACTTAATTATTGGAATTCCTCGTAGAGATTCTCCCCGTTGATTGTATGAAATATGAATTTTGGCGTTCATATGGAATCGGCAGCTTAAATCACAATTATAATATACCGTTGATATCCGAAACGAGGGGATCATATGGGTTTGATTAGTCATGCCTTGCCACAAAGCGGATAAATAATAATTATGATTATTCCTGACGTATAAATTTTGGATATCCACGATTAGGGCGTCGACCGAGAGCCGGCTCACGGCTGCTTTCTAATAGAGATGTCACATCTCGTAATCATGCGACGCACCGTTGCAACCGTACACGGTAGTTCGGTACCCGCGGAGATGGAATCCCCCTCCTCGGTGGACGATCAACTGCAGTCCCTACGCGACGCGACGATCATTTCGTCTCCTATATTTCGTACGTTCTTCGATTTTCAGGGTCTATCTTGCATTATACAATATCTTTGTACTTGTTAAATCCGCTCCAATGAATAAGGCGTGTGAATTACATAACATCGATAATAATTTATGCCCAGGTCTGACGTTGCATTCACCCCTTGCAACAGTTAGTTAATCAACTCGTCGTCCAACCGTACCAACTTTTACCAACGTCGTACCCTTCTCTCCCTTCGTTCAGCTGCTCATCTTTTCATCTGTCCATTTCGCTCGAATATTTTCCCACTCTTCCGCCGCGAGTTGACGTCTTTGAACATGGTACATTCTTGAGATTTTTTCTCTCTCTTTTTTTTCTTTTTTCCTTTAAATAAAGCCTATTATACCAGTTGACCAATTTCCGACGTTCTCTTTGTGTGTATACTCTCTATTTACCGTATGTACATACATATAATCTGGAGATTTTACGTCTGGAGCGGAGGTACGGTGGCTAGAAATGGTAAAAAGTCATCTAATACCCCGTTCGTACTTTATTTGATTCTAAAACTTTGGTTGAATATGGTAACGAACCTCGTAGTTTACACCCATACACCTCGCGACTGGGTATACTAATTCTCTCCGACATCATGATGAGTTACCCTATCAAGTCCAGCACCTCCACTGATCTAAGGTTTCATGTTTCCCGGGAGAATTCTGATCTTCCAAAACTTTCCTGCACACGTATGCGCTACGTGGCTGTACGTATAGTTTGGCTCCCTCCATCCATCTCCAAATATATTTATATGTACATATTTTATATACACACGTGCTTTCGCACGCTGACGTACATTGTTATACTACGGTACAAAGCTTCGCGATACGAGTGATACCCGTATGTAGGGGATACTTGCGCGCAAAACGCTGCACAGAGGCATGGAGGGGTGCGCACCGATGAGTATACCTGCTTCACGCATGCAGGATGATCGGAGTGGCGTTTTCCAGCTTTTTGTTCGCTCGCGTGCTTCTTTGACACCCCCTACACTCGTTCACCCTCGACTCATACGCCTCTCGCTCATTCTTCTGTTTGCATCGCACTTAAACGCACGGTAGACTACACCGATAATATAGGTGGTAAGTGGATGAATGGCTTTTTTTACTTGGAACGCAATTGGATTTGCGATATAAAAACCTACTCCGGAGCTGATGGCGACGATAGGGTTCGGGTGGAATTCGTACTCGTATATATGCTATCCCCGCACCGCTGTGGGGGGTTGTCGGACGTATCATAGGTAAAGCCAGGTACTTTTACTGGAACAACGAGGTTTGGTGGTGTCTCAGTAAACTACGAATTTACACGTTTATTGTTACATTAATAATTCATGGGTGTTGCGCAATTTTTAATCAGCTGCCGCCTGCCATTGATTGATGCTTCGATGGTTCGACGCCTCGCCCCCACGGGGCTCCGCATTTGCATACAGAACGAAACGTAAAAGTATTGACTGACTCTCGCATTCCTACGTACATATAAACCCAACCGGCGAGGCCATTGGGACGTTACGCTATACAGCAATTGCAATTATGCACTATTATTGCACAGCTGTACTCCGGAGAGATACGATGAAATATCGAAATTCTGCTACCGTGTGTTTAGCCAGTTTCCTCTGCAACGTTATTCTTGCAATCTGCCTTTTCATTGATCGTTTCGTTTCATTATTCGAGACACAAATACACGGCGCGTGCGATTCCAACCAAGACTGTCGAATAAAACGGCCGTCGATAGTTGTACGAAAAAATGACCGATGTAAAAGTTGGATGGTTCGATAGGGCCTCTACAAATTTCGGAACAGTTTATGACCCCGATACAATTCACAAACCAATAAAATCCTACAGTATCTGATCATAAAGCAAACGAATAATCCCTTTTACCGTTAAACCTTGACCACCAAATGTTCGTTAATCGTATAGAGTGATTTTTGAATAATGTCAATGAAGATGGCTGTGACTCAACACGAAATGATCATATCCGAAATAGAAATGACCAGATCTCTCGAAAAGACACAGAAATTATGAGGTATGTAGGTATACCCTAATTTCTTTTACCTTCTTATTCGCATTTCCAGTTTATTGGTCATCGTCACTTCTGTTGTGACTTTGAAAATAGTAAAGACAGAAGATATTCAACTCTTCTTAATTGGTGCGGAAACAGATGAGGCGTATCGAATTTCGTTCTCTTTTCCGTTTTTTTCATTTACGACCTTCGCAAAGTTCATCGAAGTTTATTTCGTACCACACTTCTATTTTGTTTTGCTCACCGACATACCGCACCTACATTTTATGCTCTTCTGACGAGCCGGGTGTTTTTTTTTTTCTCCTCAAAAGTGTTCTCATGTTTGTTGCTGCGGCCTCGGGGAACGGACGTGCCACGTCTGGCGCACGAGATATCAAAAAGTGACCGTACGTACAATCAGTAATGTTCCATGTACTAGTGACTTCAAATGTAGCCGTCGAAGGTTGTTAATATCCAATAAATCTTCCGCGCGCTTACTTTCCGATTACATCTATCAAGGATCATACCTCGGGATCCGTTCGATAATGGCGCGTGAAAACATTGACTCAGCTTTTTACGACGCCCGGTACTGCGCTACGCAAAAAGTAGTCTCGTTATCAACCGTTTTCAAAAAAAAAAAATGTCCCGCTTCAAACTTCGAAAAATCGTTAACGTTCAATTATCGAACGTGAATGGTAGATGCCACGATAAGAGCATATTATCCAAACTTTTGCAACCGTCAAAAGCATCGCACGAACTGCGGCCGATGTGGTGAACGTTGGCATAACGCCTACTGTGCCACTCATTCCGTTGGGGGCGTACAGGCATTAGCGAGAAATAATAGAAAAAAAAAACGACAGAAAACTTCTTTAAAAATATGAACGATCATCGTTATGACCTGTACAGCACAATGGGGTGACAAGGAACCCACAGCGGCTAATGTACCTTGGCCGCCAAGCACACCTCGCCAGAAGCTATTAAATTTTACGATTTATAAAACAATACCCAAGTGCAGTTTATTGGCGAGGGTGGGGCACCACGGGGGTAAATCCCGTATGGTCATTGGAAGAAAGTATTTGCCATCGCGCCGTGTGCCTGCTGCTCGCTGCCAGCTTCTGACTTCTGACTCCCGTACCAGCGTATAGTACCCACTCTTTCGTCTGTCTGACTACCGAGAAGCACACGTTCGAGGTTGTCGAACTTATACGCTCGTTCAAATAAACACTCTCAGCTCAAGATTTTATACACCTACCTACCTACCTACCTACCTATACCTACCTCCGACTTTGGCGACGTCACGTTCAAGTCGTTGCGTCGACAGGCTCTTTCGTCTGCCATATTGGAACGTTATGATTTTTACCACACGCTAGCTTAAGGAACGTACCCCGCGCAATATCGTGAATTTGTTTGAATACCCGGCAAGCCGTGTACGTCGGGGATTTTACATGAATTACCTCTTCGATCCCAACATTATTGTCTGATATTCTCGATTCTCCGATACTACGTGAAAACAAATTCCTCGCGTTTAGTATGGCTCACGAATTTTCTGTTGTAGGTCTACTCGTGTCGGTTTCAACGAATTACGCGCGGATATCGTCAGTTCGTCGTTATTATATTTGCGGAACTTCTGAAATTATATGCAGCTGTCGCTTCCGGTGTTTCGGGGCAGACTGCGGAGTAAAGTATTTATTCGTGACTTTTCTAGCTGTGTACATAAATTCACGAAAATTGAAACTTATAGTGAAAAAAAAAAATTATCATCGAAAAGTATTGATTAATGGGGAAATTTCACACGCTTACTTTTGATATTAATTTTGAATAATTCCACTTATTTCCAAGCGAAAAAGTTTCATCTCCAGAAACCAGTTCCGAATGTTGACATTCGACAAATGCAAATACTCCGTACTGCATACGCAGGGGCCCATCAAACTTAACCGGAACAAAGCTGAGGGGGATACGATTTATTTCGATTCGACTTCAGTCGTAGACTGATTTACATCCAGCAAACAATAGACACGTTTACTGTGTAGACGACGGTCAGAGTTCTACTGCGGCTATACTCATTTAATTACAATTCTTTCATTCTTCCGTTTAATTGAATTCTAATCCCAGCATACGCACACCGCAAGGATTATATTATCAAGTATCAACCTCACGTAGTCGTTGTTTATCGATATGCGTAGGTATGATTTATTAATAAAATAGCAAATCCAAGGGTGCAGTAACCGCGCTGACCTTTGGAATCCGCACCCCAACGAGCGAATAAATCTGTCACACCGCGGCAAGGAGTACAGGTGAAAGCTGATACAGCAGAATACTTGTACACCGCGACAACGTATCGCCTTGTTGTTTCATGCGATTTTCGTAATTTCACACACACCCATTCGAACGCGTAGTGGCGATATGCAAAAAACGTCGAACGGCGAGTCGTATTCCATTGACCTTGTCAGTTCAACGAAGATTCGAAGATCGTTCACTGCGTCATACCGTAGAGACTTTGAAAGTAAGAGCATAGCGTAGAATGACTCGTTTTATGTACCCTTGGACTGACTCAACCGTAACAGAGCTAACCCAACGGTGCGACGCCACTGTCATTTACGCGGTAGTAATTGTCATGGTTGCCCGTAGAAGCAGGGACGCTACCCGCCTCACGCGTCTCAATTCAAACTTCCTTCCTACTATACACCATAGCGAAAGTAAAACGATTCACGCCTGAGACCCTTCTACATTAACCGCTGCGCATTTGACTTTTGAGCGTCAGGTGCGGGTTGGTTTATATCTACTGGCGACTACGCGGTTACCTATAGTATATATAACGTCGAATACTCTTAGCTATGCATACCTGCGACGGCTAATAGTTAACCGAAGTTCACACTATAGTTTGCTATCGACGGAATATCTTTCGCGCATCGCCATGTACAGTGACTGAACACCTCGCCGCTAACTTTGCTCGTAATTAAATGCCTTTATACGTCCGAGTGGTGAACATAGAGACGATTCGCCGTAAGATGTGTGTGTACGCATACGTACATGTATACCTGTATTGCGGAAAGTTGCTAAGAATAGCAGAACACCAGCGCGATCGCGGACTTTCTTAACTGCGAACTACAACTTGTTAAGAATTACAGGTAGGCTCAGACCGCGATAGAAGCCAAGTGGTTAAAGAGCTTGGCGCATTCCATGCGGATTCTCGCGTTCTCGAGGTGTCGCGTTTGCGCTATTACTGTCGCTGAAAAGTCTTCATTTGTCACTTCTATGCGTTAAACACTCGCCGCTGTTAGGTATGTACTTCTTTACCTCGGTTACGACTCGTCACCGGTATTACGCGAATCATCGCGCCTAATGTCAAACGGATGAACGATGATTAACGGTGTTTCTCGAGATAGCTGGCGCGTGACGTTTTCGACCACTTGTGATAAATAATCTCCGTTCAAGCAGCGGGGTGATCACAAAGTCTCGCTTATGATTTCTAATCATTTATAAATGCTCGTCAAGTCATCATAGTTAACTTTCATACATTTAACATACACGCTTATGTGTGCGGTATACCAAGAGGCAATGCTCCAGGAAGTCGTTCAGCAGGATACGTAAAGGGTTGTTAACCGAGGTCGAAAAGCTCCGCTCTGGGTTAACGGTTCGTTCGTATTTTCTTCTTTTTTTTTTTCTGCTCTTCATTCTGTTAATTATTTATCTTCACCCGCCTATACCCATACGCCTGTAACGAGTAGATGATTGGCACACTGACTTGCAGATTCACGCCCGTCTCGTGTTCACTTCGTGACCGTGTTTGAGGTGTAGTACCCTTGTGTAGTTGTACCGAAATTCCCGTAGGGCTGCATATGCGCACCTTTTTCAATCGTTCGATCGATCTTGCGTTGTTACTCAGGCATGAATTTTTTTTTTTTCTATGCATGCTACGTTGGTAGATATATCACTTGTGACTTTCTTTTTAATTCGGTCATTTTTTTTTTCTCAACAAAGCCGTTATCAGTTATTCTAGAGATTGATATAGAGTTCGTTGAAATTTATGTATGAGAAAAAATAAAAATAGCCGGTATATATATATATATGTGTGTGTTCTCAATCGTTCCGGTGCTTATCCATCGAGGCGTACGGTCGAAAGACGATACCGGACAAGACGTCGGGACGTTTTTCGGCGTCGCGACGTGACGCAAGGTAGTGCCGGTTATCCGCCCGTATCTGGTTATCTTCTCCGTGCTGTCAAAAACATTCTTGCCGCGTAACACAATGCGGCGTTCGCATTCGTTTCGTGGTGAAGCCTTGAAGCGATGACCACTACAGTGCTACTACCTCCTGTCAAGAAAAATAATAACCATTATCGTTCTGACAGCTATTAATTATCTATCTGCTGCTACGGTATGACCGATGGACTCTGGTCATGATGCCTTAATACCGAGGTGCTTTGTGATCTATAAAACTTTGTGCAAAATTACTTCAAGTACCAATATATACTCAAAATATTTAGACCATGGTGCCGATTCGATCGATAGGAATTCTATCGATTCGCGTTTACGCAGCAGATCGTTTCTATCGCTCATGTATGTGCGATTGGGACCAGAGCTTGCGTTCGGTACATAATGGCACTTCCGCTAAAAATTACTGGCATTTATACTAGTTTACAGTATTCATACGGTGGAACGAATCGAGTAGGTATTGGTTACGCAAACGTATACTTATGCAGTAACACCAAATTATCACGTCCAGTAATACGTTGTTATTGACACGCAATATACGAAGGTATTGTGAAGAATGATTTCTTGTTCATTTTATGTCTATATAAACGGAGGATGTGTAATTTTCTTCATTGAAATACGAAATTTCGATCCTCCTTATTACCTGGAATCCTACAAGGCTCATTATTTTCTGCTCCATTACATATTTTGCCCTCTTTCTTTTCACTTTTCTTTTAACTTATTGTAGATTTGATTGAAAACTGTCTTCTTTTAGAAGCGAACGGATGTACCATATACGTCCTCGCAATGAAGCGTGATTCTATTAAAAAATGCCATTGCCCCGTAATTATCTCCGGTGAGTACCTCGCATCACAACACGTGACTGATGTTTGACCGTTTGTCCGCATACTGTGTCTCGTAGCGCAAAGTCGAAATTGCAATGTCGTAATTCGGAGAATTACGATTACCAAACGCTTCAATTCTCTCGATTCTACCGATTAGTGGATGATGATCCATTCATGTTATCATCGGAGGCTCGCCCGAACGGCGCATTCCTTCATGTGTTAGAAGAGGACTATAGTTTGAACTAAAGTTCAGCTCCAAGTCAGTCTCTACAAAACCCGTCCTTCCGACTTTCGGCCCTTTCATCGTTTACGCTCACGCGCCAGGTGTCTGTAACTCGTTTATATAGAACACATAAGGCTTTTAACAATCGGTCGGTTTACTCGATTTTTATTTCCCGAACATTGAACGTTCGCAATACGAACCGGCTGTTCATCACTGAGGTTGCGTACATACATACGTAACAGTAACAACGCGACTTTCGTGTCGCCAGCATCGTATGTACCATAGTTGGTTCGTAAAGTCGTCGTACGGTGAGCTTCGCTTTTCTGTAATCGGAGTCAGGCTGCTTGCCGGGTCTGACGTGAACTGACGTGTAGCAGATTAATTGTGCGTAGCGTGCGATGCGCGATAAGTGAGGAGAGCTCAAAGGGGGAGATGGATAAACGAGAGAAAAGGAACAGCGCGAGGACGAGGGAGAAAAGAGCCCGGCCGGCATCGGGAGAAGGAAGAGAAGAGAAGAAGAGAGGAGACAAGAGGAGAGGAGAGCAGAGCTTTTTCTCCGTCCTGCATCCACCTTGAACCCTTCTTCACCTCCACCTTCTTTCTCAACCAGCACGGGCGGTTGACGAAGGGAAAGGGGAACACCGAACCTCTGCCAGCCAGGTTCTCAGAAGCTACCGGTACTAGTGGAATCTTTGCGAGCGAAGAGGAGCGGGATTAAACTGCCAAAGGGTATATTTATCGGGCGAGAATGTATGCAGAAGCGCGGACATTGCTACAAAGGGGCCGCTCGTTCTGCGCAGGGACTCGGGACTCGAGACTTGGAGTTGCCGGAGTCAGCCTTGACGCAGGGACTGCCGGCCGTGGATGGCAAGATTCAACCAGGTCCATCCATGCGTACCTACGTGCGTACGTGCGGGTAATGGATCGCGCGACTTCTGCTCCCCTCGATGCTCCTCGGTATAAGCGTAGCAAAAGCAACAGCGCCGGGCATCGGCATCGGTAGCGGCATAGCGCTGCTGTTTCTGTAGGAACCGGCGCCCGTTCCACTTCAATTGCTGTTTCTCGCAAACTTCGAACTCCCGGAGTTTCCTCCGTACCGGGATTCTTCCACGACTCACCGGCGATCCTCCCGGATTAGATACTATCTGAAAATCCTTTCAGAGTTTGTTATAACGAATGTAGATCCGCGAACAGCGCCTACTTCCAGTAAAATCTAGGACTCGCTGCACCATCGGCAGGGGATCTTGGAAGAAGGAATCATTTCCTTTTGAGTACGGGCGCAGCAGCGAAGCCAAAGGACTAGCAACTTTCGTATATTACGGCGTATACCCGCGATGTCGCCGCGAGACTTTGGGTACTGAATTTCAGGGATTCGTTTGCGGGTCTGCCCGTAGGAGTCCCTCTTATAGGCGAACCATGTGGCTGCGGAGGGTCGGTCGTTCAGTTCGCCGTGGAAGCTGCTCTCCGCGGAGCTGCGGAGCTGCTGCGGTGTGTATTTTTATTGTAGCAGAATAAGAGTTTATCCGTGCGCCATCGAGACCGACGTCGTTGTGGCTTTGCATTCCACCGGACGCTCAACGGGCATTGAATATATCATCGCAACACCGTACACGAAGCGAACGTCACGCGGTCAGTCTCACGAACAGGTTTAAAAGGTGTTACTTGGGTCCCGTTACAGAACCTCTTCCCTCCTCGCTTTACCGCCTTCTCCCCCTAATCCTCCATAGGCCACATCCGAAGCCCACCCGTCCGAAAGAAGCGTGCAACGGCGAGGCCCCGCATCTAGATCTAGTCGCCATGCGTCGCTCTTTATCCCCATGTCGAGGGCCGAACCTCCGAACTTGAGCGAGAGATTGGCGGCCGGGGCCCTGTGCGTGACTCACGCGCGCCCGCTTCGGGCAGATTGATTTCCTGATTGATTGATCATATTAGACACGGAGCGGATTATCTGGGATCCAGGACGTTTAGCCGATGTTTAGATAAGCCTTGAGCTGTAACTTGCGTGTCCTCCTGCAGGCATTGCGATGGAAAGTCACGGCTAAAATGTGTATTTGTTAACTTTGTCCAATGTAATGCACATACGTGCGTACGTAATATACTTGATGGATTCACAGTCAACGCTTGGGATTTAGTTGGAGTTGCTCGAGTTCGGTAACGGAGTCTTTTCGACACTTGGAAATCGATCGTGTATCGCGCAAGAGTGTGATGAGTTGTACAAATCTGTTTTCACCGATCAATTGATCAAGTGTCAACGGAATCCGAGTGACGATATACCTTCGAGATTATAATTCTGTCAAAAAAAGGGTATACATACGGAACATAGGTGGAGATGCGTGATTATCCGACATGAATCGGCTGAAAAAAAGAGAAAGAAAGAGAGAAGGAAGGAACCGCAGGAATTAATAAGAAGAAAGTGGCAACTTTTTCGTGCTTTCAATAAATAAATCCTGTGATAATCTGAAGAAGGATTTATCGTCGAATGACGATAGAAACGACAGCTGTTACTGTTAAACTGTCCACGAAAGGTGGCATTCCCCTCGGAACGGTTGCGAGCGACGCTAGCCCTGGGTTTAAGAGTCGACAAAGTCAGCCTGATATACATCAGGAATCGTGGCATGAAAAGAAACAAATACACGTAGATGCTGCGAGCAAACAAGTCGAAGGAATTGATCGAACGATAAAGTCACTAACAAGTGTATACGATTGATATCTACTCGATATTACTAATAATAAAATTATTTCGAAAAAAAGCTGAAAATATCGAAGACTCACAATCAGCGGTAACCGGAATGATCTCTCTGAATCTGTACGCCGATGACGGATACGAAACCCGTTAACCGAAGTCATCCGATTGCGCGTAGTTATGCACGACCTAGGAAGCATCCGAGACGAGCTTACAATCGGCAGCGGACACCCAGCGTGCCTTGGCTAACGGCGTACCAATTAAAGCCACATTCACGCTAGCATTCGTAATCGTAGCCTCGTCAAAAGTGATACGCATTGTTGACCGAACCGTTGCTCATCGACTAACTCGCGCGTTTCCATGACGTAACTACCAGAAATACGTAATTAACGGCTCATTGACGTTTCTTCCCTCGGTCTCACGCGAGCTCGCGTATTGCATTACACGGTGTCGGTTTGTACTCTCGAACACTCCGCAGTCAATGGGATACAAATGGTTTCACTTGGCGCACGGAATCGGAAATATAGTTTATCGTTAATAGGGTGCGCAGCGATGATGATAAATTTTGTACGATTGCAACACTTTCCTAGGTGATGTGGAGGTACATCAACGACCTTGACTCATCCCCTTGACTAGAGTTGGCAAACCAATTTATAATGACGTAATGATTGATCTTCGGCCGCGGTACATTCGCTGTCGAGTAACCCAAAAAACTATTTGTTCGTTCCAGATGATCGAACGGGTATACCATTAGTTTGCCTCTTGTAAAAAATACAAAATGAAAAGACTGAATTAAAATCAGTTCTATCTGGTTTTTCAAGTTGATTATAATGTACACGTACGCGAGTAGCTTCGACGACCGACGTGACAGATTATCTCTCGTTTTCGAATCTTTTTTCCGAAACTTTTTTATTCATTTTTATTATTTTCATTTTTAATACCCTAGATCGGAGCAAGTTACATTGATGCAGCTTAACATAATGCGAACATCACTCAGCGTGCGTGGATCCGATTCGAAATTCTTGTGTTACCTCGCTGCGTATCCGACGTTTCGAACAACACGTAAATCCTCGCACACGACACTTCTTTGGTTAGTTATTTCCACGAGGACTTCTCTTGGTCCAGTTAGCATTATCTTGTTTCATCCGATTATAATCCTTGTTGCCCTGCTCATCTTCAATTTTCGATCAGGTAAACTATCGATTATTTGATTCATTACATTCCAATAATATATCGATTCTTCACTTCCAATCACTACCTCACCATCCCCCCGAAATGATGGAAGTTTGAAATTACAATTATGCAAGAGAACTCGATTGTCGATTCTTGCGAAAGCTCCCTTGATGCAATTTTTATAGACCAATTCCATTTCCCGTGAATCACATCTTGGTCCTTTCACTTCAGAAGTACTTTTCTGTTTGCAATCTATATCCGAATGACATTTGGATGAATGTGGATGAGTTTCCTCTCCTTTATCTAACGTTATACTCTTAACGGTTTAAGAATTAGAAACACAGTGGCGATTTCGTTACAGTCGCAGTAGAGACTAGGCGTCGCGACGTCGCGCGAAGTCACAAAATATACAAGTTTCTCGTGAGAGAGAAAGTTAAGACAGTTGTGCCACCGCCAGGTTTGCTGCACTCTACGAATGATTATCTTCTGGTTCAAGCATATCAAATACCACAGATCACGCGCACCGTGTTCCCGTGGTTCGTTCACGTGATCGGCCATCAAAGCAAATCCGTAAAATTGCATTGTCTTTCCGATAGAATTGTACGCAACTTGAAAAAGGTGGCTCATATAATACATTTGCATATAATTTCCAGGTCTTTTATAGGTTGTGCGCTAACGCTGTATATATCATTTCGTGTTTCAGGTAAGTCGAAGCATGTCTGCTTAATGTATCCAGGTCATCGCTTCGCTAGCTAAAGCAAGCTGAACTAAACAGAGGTCAAGTAAGGTGGAAGCGGTCTGAGATCCAAGCGAAATAGGTATATCGATACAATTCTTCACGGACTTGATGGCTGGTCGTTCCTCCCGGTAGAATTTCAAATATTTTATTCCCGCCATTCAGTCAGAGGTGGTGGAATTGTTTCTGTGCGGTGATTAGGTAACTGATGTTTTCAGGTTGTTCGAATCCATTCTTTTCTCTTCGATTCGATCGTTGAATCTGGTATTGGAATTCCTCTGTACTCTCTCACGATGCATTTCGTGAGTCAACCTTCTTGTTTTCGTTCACTCTCTCCCTCGCTCGTTGTTATTTCTTATTTCCTATCCTAGACGAACTTGCGTTACTCTCCGTATCCTCGTACCAGTACCTACTCCCTGAATTCAACCATTGCGCTTGTTACTTTCTTCAAACTCGATCGTGCGCTCTTCTCAGCATCGCTCGTGTCAATTTCTTTTCACTGTCACTATCTCTCTCTATTTCAAATTACCCACGAGCTCGTTCGTTGTCTGTCACGTGGATAATCTTTATGTAAGAATCTAGCGTCAATCGATATCCTTTGATGCGCATGTCTTCTGTCTGTTCTAACATGAGGGAAACTGGTCTTTATGATATCGATGCACGACTGAATATTTCTATTCGAAAAATACTCTCACAGAACTTTTGCAGAATAGAAAAATCTTCGCACCGTTGTAGAACGTAGCTACGCAGAACTTGACTTCGATGGATATTGATCGATGAATTATGCATAACCACAACCAAGATTTAAAGCTTATCATTGAATTTATTCATCGCCACTCGCAATCGAATTTTTTGAATAATATTATCCAGATAACCAAAACGTAAAGACACGCCAGCGTTTTGTTACTTTCAAATATTTGAAGAAATAACTCGTTCCAATCAATCGAAGTTCCTTTTCAAATTGATGTTTTTGTTCGGTGAATGAGTAAAATTTCGATGAATATTATAGACTTTCCCATTTCGTTGAATTCGTCAAACTACTTCGTTCAACTAAATCGAGACGTATAATGGCAGAAAAATTTGCATCACGGATATTCAAATTAGTTCTACATGTTGATTCGTGATCCGTAAACATTTCTCACGACTAAACTTCAGTTGTAAATCGCAAACGGACATTTTGGCAGCCTTCTCTCTTTTCATTGCCAAAACTGTCTCTCACGAGGCGCACATACAAAGCCTGGTAAAAAAATGCATAACAAAAAAAATGACCATCTACTTATCCGCGAATTCGTGTACGACCAAAAGATGCTTTACGGCAGAAGACCTGCCGCGATGTCGTTCGTAGTTAAAATTTGGATTACTGCCAGGTAGCCGTTCGCTTTTACAATTTTTTTTCTCATGATTCTGTCTTTTCCTTTTTCAAGCAGAATGTGATCGAGAGTCTCGTTTGTTTTTGAAGTTGAGATAGTAAAAAGACGAGAGAAAAAGAGGATGAAAAAAGATCACCGAGGAAGAGTATGAAATACAAAACGTGGAACGACCCGGTATGTCTTGGTAGTTGTAGGATCGGAGGAGAATTAGAGGAAGACCAGAGAAGGCTAAAGCGAACCTGAGCCGTCGCCCCCGCGGCCTGTCGACGCCTCAAAGCGGCCCATCTGCATGCAAATGAGCCGCCAGTCCGGGTTTGAATAATTTTTGTTCGGAATTAGAACTCCCGTAGCTGACTACTCCCTCGGACGGCCCCGGGTAGTCAAGAAGGTATCCCTGGGTTTTGTGCCTTCATATGTGTGTATATCAGAGTGTACGATACACTCGCACACGTAACCACTTCGGTTCTCCTTCCAACCTACCGCCCGCGCCATCGACACGCTGGTTATATCGTTAATTCTTTTTTTCTTCATCGTTTCTCTACCTCGTTGCCCTTCGCTAATAGATGCTATGGTATTTTTACTTATTATTATAGTTTCACTTTCCGCAGGATGCGGATATTGTTTTAACCGGCTCCTAATTTTCCGCGTATACAGATGGCAAACAATAATATAGCTGTTGCCACTAATATAACAGTTTTCACCGTTTCCCCGAATATCAGAATTCGGGTGTGGGCGGTTCCGATGGTTTGCATTGTACTCCCCTTACTCTCCCTTCTTGAAGTCAATTTTGCACGTACACATGAGTACGAGTTACATAACGCAATGATGAATAACCCTTAAACGGATGATGACGTTCGAATTTGTCCGCGGAAATACGTCATGCCGTATAAGCAGGTTCGACTTGTGATTAATGTCCTCTTCCACCTTCGATTCCTTTCATCCGCTATCTATGTATCGCGGCTAATTATTAATAGCACCCTGTTAACGGTAAGCAACCTGTTCATCTATCGCGATGATTAAAAGTACGACTACATATCTCTGCGAACCTTTGCGAGCTACGTCATACGTCGAGGTAATACTTCAATCTCGCTTTCACCAATAACGCACAAAGAGCATGGGGGTATCGTACGACGCGCAATCAGCCTTCTCTCAAGGACGGAAGCCTCTTTGAAAAATCAACTTAGCCCTCCTTCGCTACATAAACTTCTGCTCCACCGACGATGAGCCTGGTTTCGAACGACGACCAATCGCACAGTGGATGCAACTTCTTCATGCGGCAGCGGGTCCAGAAGCAATCGTTCGGGCATCGCGTGCTAACAAGAGCCCCGGGCAACGTGGCGATGGCGGGCAGCCATCATGGCCCTTACTCCGAGTTCGGCCTGACGGTCGAATACTCCGGTCGGACGGTCCATTCGTTGGTTGCTTCGTCGCGCGTTACTCGGTCGCCTAGTTTTGTCGGCGAGACCGGTAGGAATCGAAGCGCTCGGCCCGCTCCTCTGCCGTTGCTTCTGCAGCTGTGACGTAATAATATGAGGCACATACCTAAGCGACCGCCAGAATCAGCAATGCCGGACTGTCTTTTGTCGCGATCTAAAGATAAACCGACCCGATGATGGATTGTCGGCTACTGGCCCACATTCATCGTACCAAACCTTCCACCCCGCCTCGCCCCCCTCCGTTTTCCACCCTCTGTTTCTTTACCTTCGCATCTCTTCGTCGCCTTTCTTTACTCCTGTCGGATCTCGTCTCTGACCTTAAAGATTCGAGCACGCGGCTACTAATTCTCTTAATTGCTCTCGGCTCCCTTTCTTGTCCGGTTTAAAAATCTTTGCATTTCTCTCCCCTCCTGCGGTCTCCCTTACAATCTTTGAATTCTTTACTGGCTCCACCGACCAAACCCTGGGTTTATATGCGCCTGTGAATCGTATATATACATCGCCGTATATAATGCGGGACCAACTTATAAATATCATACATACTCCACTCGTCGTATTTGTATGTGTATCAGAATGAAGAAGCTACTGCTTTTTGGTGATGGGAGCTCATAACTTCGCTCATTAGTCGGTTTGGCTTGTTTCATTTCAGATAACAATGAACGTTTATGCCGGTGCATTAAAATCAATATTGTTTCGTAATAAGTTTTATCATGAACTTCAACGATCGATCGAACTATTCGCTCACGAAACAAATTTTTACAATAGTCAAAACAATCCGCGATTCGAAGTACACAAAAAAATTGTCCCGGGTCGTCTAGCTTACAAAAGGACAAGTGAATTGTAGCCAAGGACTGTACAGAGCCCGTCTATCTCATCAGATTCTTGAGCCAATTTGTCGAGATGTTCGTAGCTCGTGGAGGAGGGGTAATAAGTGAAAAACTAACCGCGACCGGCGGTACTCGTACCTGCGGCCCAGTTCAATCTGATCTTCACGGACATTATCAATATCTTCTCGGAGCACGAAACGATGAGTGCGGAGCGAGTGGGTTTCAGGGAGGTATTATCCCGAGCATCGTTGACTCGGCAGAGCTACTTTCCGTCCGTTCATTCGTCAGTCCGTCACTCCTCCGATCCGGAGTTTCTCTTGCCTTCGCGGCGATATGAAGTATAATGGATCCGCGAGGGATTCAACTTGATCTGGACATTCCGTGAAGCGTGCTTCCTTATTGCAGCAACATCGAACCTCCGTAGCGACTCACTCACGCTCGCACACACGGTGCTCGACTGGCGAAGATGGATGAACGGGCGGACCTATTGGTCATTATGATAATAGTTTTCCGGTCGGGTGACTTTAGCTGGCCGGTGATGGTAGTAGACCCGATCGCGGAACCCAGGTCGGCGGTAACTTTGAACTTGAATGCGTGCGGTGGCGGTGGACGCGAGTGCCATGCCGCCTGGGTTGGCCGAACCCGCGTGTAACCCGGTAGCTTGCGTGCCAAGAAAAGGCTATTTGATGCTGCCAGGCTCGTCCCCCTGCTTACCACCTTTCTGCCAACGACTCGACGGCTAAATTAACGAAGGTCCTTCAAGTCGATCGACTTGTCGACACGCGATATCTACGCGACCAGATAGCTCGGCGAGACGAGTGATCGTTCGCGAGGACCGCCGGGCTCCACCGGTTATTCTTATTTCGCACAATTTCTGCGACCTTCAACTATGATTCAACGGTACCCTTCAGTTGAGGTGACTTTGTTCTTTCACGGGACTGTATTTGAAATCAAGTATTTGGAATCGAGTAAACATATGCCTTTTATCTTGAATTATTCAATCTACATCTTGAACTATTACGATTGTTGATTAGATGCGCGTGCTCGGTGTGATTGAAAAATCGTTTCCCTAATCATACAAAAATTCATGAAATCTGCTGAACCTGTTCGTATTGCCGAGAGTTCCAAAAAGTTATTTCCGATGATTCTAACTCCTCATAAATTATACGATTTTTGTGTACAAAGGCGGGTAAAATTCAATGAACTTTCACGGAGATAAAACTGAGAGGACTGTGGTTTGATTCATCACTCGAAAATTTTCATTTTCAGCTGTTTCTGGTTTTTCTTTTATAAATCGATGCCGATGATCGACGTCCGCAAATAAAGTCCAGCATTGTCCGGCGCGATCGTGGTGCGATTAGACTGTTGTAAACGTGAAATATGTTAATCGTAAGCCTCTAAAACTTCCCGCTGGGACTAATGCGTGGAAATTAATATTGCTGGAGAGTATTTATCACCTCCGATATTGTGCCTGAACGTTGTTAGAATAGCTCGACATTTTTTCGCGAGTTACGAACGCCACGAGACTCATATATATGTATACATACGTTTGAACGTTGAAATAATAAATTTATTCATTTTGAAACTTCGTAAACGAATGAGCTCTTCAAATAAAATTCCACGGATGGGTAAAAACTGTAGGAGAAATAGTGGAGGTGAATATATCCACGTATATATGTGGGTATATTTTCCTTGGGAAGTTACGTGACGCGTAACTGTGGATCAGCACGAAGCAAAACCCGTCTCACGAACGGAGAACAAAGATTACACCTGCAAGCGGTAACAAATAACCCTTGCGTTCCTTTTCTCCACCGTCGAAACTTGTACGACCATATTTCTTTCTTGGAATCAAATTCACAGAACGGCATCGACTCAAATTTTTTCTTCATTCTTTTCATTAGAATATGTTTTCAGTTCTTACTTGACGTTTGCCACCAGATTCATTATTTCTGTTCTTATAATCAGCCAACTGGGAGGGCTTAGAAATCCGGTGGTGAAAAAAAAATCGCGGGGTCAATCTGTACGAAGATAACGAATAATACAACCATGCGTTGCTGGTTAATTTTTCTACGAGGTTGAAAGTGTTCATTATTGTTTTCTGCTAACACGTCAGTCAGGTCAGCAGGACTACCCGCCTTCCTTCAAATCCTTCAAACTGATGGGTTACGGCGAGTCTTCCTGAAGGTCGCCACTCACTCAAGATGCGACTAAATTACGGATGGGAACGTACGTGATGTCTATATCTTCATTCATTTATGATTCCTCGGTCTGATGGCGCCTGAGCGATGGGCGTAGTCACTTGGCTCACCTCCGTCAAAACCACATTTCTCTGTTTCCTTTTTCCTCTCTCTCTCGTTATTGCTTTCGAACCGATTCGCATGGAAAAAATATTGTTACGAAGTTTTGATATGAGTGAACTATGTCGGGTTATCGTGTGACGAAACTTCGCCGGATCATGGCACGTGAATTCCATATTATTGCCGTTCCACATGTGGGGATTAGCATTTTAACTGAAGGAGGTGCAATGCCGTGACGCGAGCCCTAAAACTCAGGTGAGCTTTTCTACTAGGAAGATTCGTCGAAAAAAAACTGAAAGAATTATCATCCAACGGTTCAACTGAAGTCCTTCTGAGATGAGCTTATCAAACTTTTCATCTGCACAAAAAAAAATGAATGTATGAATTGTGTGGAATAACAGCGGCGCGACCGGACGTAAATTGTCATGCACATCAACATTGGTGTGCAAAAAAAATGGTGGATTACAGTTTTCTTGGGAATTTCTCGCGTTGTATTCCGTAGAATTCCTGCGTTGCACAATTCGAATGGATTCAATTGCTGTACGCCCGCTTATTTTATGCGGCTGCAATTGTGATTCATATCTATTATACGGTATTGTTCCTTGAATAAATATGAATTAAGCGACTTTGACTTTCAGGCACTCACATATTCCGTGGCTATAAGTATACCGCTTCTGACGTTTATTCGTTGCCTTGTCATCCGTAGATATATACAAACGCGATGAAAGCTTATTTGCATTTTCAGCGCAAGTCATTGCTATTTGAAGTTAAGAAACGAACGAGACTTGGTGTAGCTGCAGCTGTGTATACATCGAACGTCAAATTCGCCTGGTAATTAAATATCCTTCGCAATTAAAACCACGTCAAAGAGTTATTACTTAGCTTTAAATCAACTGACTGGTCTCAAGTTTGCGTTAATCATTCATGAATACTATATCCTCCGCGATAATCTGACGCATATTCGTAATACGAATTCTGTCATGTATATCTTGAGAAAATCGGAATTCGGTGGAGATGATGACCAAATATTTCATATATAGTTTTGAAACATTTGCGGTTACCACCTCTGACAACTATAATATTATCTCGACACAATGGGTTAAGCTTTGTCGCAAGCGTATCAGTATTGGTAGGATATGATCGATGCTAATATTTTTATCCTTACTCCAACATTTGTTACAAAAAAAAAAAAAAAAAAAAAAAAAAAAAACCACAAATACAATTACCATTCGTAATTACTCTGTCGGTATTTATGTTTTTCTTTCTTTATTTTCATAAGTTCCGTCTAATGCAATTATGCTCACGCCTACGTAGCCTTACCATAAAATCTTAGGGCCAAAGCGTCACGCTAACGCTGCATTAACTTTTTCGACATTCGCCGAGACGATCTGGGATGCACGAATGAATTGCCTACTGCTCCAAACATTGATCATTCTCTTATCTTTTCATCTATGAATTTTTACGTAAAGTTTACAGAGGACGCTGAATG
The DNA here is from genome assembly GCF_917208135.1 of Athalia rosae. Lineage (NCBI taxonomy): Eukaryota > Metazoa > Arthropoda > Insecta > Hymenoptera > Athaliidae > Athalia > Athalia rosae. The sequence goes on along the minus strand of NC_064026.1, from coordinate 20,475,100 downwards.
TTTAATTTCTATTATAATTTGTGATCTGGAAGAAAAAAAAAGAACAAACAATGCATGAATAATCACATGCACGCCTACGTGCTAAGGTTAATTATTTCCGTGTTCTACGAGGAAGTTACCAAATTAATGAAATGCTGCATGGTCGTTATCATATCGGAGCCACTGTCAGAAAACGTCTAGAGAGAACGGCAGAGTAATTACGAATGGTCTAGAGAGGTGTTAAACTATATCCGAGTGTGAACTAGACCTGGGATCCGCAACTAGATAGAGTGACCTAGAACCACTTGATTCTTGTTAATTTAATTAGTTATCTAATATCTGGCCAATAGAATACGACTCGAAGCCCTTGAACGTATAGCTGTACTTTCGATCACTCATTGTCAGTGTTAGGCACCCGCAGTGAAGCAAATATATCCACGCAACAGATCACGCATATCTTTATCCACCGGTTCCATTCGAAACAATACGCCGAAGAACTTGGACGGAAAAATATCATGTATAACATGACGAAATACGAATTGTTGACATTCGTATAATACACATTTTATTTGTGTAATTAACGTGGTGATGTATGGTTACATTTGCAAGTGAACGAAAACCCATTCATAATACGGACACTACGCCAGTCGACAATTACTCATAACGCGATACATATCGTATGAGATTCAGCCGGCGAGCAACAAAATGCCATCATACCAACCCCCTTCTCCTCATCCTCTTCTACTGTTCCTCTCCAGATACTCACTGCAGCAGACTTGCTTCACCAGCCGAGAAGTAACCCAACGAAAATACATGGCCACCTTCACTTACACACATGCAGACACTCTTGCGTTGTATAGAGACGTCCGACAAATGTGAATACTGTGTAATATGTTTATGCCAAGTGAAGGTGTAAGCGTAGATTCTAGCGTTGTGTGCATCGAGCCCGTGTGCATGTGCCATGAAATACCCAGTTGAACTGCGTTAATTTTTCGCGACCATCTCGAAAGTAGTTGAAAAGGAGAAATTCGAGCACATGAAATCGATTATTAGATCGCGGTTTTTATATTCAAACTCACGTGTCCGCCGTGTGTGGTTATTCGTCGAACTGCACTTGGTATAGGATTTAAGAAACGCTGCTTGCGATCATTGTATTCCGGAGGAACGATGTCGTGGTGCAACGAACGCCACACAATCCCGTGAAATCACCTCTAATAGGTACGTGCGTGTAAACGCTTACGATAGGTCAGAAGTCTCGTTGGCAGATTTGTTGAACGGTACAGTGTGATAAGATGCTCTTTCTCTTTTATCATATCGCTGGTATGGTGGCGCAGCACTTTCTTATGCACATAACCGTTGGTAATTTTGCGTAAAGATAGCTGAATGGCTGCTGCTGAGTTTTCTACGGTATTTGAGAATTATCTAGACTATATTCATTTGGGATGTTCCATGTATTCGTAAAACACGAAATTGAACTGAATAATAACGGAGACGAGGAGGTAAAAGAAACGGTGGATTTTCGGTTGGGGATCTACGTAACAAACTGAAATTCAAACTACGTAGCCGTGGAGTATGTTTGAGGAACGAGACGAAGAACGACGGAGAGCTACGGACGGCCGGGGTGAGAAAGGGGGCAGATTGAAGCTGATAGGAAAGAAAATCGCGCTCGCACGCCGTCGTTAGCTTGTTAACTCACACGCAACACCTTGAGCCTGGTGCCCGAACACCGGATACTCCTGTCCCTCCTTTTCTCTTCTACCATCAAGTCTATCTTGGAACGGTCCTGGTTAGCTTCAACCATCCTGCACTGTTGGGCGATGCAAAGTTCGGTATAATACTCGATGTACAAGCTTCGGACGATTAGCACATGCTATATGCTACAAGGAAATGATTCAGACTACCAAAATTAAATGACAAATTTATCATAGTCTGTGGCACCGCCGAGACTCCCATCGTCACAATCGTTAGCGCTGTTGTTCCACAGAGCCCAGTTTCCTTGAAAATTGTTTCAGTTCATCTGAATTGGTACGTCAGAAATGTTCGTTCCGTTAACTTGGACCGTAGTATCAAACAAATTAGAGCGAACCTACTTTTTTTCATCAAACAGTCTTCAGTTTTGTTCTCCAAGAGTGTACGAGAATGAGAAAAAGATGTGCAGGATATTACCAACTTGTGGTTTTCATAATCAAGTGCAATTGAGATAATTTCGTTATGGCCTCGTTTTGCAGGAATAATTTAATTTTTGAAAAAAAGTATTCTCCGACACGCAAGGAGACCTACTCCCGTCGCTGTCAGAGAGACATGGTCGGTTCTTGAAGGCATGGACAGTGTGAAATGTACACTGCATACGATATGCAGGAAACGGAACTGTGGGGTGAGTCACCTTTGAAAATAGTAGCCAGAAGTAGAGTTGGAGTACGAGTACTTGTTGGGAACAAGACGTCATACAATGCGGTTCATTTTCATATACGGCCTCTGTCCATATTTCACATTTAACGTGTGCGGTCGTGCATCGCTCCCCCGCCCGCTTTGCAGGTCTGCAGGACTTTATACGCTGGCGTTATAGACTGGGAGAGAAATGTCTGGATGTTCGCGATCTTGCGGCCGCATCGCGCATCCCGATCGTTGACTGTGAGCTACTTGCAGCTTTCTAGCATTCCACTTTTTTCATATACGTAAGAGACATGGTTGAAAAATGAAAACGGGACCACAACTTTCTATGGCCAAACTGTGGATTGAATAGGTCGCTTCTGTCACCTATCTCACTCACCTTCTGTACATAACAGAAACAAAGTTTCATATAATAAGAGATCTACACTGTAATACTCGAACAGCTGACTGGTAAACGTTTTCAGAATTCGAGAAATTGCATTTCGACGGTAAATAAAGTACCAGAGCCAAGGTTTCGGTCTGACCACAGCTACGCCACCGTTCACACTTGTCGTTTGTTGCGTCCGTCACCTTTCAAACACTAGGCTAAGCATTGAACAAGCAACGATACCCGATACGGGACACGAATCGAAAAAAATAACGTGAAAAACGAGGAGGTCCGTCAAACGAGTGCTGCTGCTGCTGCTGTGGCTCAGGTCCTGTAGGATCAGGTCCAGGTCAGTGGGTGTACACCAGAGCGTTCAACCCGCTATGCTCAGCATTTCGAATGGCCTGGCTCATGCTCGAACGCCTCTTTTGGACCCATTGGACTTCATTGGACTTGACATCGCTTAAAAAGTAACCAACGATCGACTGCATTTGATCACTTTCAAAATTGCGTTCATACAATTCTCACACTGACAGAACTGTAAGAACGCAATTTTGATTACGGTCGCTGAATTGGTATGGAACGAGACCATTGAACTCACGATCCAAATCATCTGTAATTCTCATTGTCGGAGCGGTCTAACTTACTCGCTGATGTTATTTAGTTTCGTTCGAATTATTCTCGACTCAATAAGACAATTAATTAGTTCAAGATTCAAGTCAAGTCGTTTACAGAAATTGATTCCGTCTTTGACGCTCTTCATTCGCTGTTGCAACGCAATTAAGTGCGCGGTACTGGGTACGCTGCTGTGCCGAAAGGAATGAAGGAAAAAGTGATTGGAAGAAAATATTTATTCCGGCGTAATTACCGCGCACAATTAAGGCCCTATCAAACATCTTACGCCTTATTTTTTTTTTTCAATCTCCTTGAAAAAATTCGAATTCGTGAACTCTGGTCCGACGTGTAATACCCGTATACTCGTCCTTGTTTCGCTATTACCCTCACCCCTCTCGCCAACGAACACTCCGCTGCTTTGCCAACGGAGGTGCGGAACCTCCAACATATGTGTGTGGCGAACCGATGATCAACTGGGAAGCAGCCTGAAAAGGCCGTAGTTTTAATTAACACCTCTCAACATCTTTCCTCGTTCACATTCGTATGTATGAAGATAGAAGTTACACGCCACGAGAAAAGGCCAACTCTGTAATCGGTAAGGCAAGGCACGAAGCGTGCGTTTTTTTTTCTCATTGCTGCTTGTCGGAAAAGGACTCTAGTCGCTTAACCGTCTGCACTTACAGGAATGAAAAATAATAGTGAGATATTTACTCCTTACGTTAGTAGAATACGCATCTCGCCTGCGTTTTTTATATCTTGTCGTCCAAAGGCTCCCAACAACTCAAGTATATACCTCCGACAATGCCACCGAATCAAAAAACTTCGTTAGAGATCTGCAGAGATCGCGTTCGTTAATTGAACGACCATATTGTGAAGTATGTACTTAGTTTAGACCTGAAAATTATCGGGCTGCATTTCCATTCGGCCCTTGCACACGTTGAAAGGTCATATCTGGCTTGAAAGTAGGGGAAGTTACGCGAGTTCGTTACCCTGCTCTACGACCCAGAGATGAACCGCAAAATTAACATCACAGTTCTTCGTAGAGCGACAATCGTATGTTTGGCTTTTTTATGTCTACTGCTCGGAAGCTGCTAGCTGGCATCGAGGCGACGGCCGTTATTACAGAAATAAATCGTGCCAGCAGTATGCTCACAGATTTGCAGCCTCAATTATATGCGCTTTAGAGATTAGGTAACGTTCCTTGACGACAAAGCGTTCCTTTCATACCCCGCACCGACGGCTGAGATATCGTGGTCAACTCAGAAAGGTGACATTTAAGAGATGAGGTACATACCTAATACCCGGTACCGCTCACTACTACAACTTTGCACCGACGCGACCGTCCTGCGGAGGAGTGAAAGGTCAGCTAAGGGCATCTCGAAGAAAGTTGTTTTCAATCTTAAGCGAGTTTAAACGACTCTGGTAAGAAGTGGAGGATTCTTATAGGTGGAGACTTTGGTGAGATTTTGACTTATCTCCGCGTTCACGACCTTCGAGGGAGTATTTTGCCTACGGGAGATTGAGGAGCTGGTGAAAAGAGAACGCCCACATTCCCTTGATACAGCGTCGTTTCTGAAAAGTTTTATTTTTCTTTTCTCTCGCGCACTCTTTCGTCAAGATTCTACGACTTCTACCCGAGGCATGCGAAGAATTTCATTATAAATTCTTGTTTTGTTTTCTGGAAACTTTTCCCATATAAAAAAAGTTGCGATTTTCGGTATCTTTTATCCAACGTGTTCAGTTACTCGTTTTTCGCATCTACGGTTATCGTCGAACGATTCGCCGGCCTTGATACCGTTGTATCGCGGGCAATTTTTTCGATTATTGAGTCAACCGCAAATTTGATCGTATCTCACGGCGTTCAAGATCATAACCCTTTAAACACATCCGGGAACAGAAGCGGCTGAATTAAATAGTTCCGCGAGTATACGCTCCGGCTATAGCATGCATACATCGATACTTTGCGCTGTTTGTAGCTGGAGCAGATATGGTTGATATATTGATGAATTCATAGAGGTCGTGCTTGGAGCGCGGGAGGGTTCGTGCAGAATGACTCGTACGCCCCTTCTTTGGGTACCACTTGTGAAATGTCGCCACCTACCTCGAGCAGTTTATTTTGAAACAATGCCACCGTACTTCGGGTACATACCAGACTATACACAGGTAGATATGTACACGTGCATACTTCATATTTCCACTGCTATGTAAAAACTCGCACCGTGAGCGTTTCTTGTTTTTTTTTTTTTTTTTTTTTTTTTTTTCCTTTTTCCAATCCAGCTGGTAAAAAACCGTAGAATGTATACCTCGTACTCATATTCCGGTTGAATTACGGCCGTTTGGTACGAAACTGTGACGATGAAGATGAAGCGTAGTTGATTACGCGATTCGCAAGGCGCACCGTGGGAGCGATTGCCTCACTGTCAGAGATCAGCATCTTCGGATTCAGCTGCACCCCACCGGCTTCGATATAATTAGCCTTTTCAAGTTTGGGAAAACGTTTACGGAAATACGCGGAGATTTGTGATATCCAGCGGGATGCGGCAGGGTCCATGACCTCCGCGATTTACGGATGACCCGAGCCAGGGTGGGGTTTCGGGATAACGCAGCTCCCTTACTCGAATCTGCCATGGAGCAGACGTCAACGGGTAAACCGGCGTGCGGCAACGGTTCGCTTGGATCTTTCCTTAACAATGCGACATTTCAATATCCTCGATGAATAATTCTACAAGTTCGTGAGGCTTGTTGTTGATGCTGCCAGCTTTGCTTCTCTGAACAAGTGATGACTACTCCTTCCCATGGTAATTACATCGGCACTCGACCTACTGATGAGCTTTTATTTCTTGCATAGTTTGATATTTCCGGTGCTCCTATGTCATTATTATTACCCTGTTACATCGAACCTACTATGGATTATCACCTCGTGGCGAAAAGTTCTTTCGATTCCAGTCGAATGCGAGAATTTTGGTACGCCTTTAAGCCTGGATTCAACCGCTAACTTGTTATTCCAAGGTCACAGAGTTCACGCGTACTGCACTTCTTTTCCAGGCATACCCGGGCCTCGAGTTTGTGCCTTAACTTAATCGGCTGACTGCCGGAGACCCGCTCAAGTATAAAAGTTCGAATCTGTAACAGGGGGACCGGTGACCATGCGACGACGACGACGACTATCGTGCTGGTAGCGTAAGGATAGCATGTATAAAATATGTTTTTGTTCCGCGGGACAATGCGGCCGTCCGGTAAACACTGGATCTGATTAGCCTTCTTGGAATTCTGATCCCATTCCTACCAACCAGGCGACTGCCGCCGACCGACCGACACGTGTTACAAGCCAACGTCAGAAGATGCACCGATGATTCGAGTTGCTCTCGGGGTCGGTGCAACCCCTTCGAAGCCCCAGATTCTTCCCAAGATTCCGCATACCCGGGTTTCAGCGTACCGCGGTTCGTTTTTAGCGAATTTAACGTTGGCAGAAAGAACGCAGTGCTTTCCTTATATGTTTTAATCACGAACAGACAATCGATATTTGCAAACTTCAATTCGATGACCCTCAATTTTGGGCTCTGAGTAAAATCCATAATTCATCGTGATATATTGCAGTAGATAAGCATTGCGATCGATCGCGCCTGCCAATGCCGAGATAATGTTCGTTATTCAAATTTTGCGCGGCCAATACTGATCTCCGAAGATTGATTACTTCGGCGATTTCTATGTCGTTTGTTTGCAATCTCACGACACTATTTTGCCATCACGAAGCCGGTGGTCGACACCCGGATTCTTCCGAAAATCTCACATGTCTGAAATTTTTCAATATCGAGTTCAGGATCATTTGCAGTCGACTTTTTCTTTTTCGATCCACAACCAAATCTCTCAGGTATTACTCTTCGAATACTCTGGCAAGAATGCAGCCAAATTTTCACTGGCTCCATTATACTTGAGCGAAGTAACGTATGGTATTTTCTTTGAATTGGCCGGGAACGATCCGCAAGATTTTTCTCACCGTAGATCGTTTCACTCCTGCGAGGGAACCTTAGATATTTATGGTAATAACGGAGTAGCCCGTTCGGTGCTGACAGCGGTCTAGCTCTGCGTTTGAGTTACCGAACCCGCTCACATCACTTTTCTTGTCTTTTTCAATAGTTTCTGATTGTTGGTAAACACTGATCTACATAAACGAAATGCACGTATGCCCATATACTTAAGATTTATACATAGCAGTTACAGCCGAAGATAACCGCGTAATTCTTTCCTGTGATGGATGACTTTCGTTACCGAGCAATCGTGAACGAAGGTGGGAGTGTAGAGACTGTTGCGAAATTTCTTTTGGTCTTCGACACAGTGTGAGTGTAAAGGCACATCGAATGGTTGGGTATTCCTCGTCGACATCGGTACCAGAAACCACACCGACTTGATTACTTCAAGAGACAGCCTTGAGATTCTCTTCGAGATGTATAACAGTCTGTCATTTGCGCTAGACAAGAATAGGCAGGAGTTTCTGTCCGTCAGTAGTTGGCGCTCCCTGCCTTAACGTGACCAGACTAAAAGCCTTTCCACCGTAGTAAAAATACCCTGAACCAGCTCAACCGACTTACGAACAAGTTCTTAGAAGTGAAACGGCGAAGCCGAACAATGCCTGGCTACGTGAACGGATTCAAGTTTGCAGGGAAATATCACTCGGCTAGACTTTCTTCCCTACTGTTTACACTGCACCATGCAGTATTGTAACACACTTTCGTCATAGGTTGAACAGGTGAATTATTCGTGAAATTTTAATTCACGATGGCTTGCAGCAGGTTGGTGGCACTGTACGTATCTAAATGCATCGTTGGTGTTCGCTGAAGCGTGTTTCGCAAGTCGAAGTAAATTAATACCGCAGTCGCTTATATCATCTATTTATTGAAAAAAGTTCTCGCATGGCGTTTAAAACATCTAGACAGCTATGAGTTGAGAGAAAGAACCGCGGGAGAACAAAGGATTTCAATCGCTTAATCGTGGTGTCCGATTGGATTAATTTTAGCTGGTCAATAGCTAAATCAATCCGTCTTTGCGAATTTGTCGGGGATGGCATGATACATTGTCGGGTGAGCAGTCTTGTTTCTCCTCGTCCGAGCTGATTATATAGCGTGGACAGGACAAGAGGGAGTGGCGAACGGCGAACGGTTAAGAACAGAGGAACCGGAGAATCAGAAGGTTACTTCATGCTAGGCCGGTTCTTCGCCTCTTGATCCCCCCTCTCCATTGGCGGGCTCCGGGCGTTTGTTCTTAGACTAAGAATTTTTTTTTTCCACTAATTGTGAGATTTCGCCTTCGTGAAGTCGGAGATTCTCCGTCATCCCAGATATACGAGGAGTGGAAAAGTAATAAAAATTATGAAATTCTATGATAAAATAATATGAACCGGGCGTGGACAATATTTCAATAACATGTGCAACATCTTTCGACTACCGTCATAGTTTGATCGTTACTAACCATTGACGAGCACGCATGCTTACCTTGTAACGGCTAAGATCATAGTTTTGGGCAAATTTCAAATTGAAATACTCACGAATTTCAGTACGATATAATTACACAACTTGTTCGAAGCATTTAGATATGTATAGTTAAAACTCGCATCGAAGTCCACCCGATAAATTGGTGTACGTTTGGTAAAAGTGCCCGGGCCTCAACAGCTATACGGGTTGGGAAGTTGATGCTGCTCTTCGCATAGCTGGCAATCATGACAAGTTTCACGCACGCACGCACTCACGCATGCACGCGAAGGCACGTACTCTTATGAGAGCAGAAAAACGGGAGCAACTTGATCAAGTCGATTCACTCCCCGTTCTACTCATATAACTAACAATAAGTTGAAAAGTTAATCGTTGAAGCAAACATACCGATATTTGCTGCAAATAATTAAGTGGCATAATGTCCGTCTGGCGCCGCCTATGTGATTCTGGCTACGGCGCGAGAGGGTTGTAACTATGTTCGGTTGACTTGGCCACTGCAGCTCGGAAGAGCGGAGAAAAGTCTGGCAACGTGGACGGTTGGACAGAACTTCCAGCATCCGATGCCGTTCAGTCCCGTCGAAACAGGCTATTATCATAAATTGGCGGATAGCATTTTCAAGTCATGATATCGTAAATCGTATGTATCGGAGTATACAGCGTATCAGGGCAACATCTCAATACCCAACTTATAGTAGTCCGCATCGAGTTATCCGTATACGCAGTTCAGATGCGTAATCATACCTTTGTTATGATTTAGCGAGATTGAGCACAATGTCCAGTACAATTATGCGGTAAACATGCCATACGGCATCGTAAACTTTGTATCGCTCCGTAAAATATTTTTGGCTGGGAGCACACGCGTCAAAGATCGATGTAACTGTCGGAATCAACGTTTGGAGGCTACGCGCGAGCCCCCGAGGCTTAGCAAAGTTTTCGATCGCAGAGCTCGAGCTGAAATTGGTTCGAATATTTCAGAAATTTCTTTGCTACGTCCTACACGACGTGATACTCTGGGAAGTTCGGAAACAAATGTATGCGATAGTGGCACGATTCGAGAAGCGCGATGTCGCTCCTCAGTATCGTTTTCCCGTAATTGGTTCCAACGTAGTTTTCTATTACTTGACTTACAAATAAAGGACTCACTTCGATGGATATCTTGAAGAATTAATCAGTAACTGTATCGGACGTACATTAATTGCGAGTGTATAATCCTCGTCGTAGGATGATCAATCATACGTAGGTATCTCTTGTCATCGTCAAAACGGTTACCTAGAAACTTGGTGAGCTTGCTACAAATGGAGTATGAAGCACATACGTATGTAATAATATCTTCTTATATTCGAGGTTGAGGTTGCCCGAATTGGTTTCTCTGTAAATGCGAGATTGTATGTATTAATGAAATAAAATGGAAATCCGATGCGTACCAGAAAAATTTATCGATACCTACAAAAAAATTTTTCGACAGCTCTCAGCGCCGAGTCAAGTTCATTATTTGCTCAATTATCAAGTGCTGTGAATTCGAATCTCGTGGATAATGCACATTTGTCGCAGTTTATTACATCCAGTATATATTGTAACTCACAAAAGTTATTCGCATTCCATTCGTCTTTGATGTGGGATCTTTTACGTTAAATATGTACGTATATGCCTTATACCTTTTATCAGATGATAGCTGCATGTTTTACCATAATGGTAAAGTATATAATTTCAAACTGTACGACATTTTAACGAGGTCACTGATAACGGAACGGTCACATTAATAATCCGTTAAATTATCAAACTTCAATGACTAACGAGCTACGATTGACGACCGTACACCGCGTGCCAGAGTTTACCTTTGACAAACTCAATCATTTACTGTACCCAACTGATTGCGAGTATAAGTAATAAGTAGTTACCATTCAGGCCATTCAACACGGTTACTCAAACACAGGTAGCTATTTAAATAGAGTAGGGTTCCCCGTTAAAGTCTCAAATTATGGAAATGTACAGTCGGCCAAGACTGCAGCCGGACACGTTCTTTAGGGCTCGTTTCCACCTAACTGTAAATGTATATGGGCATATGTATACGCATACAGCTATACATATACATACGACTACACGGTGGACGACGGGTCGTACCCCTTACTGAGCTAACGACGTGTTTTCCTCGACAACCCCCTACTTGCCTGTTCTGGGAGATTAAAACGTCACAACTACTATTATTTGAACATCCGACTACCGAAATTTCTACCATTTTTTATGAACTGTGGTCCAAAGAGTTTACATACACATTTACGTGAACAAACTGAGAATGTTCGTCGTTTCTCATCATTCTGCACTTTCGTTCGGGGAACTTGATTCGGGCTTCCTCACCAGACAAGATCGGTGATGATAACACAACTCTGATATCCATATCATCGATGGAAAATATTTCCTAATAAATGGATATTGCACTTGTGCATTTCGATCACCGATGGAACTCTGAATCTGATAACCACAGTGCGCATTCGTAATATAGTCTGTGAAATATATGGGAGAAGGCGAGGCAAAATAGGGTAGTCCAAAAATTTTGTCAAATTTTTTTTTTAAATGATCGAAAAGGACTTCAAACATCATTCTGGATTCGAAATTTTTTTCTCTCATGGTTTCCTCAAGCACCCCGTTTCGCCCCGCCTTCCCCTATGTACACTTATGGTCTCAGGTACCCTTTTCTTCCCCCGCCCTTCTGTTTTTTAATCATCTCTTATGTACGTATCTTATTTGCTTCCCCAAGAAACGCACATACCGCACGCAACATCGTTTGAATATAGGTATACCTACCTGGTCGCAGTAACGACCTAAAGGTCAATTGGCCAATTGGCCGCGAAACTGCGAAACGGCCAAGGTAATAATTCTCGGACGGTCTGAGAGTACGAAAGTTACGTTAGGTTGGGTAAAGTTAGCTGCACGGGTTTGGTTGGTGCAAAAGTGGTCTTGAAAACAAGGAATAACGGGCAAATTCCAGGTGAGAAAGGGTTCCCGGCCAAATAATACGCGCTTTCCATCCAGGTGCAGTATTACGTACACGTATACACCTTGTATTCTTGGTAAGGTCCTCGCGTCGCTGCAATTCCTGCAATGGCAACGCCACGTAAGGCTCGGAGGCAACACTTGTCACGCATCCAGCAAAATCGAGTAATAAAGTCCTGCGACTTTCTCTATTCGGTTAACGTGAGACGACTAATGTTATGGAGCACTTGTATTACTCATTTCATTAATATCGCTACTGAAACCATAACTGGGAACGAGTTGATAGATACAGTTAACAGTAAACGTACAATAAACTATCGACCACCCGCATTTTCTGTATCAACAACTACAGACGAAAAAAATCTGCAAAGTCGAATTCAACCGCATTCCCATATACGCATCAGGATCGTTGCAAGGCTGAATCTTGCTTTTCCTCATTCGATTTTCGCTCACGAATCAGGAAAATCCGCATACCATAGTTATGCTCTTTGCTCTATTTTCTTAGGTGTAATAACGTGGTGTTCAATACGCTTCACCGAATCAGTGGGTGGATTAGACTTACAGAGAGCGTGTAGTGCAATAATTTCACATCTCTGGTGCTAATTATTTAAATGGAAAAACCAGTACCATGGAACTTTTTGTCCGTGGATTTCGTAGCAAGCTTCGACATTCTGAAATTTGATTACATGCGCGGTGCCAGCGCATTACAAAAAAGTTCCGATGGTTGAGTACACATACTCGGTCAGTTTATCATACTGATAATAAATCTCGTTCTCCTGTCAATACATGCTTGTTAACTTGCGCCATAATTGCTGCGAGAGGTTTTGTCTCATAAACATCTATCTGTATAAAATTAGTGCAAATAATATTTTACTGCCGCTAAGTAACTATATAGCAAACAAGCTTAATACCGTGTAAATCGGTACTTCCTCAAGTAATGATCTACTTTATTCTTGTTATTATACTTTTATTGAATCGAAAAGATTCGGCGACCATTAGAAACTGCATCTTACGTCGCGTCGGTGTTAACGGGTACTCATATCTTTTTCGCGGGTGTCTAATATAAATTCACGACAAACTTTACCTATAGCGTTTACACATCAATCAGACGACAATGATCGTTACCCGCAGCAAGAGTCGAAGGCAAATTGCCTTCATTCATGAGTCAATTATTCATATTCTTCGAAAACGCAGGCTGAAAATATTTGATCACCTCCAAACCAATTCCGTGTATCAATGGCGCTGCGAATAGCGCAAATGGATATCCGTTACATCGCTACGAAGCGAACCATTTTTTTCTCAGCAAAGTCTCCCGCACAACTACTATCGGCATTGGCAACCCGAGCGGGAGCAGAAGGTACAGCAGCGGTTAAGGAGCGAGGAGCAGGGAGGAAGGCATCGTCGTGGCATGCAGGCAGCATTCTCCGAAGTTGCTCAACCACTGCGCGAACGGGCGACCGACTCGTAACCGCGTGCTAGCCGAAGAACGAACAACACACGGCTGCGGATGAGTCGGAGTCCGCAATGTTCGGACCGGTGGTGTCGGCGGTAGGCCGGAGTACTGTGCGAGGGTTGGAAGAACTCTCCGAACAAAGATTTGGGGTGACCCTGCAGTGGCGTTTACTTGAACGGTCGAGAACCGATAACATTGCAATCTTATAAGCCGTAAGGTCGGGGTATCGTTTCGTCATTCGATGCAAATACATTTCTCGACTTGAATTTCATTTCGATTCGTAACTTTGCGAATAATTCGTCGGAGCTTTTCACGTTGTCTTGTATCCTCGGTTGGATGAAAATTGTCGATCGGCTACTTTTTGTTCGTCCATTCGGTACGCTGGAGTAGATGCGCGTAATCTAACGGCAGCAAAGAGAACGCTGGAGTAGCGTAACAAATACCTCATATCGATGATGCAAGCTTCATGGATTGTTTATACCCACCTTCCAGGAAATAATTAAATGGAAGCGAAGTACTTCAACCTTCCTTGTTATCGAGCTGGTCGATCACTTGTAACTCTCCGTTCGTTCGTCAGGCCTGAGAAGAAGTTTTTTCAAACATATAAGCTATATAAGCTTTAATTATTTTCAATACTTTGAAGAAAAACTTGAGACTTTCCCTGATTACACCTCTAAATCGGTGTACATGCTTCTCGTCTCTTTTTATTGTCCTTTTTCTCTTCTCCTTTATCATTGCATAGGGTGCCTCCACACGCGTACTAATCTTCTCTGGTCACTTTACTCGAGAGCAATAAAGCAGCGTCAAATTCTCGGACGTTAACTTGGCTCGTAGATTCGTCTTTGGTTACCGAATGTTAAGTTTTCTAGTTGTGAGTCGTCGGGTGCCACGCCGTACAAGAAAATAGAAAATCAACAGCGACTTTTTCGTTTATTCCTCGTACACGTCCGCGTCCACCTCTACCCACGCCGAGATACAATAAGGTTTTACGATTCGGGTGTATTAATGGGGTGGTAAAAGAATAGTTCCGACACGACGAGCTGTGAAAACGATTGACGTAGTTCAAAAGTGTTCGCAGTGTTACAACGCCGTTCACGCTTTCCCTTGAATACGATGATGACATGAGAACCTTCCGACGGTCGGCACCCTCCAATGTTCACGCCTGCGTCTAAACTCGACTCACAACTGAAAAACTGTCTAATAATTTAATAAGAGCCATAAAAATTCCTTCCCTCTTGATGAAAAGAAATTAGAATAGGGTAACGGCTCGTAGCCGCCTGACCGTTGTCTCAAACCGACGTGCGTCTACACACTCTTAATTAAGAGTAAACTGGTTGAATAAGGTTTATTAAATGCAATCAAAGATTTGTCTAGTTCATTTCAACGCAACTTCCGTGAGCAGCTACATAGCTACACTATAGTTCGTATATTCAACCTGAGAATAGTATGTATATAGTAAAAGTAAAATAAAAACGATAACCACTCTATAAAGCTGCACGAACTGGTCGTCAAGTTGGATGCGTGTTTTTGAGGTACCGAAAAAGTTAATTCTCCAACGAACGCGCTATATTTTGCTGCCCATTCCTCGGATGCCGATATTCGGCCGCTCGGTTATCCCCGCGGAGTTCTCCGCTGCAGATTCGACCGGCTGATCTACAACGGAGCGCGTGAGTCGTGCTTGCCTCGGCCGACCATTTGGAATCGATATTTTTTTCATTTTTAATCTTCCTTCATTTTTTATTTCATACACGCAGAGCCTCATTAAAGACTTGGTAATTAATCGGAAAGAATAATCGCAACTGTATAACGATCGACCCGACCGCCAAACAAGGCACATCGGGTATCGCGGTATGGCCTTGTGCGGCGGTCTTTGGGCGTGTGTTGGATGCCGCGGTCGAGATCAGATCCCCATAGCAACGACCACGATGACGACGATGACGACGTCCGTTACTAATCGTGAAGTGACAAAGTTACTCCGAGTCTCAACAAACTCGATAGTAGCGGAATTCCCATGATGTATACTTTCAGTGGCTGTCGCACACGTGATAAATCTGACTTCGCGATATTCCTATACGTTGGATTTGATTTCTGCGTAGTCCGCTGGTGCAGAAGCGACCAATTTGCAGCCGGGCACCGAGCGTTAACTCCCTAGTCAAATTAATTAGCATGCTGCACTTATGAGGCAGCATCGACTGATGCAGACCGCCGATACCGCGCCTGGAGTGCCGCCCGCCGAGGTAGTAATTAGTTCGCGCTGCCCTTTGCTTCGTTCTCACTCGATTTCCCCTCGGGCTTAATTCCGCAACGCCCCCTCGCCTATTCGTGCCACCTGCAGGCAAAGGACACAAATCGCCAAGTTTTCTCTATGTATTTCGCGCCACCGAAATTCGCTTCATTCACATTCGCACATAATTCGATCGAAATTCGCGATTAGTCAGGTTAGTCGTAAAACATTATTGAAAGATCTCATCGGCTTATCTGGTAGCTATAATTTTTTTAAACAATTAAAGGAACTGCTTCAACGTGCTTCGGGCGTGATGTGAACTGCGGACGACTGCTCGTGTAAAGGAAACGACTGATTTTATCGCATAACTTGCTCAACTGTGTTGCATTTTTTCCTGCAAATTATCGGTGTTACAAGTGCTGTGTAAACTGCAGAATATTATACCGGTGGATATAATTGTGATGGGTCGAAGGTGAGAGAAAATATTCTTTCGTTCCGCTGCAAACAACTATCGCGATTAAATGTATGAGCAGATTAAGTGGATGATAACTTTCATATTAAAATCCGAGTATTTCTGACAGCATTTAATACCTACATGTGCAATTTACACTTTGTGTGAACAATAGTTGCTCTTTGATATCATCAAAGCAACGTTCTACCGTGTGTAGTAGTCTTAAGTTTTTTGATACTGTCGTTTCGCTTTGTCTATTAAATTGATTGTGAGTTCTAATTGAAATGGTCAGATCTTCGTCGTGATCGAACATTACTATCTAATCTAAGAGCTAACTAATCCAAATATACGTACTTTCAATTTTTGCTAAACGTGATTTACAAACGGCCAACAGATTCATAACGAGCTTTTAATGAGATCCTTTCTCTAACGATTCGATACGCGTACGGTTTTTAACTAGTTTCTATCATTTTTCATTTGTTCGTACGTACCAGAGACCTTCGTATAATAAGGACGTTTTTTTCATCAACGTAGCAAAAGAAACACTCGAATAATTACACGTACCATTAGATTTATCTGACGATAATACATCGAAATAGATTTTAAATTGTCCGTTCACTGATGCAAAGTTTTCTTTGTTTCATTTATACTTTTTCAGCAAACGTTAGCTTTTAATATGCCAACTATCGTGTCATTAACAGATGCACGCGCTTTCCACATGCATAAATCACCTCGATCGTAAACGTCTTTGAGATAACGCTCAGTGTGTTCCGCACGAAATTCTCCATCACCGAACGATGACCAACACGGTCTCGTAACAAAGTATCCAGTATTCGAACTATGAACCAGAGAGATAATGGCGGAGAAGAAATATGTGTCTGCATAAATTCCTCAGTATTTTTTGCATTGTAGTTTCTGTTGTCCGATGCAAATACACGAGTACCTGCACCGACCCAGAACACATTCCGCAGAACTGAAAATTGCTGTCAATGATGTAGTTCTGTAGTCGTAATATATAGTCCGTCCAATTAAAGTCAGGCTGCGTTCTGAAAGATCTATCTATGGTATATCTATCCACTTGCAGTCATTGGCTGGACTCTATCAATTTAAGTATCGTCATTGTGAACTTGGTTCACGCTTCGTTAGAAAATTTGTACTGTGAGGGAACATTCGTTGAGCTACGAGTGAATGCTAATTAACAAGTGTTCTATTCATTACAATAGAAATCACCTGTGTCAATTCCGAAGCCAAACAGTCATATGGTCATAATAATTGTTCCGACTGTCGAGAAGGGAACAAAAAAAAAAAAAAACTAGATTGGGGTTGTACCCCGCTGGTTTTATTCTCCCACCTCATTTTCATTTCATATTTCTCTGAAAGGATTTTTAAACTATAAAGGAATGGAATGAAAAATTTTCCGTTCAACGAGAAAGAGGGTGGAAATAGCTTGAGGCAGAGTAAATCTGGAACTTTATGCAGTTACGCGTACCTGAAAAACCGCGTTGCTGCTAGAGGTTGTGGCTTTGCGGTTGGGTAACGAGGAAAAGCAATCGTCATAACTCAAATTCGTCACACAATTGTTTCCAATTTTCTTCGCTAATGAACTGTAGAAATCCACGCCGCTTTCAGAAGTTACGATCAATCATATTCTCTGGTACCTATACAGCTACAATTCCGATAGGAGTAAGGTATATTTTCTGACTTTCACTGAGAATATTGCTCACCCCCTATATTCCCTTTAACCACTGTCAATCACTGACGATAACTGCCTTCAAATTTCACACCGTTATGCCTCGGTCCCTAATGTCATCGCAGAAACAGCAGAGTACACGAAAAATATCAGCTGAATGAGACACGGTTACCGTAGAGCAACGTTCGATCGCCTCGAATTCCATCGCCATCGTCGAGAACTCATTTCATTTGAGATGAAAATTTCACACAATTTTGAACATTGTTTAATGCTTACTATTGATGCATCTTCGTGTACTCGAATGTTATAAAATAACTATTTTCATACACCAGAGGACGTCTTTCAATCCTGTCAAAGTTTTCCTTTCCTATGCCATCAACCTCTGGAGTCCTAGAACTCGTTTCAAATCAATTGAGAAGGTATCGGTTTCAGTGACATGTTGATCTTTTCTTCGGACATTTCGTACGTATCGCTATTCTTACAGTCGCCCATTCATGGAAATCAAATCCTGATTATGTTTCAATAAAACTCTTGACATGTCCCCGCATTGCCGTATAGGCAATCCAAAGATCTATAAATTTCCTATCGATTTGCTGCCAGTACTATAGAATCTGATCCGACACCAACGCATCTTCTCTTCCAAAGGGATCACGCCCACCTTATCTCTATCGTTATAAAAACGTAGCCGAATTTACTACCGAGGAAATGATATTGCGTCGTAATGCCTCGCTGCACATACCCAGTGTGCTACACTAAACACATACAGCTGCGGTTGATGGCTACGATATAACTATGGCGTCGTTCCCTGAGCAATACTATGTTGCGACCATAAGCTGAGCGAACGTATATACCTGCCGGTAGATGTAAAAGAAGGCATATAGGTATACCGTATATACAGAAACGCTACAGGCATCAGCGAGATGCCACTTATTCGTTGCTTTTTCCATAGACTTTTTTATAAAGAAGTCAACGTTAAGTGCGGTGACCGGTAAGACGTAACGACTATCGCGCCAAGGGGGTCCTGGACTGTAAATGTAGGGACTTCTCGACTCCCGACTTTCGACTCAAATCCAAGCGAGATTCGTGGCCTTCAATTAAAGCGATTGATTACGGGCCTATATACAGGCAACTTCCTCCGCAATGGTGAGAGAAATGGTATTTACGCTTCGTGACAGTGCGAACGCTACATCCCGTTGGTTGTTACATGGTTCTACCAAAGCTCCGAGTCCGCTTCAATCTTGGCAGTATCGACTGTTCTCAATAGTTTGAAAGGGAACTAATTACACGTGTCTCTGAGCATACGACTTTCTCACATAGGAGAAAAATAATAGGGTATACGCGTACACTTCGCATACAGCGGTCCTCCGACAATGAGACTTTACGAATCGTATGGTATACATGTTCTTGATGATCACTATGATCTTACTCCGTGACGGGTGGTTGGGGTTTCTGATGTTTCGCATATAATAAGCCGTGTTTGTTGAAAGTAAGTTCATCATAGGGTTAGATCGTTGCGGTGGTTGAAACTTGTTAGCGGTTGACAACTCTCTACCCCTTGATAATCGAGTTGATAACCGTAGAAAATGACATTCGCGAGTGGATTGCTCGCCCCCTACCCCCAACCAAATTCATAAAATACAAATTGACTGGAGAAGTGGTTCTCTGAAGGAAAAAGAGCTGTGAAACTCTGCGGGATCGTGTTCTAACGAAACGGTCACGATGTAATCTCATTACCTCTGATGCGATATACTTTTCTACGGAATCACTTTGTGGAAAATAATCCCGCCTTCGAGGTATCTTTTAACGCGAACAAACGTACACGAAATATTTCACTTTACTGTACGTACAATCTTTAACTACATTTGACAAAGTCGAACATCCGCCTTGATATATATCACGTTAATTTTTAATGCCCCGAGTTATTCATATAAAAAATCCAGTACGATGGAAGTTACGGTTTTTTATTATCCAATCATCGAAAGGTTTGCTTACATAATAGGATTGCTATAACATATGAAAGGATTTGAAGATAAATTATATACACATGATTAAGAGCATAGAAACATTGAATTTTATTCATCAGTCGTAATTTTGTTATTTTTAAGTCAAGACAATCTTTCCCGAGCAAACGAAGAATCTCTAGCGTAAAATGTGTGGCCTGAACAACGATAGGATAGCATGTGATCATACTGATTTACTAATTTTCCAAATATCTACTCTGCGTATAAATTACATGATTGATAAAATTTGAAAGGTCATTGGACAAAAATGAATACATTGATTCTGAGGCTCGCGAAAGAGTAGTTTCATTCTTACTGCGCTAATAATATCATTATCTTATAAATCTAATAGTACAAAATATGTAACAATAATCGACTTCGATTATTTAGAATGAATAAATAAACAATACAAATTTACAGTAACTTCCTTTTTCTTTTTTTATCATTATCATCCGTTTTTTTTTTCACAATTTCTTCTGAATCAATGACGATATCGTATACGTCACACGAATACATGTATACCCACAATTTTATATTTCATGTACGGCGTTGGAATATCACCGGTACTAACGAATCGAGTGGGGTTCGAATCGTTGCATTCTAAATGAATCGAATATGATTACATGCATACATACGAGGAGAAAACATTATAGGAAGTGATATCACTGTGAG
Organism: Athalia rosae; assembly: GCF_917208135.1. NCBI lineage: Eukaryota > Metazoa > Arthropoda > Insecta > Hymenoptera > Athaliidae > Athalia > Athalia rosae. The sequence continues at coordinate 20,454,781 of NC_064026.1, read as the reverse complement.
CCAACAGGCTCGCTCAAAGCTACGTACGGACAAGTGCATATCCTCATCGCTTCTAATAATCCTCGCGGGTTGCTTAGCACCCAATAAATTAGCACGTTCGCACGATCAAGTACGACGGTCTTGTGATATCCATATTTACATATCATATGTATATCCACATAGTTATATGTGCGACAAGCCATTGCGACATCTCCAATCTGTTTATGTTTTTCGCTAATTCACCGTGCGTTTTATGCGTTATACGTGAATTAGCCAGCGTTTTATTGTCTACTACGGTGTGCATTCATATAGAGGTTTGCATGTACTAATAATGAATTGTAGCAACGGTTGGGCAGGCAAAATGGAACAGTAGCGTGGTTGAGCAGAGACGAGGTACGCGATTAAGTAACAATTATTTTATTCAATTCTTTAGACACCGTAGTCGTTTATTCTAAATGGGTGTTAATCATAATATAGTACTTCCTCAGAGCGTGCCTGGTATTTGTATATAATATTATGATACAAAAAAAAAAAAATTCGTAGTGTACAAAATTATTTACAAGATTTATTTCAGTTATTCAGATATGTATATTTATACCTATACGCGCAGCTCAGACGAATATACAAAACTATAATGATATAAAATTAATTTGGAAATATCGATGATTTCATTCTAATACGCATCTTATGTGGTAAAAATTTTATGTACAGACTTTAGCGTGCCTCGCACATGTTATTTCAAGTTTTTTATTTTATTCTCATTTCCAGTTTTCTTATCCTTCGAGTATTATCCGTTTATTTACACTCAGCGATTATTGCACCAAACACGAATTATCATACACGGTTTTTAGGGTGGGCGAGTCACTTAGGGGTAGGGGGGTGTGGAAACGGACGTATCACCGTTTCACAGTAATGTCTTTTCTAAAATTTTGCATAATTATTTCACTCATATGTGCACCGGAACAGTGCGTTGACCATTCGCTGTCCGGTTGTTGTGTTGCCGTCGGACCGGCGGTGGTTGTCTTCTTTGCGGTTGACTTCGTTGATTATTCGGGACGTCTGGTAAAGCGAATCTCAGCTTCTCCCAGAATAATTTGTCCCCCCACTGCAGGTACGTATTTGTTTTTAGATAGAGTCGGATATCAGGGTCCAGATCTCTTTGCGGAACGTCACCGACTAATACAAGGATAAGTCGGCGTCGACGATCTCTCAAGACCTGATGATGAGCCGATTTGAATTCGAATCTACACCACTCCGACTTGATAAAATTCTCCGATAGAACCATGATCGTTCTCCGCGACGATTCTACTGCCTGGACTATGGTGTCTGCTATGAAACTCCCCACCGGAAAATCCCTATAGTGTAGACAAAGTTTGTAAGATGGATTGCCCATTTCCAATACAGGTGCCAATTCCTCAGCAACGAAAGCTTCGTCCTTTGAACTGTAGCTAACGAAGGCGTCGAATAGTTTTTCCCTGTCATCGCGATCGACTTCGGTGTTTCTGTAGAAAATCCGAACTCCGAATCTTGAGTGAAACCAGACGCGAAGTTCTTGTCGGAATATGAACGCCAGCATACAGAGAAGCATGGCAATCAGAAATGCGGCAAGGGTAGCCACTAAGAGTGGCAGGTAATCGTGAAGAGCCTGTCGTTCTATTATGGTTTTTGTCAGGTTCCCATGGATGCTGTTCTCGATCGCCGCAAGACCCGTGCACGTGAAATTATTGCTGTTGGTGAAAGAGAATCCGAACTCGTCGTCGTTGAAAGTCTCCTCTCCGTATGCTTCGAATTCGGTGATGTTATAAACGCACCGAAGATCCGCAACGTCGATGATGTGGCTGACAGAGTCAACGAGCCAAGTGCGAAAGACTTGCAAATAGTCGCAATCGCAGGACCAAGGATTAGAAGCTAAAGTTGCGTTGATGGACTTTGGTAATGACCAGAGGGCCAAATTGGTCAGATGATTTCCATCCAGTTTGAGAGTGTACAAAGAACGAAGAGGTGCAAAGGTACTGTTAGCGATTGACGAAATTTTATTCTGCTGAAGAGCTAATGTTCTCAAGGCATCCAGGCCCTCGAACTCGTGCCCTCTGAGCTCACGGATCCGGTTATCTTGTAGGTGAAGATCCTCCAGCTCCCGGAGTCCGTTGAATGACCTGTTCTGGACTATCTCGATGTTCGACGCGTTCAGGAACAATACTTTCAGTTTCTTTCTACCGATAAAAGCGTGACTCGATACTATCCTCAGGTCGTTACCGTCCAGGTAAAGCTGCGTCGCATCCATAGGTATTTGCTCCGGTAATCTTCCAACATGACCTCCGGACGAACAGTCAACCACGTTTGCTGACCACGATTGATCGTGGTAGCAAGTACAATTTGTCGGACAGGTCATCTCGCAATCGCACGCGTCAAAATCACAGCACTGACATAACGCGAAACAGTGAGTTTCGTATTTGCAGAGAAACTGAGAGTGGGAAGCTTCGACCAAGGGTACGAAAACGTGTTCCCTATCATAAAGAAGCTTGCAATAGATGCTTTCCAGGTCCATGACCCGTGGCTGGGTTCTGGTCTGGCTTTGCCGGTTCACTCTTTGCAACCACTCCATTGTACAATCGCACAAGTATTGATTCTCACCAATATAAAATTCTGGAAGAGATCTTGCATGTGGCACTGCACTAATCCTCAATGAATAAGGTTCCAAATTGCGAATTTGGTTTCCTTTCAAGTCCACCCGTGTTAAATTAGGCTTTTTGAAGAAAGCGTAACTTTGCACTTTGGATATTAAATTATTGTTGAGGAACAATAATTCCACACTTGTCGGTATTGCACTGCCTGTTATTTCAGTCAACTTATTGTAACTTGCGTCAAAAGTTTTCAACTGAAGTTGTGACTCAATTTCGAAATAATTCCCAAGCTCATTTATCTCATTTGAATGAATGTCTAACCAGTGAAGTCCCGTTGGTATCATCGCATAATCAAACACCTTCAAACGATTGTCACTCACATTCAACCACACAAGATTCGGAAGTCCCGTGAGCAGTCCTACAATATCGGTTAGTTGGTTTCCGTCCAATCGTATAGCTTGCAAATTAATGTTAGCGTCGAAGGTTCCCACCTGGATGTGCTGGATCCGATTTCTGGATAAATTCAGTATCTTCAGAGCGGTGATTTTCTCAAATATACCTTTAGTAAGATTGCCGATGTGATTTTCAGTCAGTCGTAGACCATAAAGCTCTTGCATGTGATCGAACGTTCCGTTCGGGATCTCAGATATAAGATTTTCACCAAGATCCAAAGCTCGCAGTAACGGAGTTGCTTTGAGGGCCTCTGGAATTGCTGACAGCCGGTTACCGTTCAGGTGAAAGTCTTGGAGAGAAGAAGCATTTTTCAACGAGTTTGGATGAAGGGTATGTAGCTGGTTGTTGTCCAAAGAAAGAAGGCTCAGAACATACAGACCACTCAAAGTAGCAGCATCAATTACGGTCAGCCGATTGTCGCTAAGTACAAGAGTGTGCAGATTATAAAGTGCAGAAAATGTGTTCTCGGAAAGACTATCCAACAAGTTTCCTTGCAGCCTGAGTATTTGCAGGCTGTAAAGATCACGGAACACGGCTGGCTCCAACCTGGCGATTCTGTTGTTGGATAAGTCCATGACAACCAGCCGAACAAGACCGACGAATGTCGCGGCATTGATCCATTCGGAGCTAAGCTCATTGCGAGACAAGTCAAGAACAAGCAGTTGAGTCAACTCGCCGAAAAGTCCAGGCGGTAGAACGCTCAAAGTGTTATTTCGTAGATGGACTTCCTGGACATTTCGTGCATCGTTGAATAATTCGGGTGGCAAGCTGGCCAGCCGATTGTCGGAGAGCTTGAGTACCGCCAAAGAGGAAAGGCCTTCCAGGGCACGGTCAGCAAGAAAGGCGATAACGTTACTGCGTAAATCAAGACCGTGTAACCGTGACAGACCGGCAAATGCGGCTGCGGGTAACGACTCGATGCTGTTGTTGCTTAGGTCCAGCTCGCGCAATCCCGTGGCGCACCTAGCACCGGTCCCAAAATGGAAGCTGGTAACTTCTCGTAACCGGTTACGCGTTAGATTGAGAACCTCGAGATTGAGCAGGGGACATAGGGCGCCCTCCGGTATACTCCACATGTTATTTTCCCCCAGGTCAAGCATTTCGAGTTGAGCAAGTTCTTCGCCAAAGGCGCCAGCCGAAATATCCAAGGCCATTGTTGACCAATCCGTGTTGTGGGTACGCACTGTAAGGTTTCTCAGCTCTTTGAGACCGCGAAATGCATCGTCGGAGAGGTTACCAATTTTACAGTATTCGATCGCCAGTTCCCGGAGCTCCACCAAAGGTCTGAAGCTACCGGCACTAAGTGAACTCTGAAAAAATAATGCATCGCTGCACTCCAATCGCAGGCGGACGGTGTGTTGTGGTTGGATAACGCTGAAATTGGTATTTTCAAGCTCGCTATTGATGGTCCTTAAGCGGCAAACCAGAGACACGTCATCTTCCGTTTCGCCGGTTGCGACCCACTTGCATTCATCTGGGGCTTTGTATCTAAGAGCTTTGCTCAGCGATGCTCCTAGGACTCCGAATATCGTGCCGAGTAATATCGCGAAGAAGGCAGGACTGCCCTGCATCTTTGCACTTTTATCTTAGCATACACTTTGTCGATTATACTCCGGCACTTTTTTTTTTTCAATTCGATTACCGATTTATTATTATTTGATTACGAACAGGGGCTGGGCCCGCAGCTTCAGAACCATCTCACATCACTCATCACTGCATACAGCTTCACTCGATGAACCAAACACACTGTACATCCAAGGTGCCCTCGTTATGGTAATCCAAGTGGTAATCCTTTCATTGGTAGACGACAAACCCAGTATCCGTTCGTTACGAAAATGGTTTTCTATTCTATGAACCACCACTTAAACTCGCGCTGTAACAAGTTGAGCGTATTATTGTTGTGAATCAATCTATTTAATCGAATATGAACCGTACGAAATTGAAGCAACGCGGCAGTGGTGGGATCGAAAGGGTGAGTGGCAGCTCTGGCATGGGCCGCGTTTCTCCGAGGACTGGTCGGTAGGTTGTTGGGCCCCAGCACTGGGACCGCAACGAGACCCCTGCCCCCACCTCCGACTTCCTTGCGCCTGTGCTGATCCACCTATCTTCTTCGACTCTCCGCTCGCCGCTACCTGCCTACTATCCGCCGTTCTGCCGAGCCTACAAAAACAAGACAGGTACACTCTTGGCCCTTACAATGGCTCCTCTGCCTGCAGCCTGCGTTCGTTGCCTTCCTTGCCTTCTGTACCTTCCAGGGAAACGCGATGGACCGTTCTTGCTCCCTCGGCATATTCCCCTTCTTGTCGTCTCGGTTCTCGTCGATGTTGCTGCCGCCTTCTACTCTTGCTCTTACTTTTCCTTCACGAAGTTCCTTAGACCAGGAGGAACTTCGTTTCGCGTTCTCACGCCGTTATAAACCTCGATCCTCGATATACGCGGAGTTTACCTGTTCGGGGTGGTTTGCCCGCGTAATTAACACCGTCTTCACCTAATTATTTATCGCGCTGCTCGTATACCAATGTCACAGCTACCCGAGAGTAATAATGTATGCCTTGCGTAGTGCGCCTTACAAGTTACGCTTTTTCATATATTTAGAATCAAGCTTTTTTTTTATTGCCCCAAAGATCCATAGAACACAGACGGACGTATGTAACTCTCATTAGAGGAAATATGTAGTTGGAATAAACATAATCGAAGGATCGCAAACTCTTACTTTCAAAAGACAATTAATTGAACCTCGTTTTCTCTGCACTGAATGGCAACGGTAATAAAGCACGATGCCTAGAAACTACTGCCGCTACCATGTTATCCGTTACCGTTACTCGCCTCCCGCACAATCAGACAATGGGGAAAGGCAGGCGGGGTATATAACAACTAACGATCATTGCCGCTTGTCACGATGTCGAGTCAACGATAGAAAATTCTATCTCTCAGACCTTTTCCTCATTTCATTAAAGTGTAAATCGTTCTGTTATATCCTGCTAATGCGTTGATGTAAATCAGTGTGAATCAGAGGTAACCTAAGTGCTTCTCTGGAGGGCTGCCTACCCCCTGATGGAAAAGATCGACGCGCACCGTTCAGAACTAAACTGACTTGCTAGACTCGACCCTCCAGGCCCTTTTTCTAACACTCCGCCCAATCAGGAGGCTTAACCTGTTTTGACCCTCTTGTGTTGATTGTTATTGTAATAACGCAGGTAGCTCCGTCAGACCTCCTCCGTGCTGCCCTCGTAATAATTCACACCTCAAATTATCTCACAATCCACCTCGGACTATACCATTTTTAACGCGAACCTTGGAAGATGCCGTAGTCATGGCTCATTATGCATGAAAATGACGTCGGCTTTGTCGGAGAATGCTCTTCTGAATACGCTGTGCGGATTACTGGCAATAAAACCGAGTCATAAAAAAAAGCACTCACAATCGATTGATTTGCTTCGTTATCAAGACCATGAGGCTGATCCAATCTCTGCTCTAATTGAAATCAAACTTTTACACCTCACTGATATCGACATAACCCGTATACAATTACCAAGTTAAGGTTTCTGCAGTAAGTAGTTTATGGACGCGTATACCACATTCTGCTCTCAAAATATCTACTTCGCAACCTGCTCTCAAATAATGCACTCATATCGGAGCAATGAGTGAATTTTGGATTTTTGAATTGAGATGCTTGGTGGATACCGAATGTGTGTGCAGTAGGTACCTCACCCAATATAACTGTAAGGAGGAGCTCACATTGTACCAAAGGTTTGATTATGCAAATCATTTGGTTGTGGGCTCTAGGCAATGGATCTTCGAGATTCTTTCGAGAACCTCCTGAGAATGAGAAAAATGATTCACAGCACATGAGATCCGAGGGCTCTAGCCGGTTTTTTTGATTTGTGAGGTGGTAAAAGTTATCACACAAATTATAAAAGAAAATTAATTTGGAAATAAGAACTGTAAGTTATATAAAGAGTGTGAAATTTATTTTCTAGTTAAACGGGTATACCTACCATTAATTACATTTTCTTACCCACTTCATCATCAAATCGAACTCAACATTTTTTTCACACAGTGATAATAAACATCAGAAAAAATAAAATGGATTGACGATCTAGATTTATAAGTGATGTTTTTGTTGAGTATGAGGATGACACAAATCTTTTAATAATTATGATTACTGTTCAAAAAAAAAAAACACGATGAATATATCGATACTTGTACGAAGTATACAAACATTTGGTGTCTACGGTGAGAGATTAATCCTGGTCGAGAGTGGAGGTGCATGCATGAATGCATTTTACTCTGAATGCGAATGGCGAATACTCCGATCGATCAGGTGGGGACAGTTAAACGAAACTTTTATTCCCACACCGTTTCTTCACCGTCGTTCTGTACGAGCTTCTATTTGCTCCACGCATAGTTCGTCACGTAGATGTGTCGATATGCATAAAAGTAAATGAAAGCCATGTTTAGCGCGGTTATTGTAGGAGCAAATAAAAACACCGACAGCACAGTGGTAGAAACCATGTTTGGTCAGTTACTGCAGCCGTTTCACGAGCGAATAAAATGCACCTCGTATACATATAATATTTAAAAACTACGACTCGTGTGTCATTCCACCATTCATACGTTTCGTTCACAGTCAGTTTCACCTGCTGAATATGCACCCTGAATTATTGCACCCGTTGTATAAAACACGTTATATTGCCGTAGCCCAGCAATATTCCCGTACAACAATCTTGAGGCTGGAACCGGCGTCAATTTTATACATTATGCGCTACATCTATTATCTCATTTATTCCATTACAATTGTCCGTGGAAAAATTTCATAGATATTCTCAGTACGTCACATTCTTTTACTTTCGTATCATATTTATTTGTTCGTTTCTTTTCCAATTTTTTTTTTTTTTAATTTCATTTTCTATCGCGATGCCCCGCTTGCGTGGTTTCCTGGTGCAGATACGATATTCCGTGCAGCTGCAATAGCAGCACATTTTCCGCTTTCGCTCGAGACACGCGACTACCGATAGCTGCTGCTTCGGTCTTGATTCATTAGTGGGCGTACGGTGTGCGATTAGTTCTCTTCTCCATGCTAGCGGACTTATGAATTATAAAACTCGTATAAGTGTACGAGGGACAACGCATTCTCTCGAGTAAAATAATGACCGAGTGAGGCACGCGCGCCTCGAGTCTTGCCGTGTCTGCAGGTGGCCGGTTTGTCCTGCCATTCTACGACGTTCTGTCAGGATGGCATCTGCGAAGCGAGCCAAAGGAATACGACGAGCTATGATCCGTTAGCCTGACGCAGTCTGATCTATTTTCTTGGTTTACCACAAGATTGATCGGCGGTCTTTACGTGCCTAAACTAGACCGACTGCCATAAATTCACTTTAAATTGTCCCTCTTCTCCGGTTCTTGCGTCCCTTTGGTTTCTTCATCTTTTCTTTGTCCCCCCATCACCCGGCGTTTCCACTTCGAAATACGAAACTTGTTCCAGGTCTACTTTGAAGCTTTGATTACAACGGTTGAACCGAACAAAATTATGCCTCATTGATGCATGCTGTTTTAACGAAGAATTCACGCATACGCAATATGGCCACAGCTGACCGACGCAAACGTATATTGGCGTGCCGATGATTAGAAACCAATTTTGCAAATTGGCTCATTATAATGTTCGCTTCAGATGGGAACGTCGTTTTATGTGAAAAAAAAAAAAAAAAAAACAACAAAAACCATTTCTACGTGTTTACAATATACCTGAAAAATATTTCTCATATTATTCTGTTCGCAAACGTGAAGAGAGCTACCGCAAGTTTAACCGCATGGTTATTGAAGTATCAGCCATCTTGTGTACAATAACTGACCTAGACTGGTAAAGTCTGAACCCGTATAGCCGTTGAGAAAATAAGAAAAGACGAGCGAACCGACAGCAGCCGTCTAAAAGAAGAGGACGGTCTTCACTTTCTTAAGACGTTGAAGCGTTGCGGTAAAATGCAAATGCAAATATATACCCAAGAATCTGGGGTGAAGTAAAACCACGCGCGAGAGAGAGGGGATGAGAGAAGAGCGGGCGACGAAGGAAGGCCCTATGTAGCCTGCCGCAGTTGCTCGTTCGTATGGTTGTATATAAGTACGTAATATTGAAATGGCGTGGTGTAGATTCCGCCTACTGCCTGCCTGACTTTCAGCCTGCCCGAGTGCACCGATGGTGGCCGTTCACCAGCTTTCCTTATGCCTCGCGCGTCTGTGTTGGTTATTGTTTTAGAGAATCACGAAGTCGTAGCGGTCACGAAGTTCTACTCCCCACCCGTTTTCTCTAGCGCTCTCGCTTTTTCCTATCTTCTTTTCTCCTCTTCACTCTCGTGTTCGCTCGCCCTCGTTAAACACCCGCTTTTCTCCCACTCGCTTTCGCGTCGAGCTCACCTGTTGCAGAACTAGGCATCGGACGGAGTCCAGATTCAACCTGGAACAACGAACACGAATTCCCCGGAGTATCTAATCGTTGCTCGTTATCGGATACATGTACAAATCGCACCTCTCAAAGAGGTGGTTCGATTACTCGCAGGTCCGCGTGGACACGCGTACCGTCCTCTCGTCCTTTTATTGACTCGTCAAAATTTCATCCATCGCAAAAATTGAGCAACTAAATCAGCGGTAAATAATGATCGCGGAATGATTTACCATTCGCACTTCGGTACGAGCTGAGGCACCGCGAAACACCGTCGAGATACTTTCGGTCTTCCCAACCTTCGTACCCCGAGGGCCCTTGGGTAAGGTGTAACACTCCCCGCTGACGAGGTTCCGTTCTCGACGAAGAGTTAATTGCTCACTGCGGGAATCTGGTGGTCCCGTGGTGGCACCCTCACCTCCGAGTCGCTCCCCACTGCCTCAGCTTTTAGCCTCAGCCGCCTCGGTTGAATAACACCTAACGCCTTGTGAAAAATTGTTGGATAACTTGTGAAATATTTACCGTGCAGGTCGTACGTCGTCGCATTTCCGTTAAGGCAGTGCCGCGCACCGCGCACCGCGCACGGCAAAGTTTAGATTTATTTCCATGTTGTTCTTGGAATCTCCCCATTTTATGCTAGTAAACTGGCTTACCCTCTGCGATCTACCGGGTACACGTATCTATGGTGTACCGGTGTACACAGCATAACGTATGCATAAACTTGCCGTACACACGCGGTTTAAATAAATTTCTTTCGGAAACTACTTTCCACATCTTCTTGCCACTACGATCAAACTTTCCTAAATGAAATGGCACACGTATAGATCAGTATCGTTTGTTTTCAAATGCGTCTGATTTTCCGAAGAAATTATCGTCCATCATCGCTCACTTTTTACGACGTGCCAGCTGGGAATTTGACGAACGAAAAAAAAAAAAAAACCAATCAAACCACACTTCGAATTTCATGAAGTTGAAATGGTTAAAGTGTATCGAAAGCATGGAATTAGAAGGTAATCTGCTACAGTGGCTCGAGGTGCTCGATATTTATACGCTATATCGGTTATAATTTATAAATATAGTCGTGACCCGTTACGGCCTAGGCCGGCTGTACGCTCGAGGGTTGAAGGCGCGTGGATCAAGATGCGTCAACGACGGCTCGACTTTGCTCCGTAATCAAATTGACCGTGAAATTTTTATTACACCTTTCCTGAGTTATGCATATAAATAAGGAAGCGAGGAAAGAACGAGGCGAAGACAGGATACGATTTAAGAGGGCGGGGTGCGACGGGGTGAGGTGCAAAATTGTTGGAAAGGGAAAGGAAGAGCTTGACAGGGAGGGGAAAGATAAGAAGGAGCTGAGATTGGAGAAAGATGGCAGCGATTCAACGCCGAAGGAGGTGGCAATGCCTTTGTTGGCGGAAGGTTAATGGCGAGAGACCCCCAGGTATCTCTTTGCGCTCACAGCGTCCCTCGTTAATGATTACGATAGCTCTACCACCGAGACAAGAGAGCGCGAACCACTGCGGTGTACGAAGCCGCGTGGAGTCTCCTGAAAATTAACGACCGTGCAAACCTGCCGTGACTCGGTAAGTCTGAAAAAAACCTCGCGATTTTTTCAGGCAAAATTTGAACTCCCAAGACCCTGCGCGTACTTTTTTCCACATTATACTTTCGACGGGAAAAAGGTTGAAAATGAAACCCGCTTCGCGCAATGTGCGAGTAAATGTACCTATCGTACATTCGTACGAGAGATGTGAGATCTGTGCACGTATACGTGTCACGCGGTGTATAACAGGAAACTGAGAATAATGTGTACCTGTAGAAAAGTCACTCTGACACTCGCGTCGAGATGAACGGCAGGGCGTCGACCTCTGAGGTGGACCTGACTTGGCCCGGCGATTGGGCAATTCAAGTTGAAGAAATCAACTCGACGCTACCGACATTGGCACTTCACTGATCTCAATAGCACGTGCTTCGCGCATAAATATTTTATACACTTGTATAATGGGTACACGCTGTAGAGGCCTGACGCTTGACGGATGATTAAAAATTCGTCGATCGAACCACGCTCGTTTCTATAGCTAGTCCACGCTAACAACGTACGAATTCACCAGATACGAGGACGGTACAGCAAGGAAGTATCTATTTCGAGGCAAAGAACCGGCCGTCTTCGACTTCGAACAGTATGACTCGATTCATTCTGGATTTCATTTGAATATACATACCTCCACTCTGGTTTAGAAATAATCCTGACGCGGGATTTGAAATCCACATCAGATTACGGATGGCTAGAGTTACTGGTATGCACTATTTTTTAATTTTACATATGCGGCTAACTGCACCGACTGAATTTAATCGCAGTTGACGTTTGACTGAATGAATTTATCGTTGGCGACGTTTCAATATGGTTATGGCGATAAATTGTTTTATCAATTTCTGCGGTTTCTCCTCCATCCGATCGCGCGATTATGACATGTATACGCATCCGTCCTTGCAGCCCGAAGTGTATATTACGGTCAGTTGATGTGTTCGAAGAGTTCGTAATACATTAATTAGTTCTGTCTTGGAATTAATGATATCAAATTAAAAGTCGATTACACGCGATACGACTTTGCACGCCTTCCGCACGACTCACTGGACAAAATCAATGGCAGTACTTTGCTTAAAGTTCCCAAGGCGAAGGTATACGCCGCAAGAAATCTGATAAAGCAAAATAAAACAACGAGTGGCGGACCCTGCAGCCGCCCACCGTCTGTCACCGTGAAATATATATTTATAATTGGCGTTTATGGGGAACCTTACGAAATCTTCCGAGACACGATCTTTCGCTGATCATTATTTAAGTAATTACAGCCAACTTGTGTGCTGATTACAAGATAGCAAATATACCGATCCTCAAGGTGCGCGTCGACTCCTTTTTGTTTCGATAGAAATAACTAAATCCAGCTCCGGAACTCGGGAACCGGAAATTTAGGCCAAACTAGCGAGACTAATTCGTAGCTTCGATCCCCGTAGTTCGTCAGAAGGTAATAATTTTCAGCTGAAACTAGGATTAGTGACGGTGTTCGGATGGAAAGAACGACGGACGGGCGGACAGACAATCGGGCGGCTCTGGCTGCTCTGACCGTGAGCGCCATGTTTGATAACGTACCACGAACTCTAGCCAGGGTTACTAATGGAGTTGCTGTTTCCAAGCATGTAATAAAGCATCAATTATTATCCGTTGACCATGCAGTCATGGCGTTTAGGGCATTGTTAGGGTAGGAGACGGGATCAATTTCAGACAGTAGATATTCCTGAATGAATGGCGGGGGGGAAACCGGTGAGGTAACCAGGTAATTATGACCCTCTGTCTCGGAATCGAGCAGATTGGAGCTGCCCGTTGTATGTGTGTGCATATGCCGTGTTATTTATTCCACCTTGTGTTTTTCATAGGGTAGGTGGTGCTTCTTCTATTATGTGTACTTTTCATCCATCTCCCATTTGCAATGTATTTATCTTTCATCAGCTCACTCTGTTATGTACATGTTTTGTGGAAAGCGTATTATTCGTCGAGTTCATTGTCGTGACTCCTCAACGGAATGGAGTGGGACGTAACAGTGCTACAGAGAAACATCTGGAGAACGTGAGCAAGCTGCTTTCGATTCTCTATGGGTTAATTGTTATACAGACACATACCAACGTTGGTCTTGAAGGGTTCCGCGGTACCACGGAAACCTGCATTTGAACAACAACAAAATCGGTCTTAGTAGTTTGCATAACACCCGCGGCTAACATAACAGCTCGTAAATGTACCTGCGTACCATAATGGGGTCTGACGAGAATGCTAGATTCTATCTTTGTAACCAAAAGGAACGTATTAGAATGCTGCTTTATGCAAGTAAAATTTGGGACCGAGAGACACAAAACTCGTTCGCGTAGGAGAGTTATCTCTGTATGGAGATACGGGACTGAATTCGAGAACTTATACGTTAGAACCAGTGTATGATATCATGCGTTCGTCCAGGACGTCGGATATTAGACCATGCGTAGCGGCGATGCTCATTCATTTACCTGGGCTCGGGTATGTTGACAGGGTGTAATTTACAAATCCTGAGTTCCGCCGAATTTATCGGGTCTCGTCTACCATCTTATTACTACCCCCGATCCTTTACGGGGCCCGTCCACAAGATTTGTTTCATCCCTTTCTTTCTTCCACTCGCTCGCTTGCTCTTCGCGGGTTAACATTTATGTTTTTCAATCACTTAGAGCAATTATCATCAGCTGACCGACTCACTAATTTGATAACTATAATAATACAATATTGCGGAGCATACAGTCTGCGGGAGAGCGAGGATATTACCGGCAATTGCCGTACTTGGCAAACTGGGTTATACGAGACACCGTCGTCGTTTCGTTGGCGAAATGCTTCCGACGATCACGCGCACGGAAAGGTCTAACGATAAGACAAGGATGAGGATAAGGACGAGCGAAATTGCGCTGCAAGTTGCGCCTGGAATTAAGTACAGTCCGCTCACGTTTCGGCACCAACGGGGAGAGAGACCTACCGGCCTACGAAATGACCAACGGGGTAACCGCAGTTCGCGCGGTTCGTTTGGCCCGGCCAAGAACATGCGAACGGATCTCCGCTCAGCGTTGCGTTGTGTGCAAACTCCGTTCGCTCCGAGGCCGTGATTATCCGGCAACTGCAAAACGGTTACCCGCGTGCAAATTACTCGGTGAACAATGCCAGCGGTCGCAACCGAGTCCAATTAACACTTATCCCCCGACCGTCGCGCACGTCGTAATACGTCCTAAAACTTGAGCTGCCTCTCCCCTCGCGTGTACCGACGGTGTCTCTCGCCGTACCTATACCTGCTTAATTCGTCTTACCTATTAGGTAAGTCCCTGAAAGATGCGCGACATCGGCAACGGACAACGTCCCTCATGCCGAGTGGAGAGGTTGCCGTCAACCGTCTCAGGTCTCCCATCTCCTGTCGCCTGTCGTCGACGGGACGCGAACGCGTCCTGACAAATGGCCTTCCCGTACAACTATGGTAGTTCCCGCTACGGTGACAGGTGAATAAACATAATCCTGACGAGGCCGGAGATAAAAAGAGACAATGGACCGCGGACAGCGGCGCGTCGTACGCGCTGCTTCGGCATCACGCTGCAGGGACCGGTGAAATGCGAAGTAGATTCGGTATCGTACGATCTAGGGACATTTGTTGGGTACCCCGATATATACCGGTAAATAGAAGCTGTCAGTCTATTGTCAAATAAACACAAGGGCAGAACATCAGCGCCCAAAGAGACCCCGGTGCCGCTCTACCGGCCCGCTAGATTTCCTCCCGACCAATGGTCGTTTGTCCTTCTCTGACGGAGGCTGCGATCTAGGTGGTGCGCCTTCGCCACCCCGTCACACCCCCTGCCGGGGACGGTGGAGCGTTCCGTCGACCCCTGACCTCTCCCAACGCAGGACCTGACAACCACCGGCGCACTGCTATTGGAGCAGGTAGAAATGGAAGTCTACGAGCGCGTATCCGTACGACGCCCTCGGAGAACTTCCCGCTCCGTGACGGTGAAAGAATATTTTTCCATGACACTCGGACACGAGGCATTCCTATGTCTCCGAGTAGCGAGCAAAGCTCCGAGACAGCTATGATAATAAGCTGCATTGGCCCGCATACATTTAACGAATCTACGCTAGACACACGTTTGCCTTCGACTAGCTGCAGCAGCCATCGTTGAGCCAGGCTAGCTAGCTGTAGTAAACGTGTGGTGGCTTTTGCTTCGAAATTAAATAGCGACTAGACGACCGAACACACGCGTGATTTATCGATCGGAGATTAATCAGACCGTGTGAGCTCGAATACCATCATAGACGGTCCTGTGTCTGATTGTGAGTCGAACCCGGAGTCAGTTCTGTGTGGCTCATATGTGTATCCACTGTTACTGCTACTTCTGTCGGTGATTAGGAAATCAAGAAGAGATATTTTTTACCGTCTCAGACCGAGGAAATCAAGAATTACGAGCCTCTGGTCGAATGTCAATTGTTGTTATCCGTCATTCGAACTAGCACCATTATTAAATTAGTAGATAATTTCAGGAATGAATCCGTGAAATTTCGTACTCCTCCGTTCAGGAGAAGTAGTTGCGTTTATAACCCCTGAACAATTTATTTCTCAAAACGGGTATCGATACACGCTTAAACTGCTGCTCCTCCTGCGTCGATGCTCCATCGGCTAACGGAATGCGTGCGTTTTGAACAGTTTTTGTCGCAGTTGCATCAATATGCACGGACTGGTGTAAAAAGTGGTTCACAGTTACCGGTACGAGTTGACGGAGAGACGGAAAGACCGCCGTAGTGGGCCACAAAAGAATACCGGTGTATATAAACATATATGTGCACATCTGTAGTGCTCCTTACCGCGAACAGTGTGTAGACTATAACGCGCGACTCGTCCACGTCTGTTCAGAAATAAGTTACCCCGCTCGCAATTGTACCACTAATTTATTTCTCATAAATTTATCATTCCCCATCTCACGTATCCGCGTACACACATACGCGAAATATTCGAAACATTCATCATCGAGTCTCCCCTGCAGGTTCGTAGGAGTACCACTGTCGATATTACCGCTTCTCTTTGGCTAAATTAGTGGCATTGGCTGGCGAACAGATTCCATTTCACGTAGATTCCTTCCCTTGGAGACCCGCCACGACGATCATTCGGATTCACGAGTTTTCATTGTATCGCTATGTATAGATATATGTATACTGTATGAGGAAAAGCACGTGTGAGTACACGCATGGGAATTTACTGGCTACGGAGGCTACAGGTACGGCTGTATTTACGAGACAGGAATTCCTATTGGACTCGTTTTCTGAAGAAGGCAGTTCGTATATCGTGAAGCGAGCTGATATTCAGAACTCTGCGTATGAAATGGGAAAAATGCCTCATTGCGTAGGTCGAAGAGTAGGTACAGTAGTGGCTTTTCAGTATAGGAATCAAACGGATTACTCAAATTCTTTCCAACGAATCAAGTTCCGGACAAAAGATCGCGTGAAATGAATAGGCGGTCCGTTAGTACTTTGATCTTCGAACATCGTCCAAATTCGAGGGGGTCGGAGTCGAGGAGGCTAACTTGAGGAAGCTAAAAGGCTTTCCTTCCACCTGGATTTCCTGCCTTTGTCCGACAGCGAATCAACAATTTCCTCAGCGAAGCGTTAACGACCCACAGGTGCCAAAACTTCTCCAAACATTGAACCGAAGTTCCCGAGGTACGCTTGAGCTCGAAATAAAGAGCTCCTGACCATTACGCAACGCCTGCCCATAGCTCCGATGCTTATCTTCCTCTCTACTGGTTGCTCCTACGCTACTCGAAACTCGGAACTACGTCTCATCCCGCGTGACATCAGCGCGCCTGTATCACTCGCCTGATTTTTCCTTACTCGTTCCATACTACTGTGAAATTTTCTCCGATTCTCCTCTCCAAACCACATCGTAATTCGACTTGTTTTTCTTTTCCTCTCCGTCCACGAAATTCGGCCCTTGTACGAGAAAGTATTGAACTGTCGTGGAAAATGGCGAGCAAATCGCGACTGGATCGCCGGTATCGCTCGCCGCGAGTTCATTTCGAAGCGAAGATGGTCGGAGTCGACTCAGGGTCTCGGCGTACGGCTCGTTAAAAAGTTGTTCGACCGGTTGGTCGGTCGGGCTGACTCCGTCGTCCGTGGCCCTCGCTCAACACGCAACCACCACACGGACGTGCCGCTCTCACGTCTTCTTTTATCACGAGCCCTAAGCCCTAGGTTCTTCTTCGTCACACCTGCTAGGCCCTTACCGTCGAGCGTTAAGGAGGAGAAGAAGAATCAAAAGAGGAAGGTAAGGACCAAACCGTATTGTTGCAGTGCGCAGCCTCCTCTATGCCTGAGAAAAAGACAGCGTACAGCCGGGACAAACCGCGAAGTAGTTCGCGTCAAAGTTTGCATCCGGTAAAACGGCTTCGCGACTCTCAGGAATTCACCTCAACTGGGGGGAAAAAAATGACTCGCATGTAAATATGAATCAGCAATAATGGACCGTCACGTGCCACGATTTCATGGACTTAATTTCACGATCCGGCGAAGCGTCGACGCTTTCCGATTACCAACTCGACCATCCGACGTTACACTATTTCTCACCTATGCGGATGCATTCGATTATTCACCGCTCGAAGAGAGGAGAAAACAGCTTTTTCGGCTATTAACGTCGCCCGGAATTACGAACCTGGAACACGAATATCAGATCGGGCAGGCGTTATGGTTGTGCACTGCTGGTAGCACATCGTCCCCTTCCTGCGTCAACCCCGTAACTAAATTTTTTTTTTCTTTTTCTAAGATTATCAGCTAGAAATCCTACGAAATACTTTTTTAACGCACAAACCGATCTCAAACATCAATATCATCAACAGAAAGTTATGTATTTTTTTGTCTCATGTGGAATTGAATTTTTGCAGTTACGAAAAGGGACGATATCAAAAAGTATGACTCCTGCCATTCACCTCGTCCAGATTCATCTCATCAGTGACGTAATAATTTATGAAACTCGGCTATTACCGCTACAATGCAATAATCACGCTACTGGGACAGTAGTACATTTATTGTGTCGAAGTGCATCTCTTTCGAGAATACACCTAACGATTTCACGGCGATTTTTCTTAACTTAAAATCCCTCTTCGTTCTCTTCTCGTTTCCTGGCTTGGTACAGCAGATTGAGAATCGAACCCGTCTCGACTAGAAGTCGTTGGCGTTGCTCGATAACCTTGACCTGAAATGAAAGAGTCGGACGTAGCCATCCAGGAGCAATGCCAAGCCCATTATCGTACCTGATCCTGAATTATAGAGATTGTATAATTTTCCTTTTTCTATACTTTTTTCACTGATCTAATCGCCGCCGAGTATAATTTTCGGTTTTCATCTTCGTTTCTTATTCTCGGTTTCGTTTCGTTTTTTTTTTTTCTCCATTTTTTACCCGGCTGTTTTCTGTTGCCACGTTTTTCAGTATTTATTCTTCCAGCCCGATATTCTCACGAAGCTGAAGAATAATCTACGAGAATATTGCACGCGATCCAGCTGGCTTCGTGATGACATCTCCTCCGTGGCAGTGGAGCTTAAGTTTCACTGTCGTATGGACAAATATTTCTATTCGTCGGTCATAGATGTGTGCGTAGCTATGCAGCGTAGACTCCCTCCCCACTCTCTTTGGCTTCATACTGTCAAAGCTCAACGTAGGGCCCAATAATTTAAGGCCGCGCTTCCGCTGAGCTCCTAGCTCCGGGCTCGTTCCACCGATAACTTGTCGATATTATTAACTCGCCCGCATTTTACGAGTATTTAAAGCACGGTGGTTGCGTGAATTATTCTCGGAGCGGCCTGGAAGGCTGTGTAAACAGTAAAAGCATCTCGGAATTTATATAGCGCCGTATAGGTGTACGCCGCACACCTATATCGGAACCGCTGTAAGAGTTTCTGTATTTCGCACTCGGCATACACGTGAATTGCTGTTACAAAAAATATGCCCTAAGGGTGATTCGCGTACCTTATTAGTGTTTCCTGGAAACTATGTTATATGTATATGCACGATGTATGGTATACGTCGTGAACCGGGCTAACTTGTTAAGCCAGAGTGAATAATTTTCGCATAAAAAAAGAGTTGAAAAAAACGAAGCAGGATGGCATGGTTTAAAAATTGCGGCATTTCGAAGGCCTTATTATTCTCAGTTCGATCGTATGATGAATATTGAAAAATGCTCAACGATCCCCGAAAAGCAAAGTAAATCGAACTTCTGTTACGAGTCTATACAATTGGTTAGTCGGGGGATTTTTTTTGCACGACTCAACTCCTCAACTCGCCGTTTCTGATACCGATAATCCGATGCACAGGCAAACCCCCACGCAAAGAAGTGCTCGCCGCGTGCCGAATCGAAACTACGCCGCACCCTTGCATAAATCCTCGGTCCGAAATTCGCTGCGGTTCTCGATCTGAAGCTTTTGTCAACACCCGAATGTTACGGGGCGGTTCCGCCACAAATTCGCGGCTCGAACTTCTGACAAGGTCAACGCTTCAGGGGGCACCCACCCATCCACCCACCAGATATCCGCGCACCTTTATGACCGAGATAAGCAAACCCTTGGGTCTCCCGTGAGCAAAAAGAGCCGCTTATACCTCCTCCCGAATGACTCTGGCTTCTCAGATCCCCTGCGTGCGCCTCTGCTGGGCGATCGCGTGACGCATGTCCCATTGTTCGCCGATTATGACGTCGCACCGCACCATGTTATGCTAATGACGTAAACGAGGTGAATTTCTTTCTGTCGCCGTCCCACTCCCTCCGCAATCTTTGTCCTTTTGTGTTTTCTTATTTCGTCTTCTGTCGCTCTTTTTTCTTCTCACCCCCTTTCGTTCTTTCTCCCTCTTGGACTTCGTCGTCAAGGACGTATATGTTTAGAGGGAACGCTCGCTGGGGTTACCTCCCCCTTCTTGGAAGTCCCTTGAAAATTCTTGAGGACAAATTATTCAATTTATAACGGATCAAAGACCAGCCGATTCGTGAGCGATGCATACATTCAATTTCTTTGAGAGAATCTATCAGCTGTCTCATGCTGACATTCTCATATCCGGCATCGATCGTCTTCTAGTTTAATCATCGGTTATTTTATGCATGTATAGAACTTACTCTGGCTGGCTCTAAAACGAATATTTTCGTTTCAAGGAGATGAACGGTAACGGGGTGATTATTTGTGGTGTTATTCTTTCATTGGCTATAAAAAAAAGAAGAATGTTCTCTTTTACTTTGTTTTATAATTGCACTTTACGGTGACTGAATAATGAAGTGCTACTTGTTCTTTGTTTTGCAAACGAACTCGATGCGGAACGAACCATAACAAATGGCTATCAATGAAAGTTATTGCGTGAAGTCAGCCTCAAGCTTTCTACACTGTTGGTAATTAATCGCAAATTGAGGCGGAACAAATGACCATTATTGCGAACCAGAAGCTGTCGTTTAACAAACTTCCAACACGCTTTAATATCAATGAAAAATTGATGCATTCATTTATAAAAACGTTGAATAATACCCTCGTTCACTTTTTATTCTCAAATCATCTGTGGTGCTAATTTGGGATAGGTATCATGATTAGTAGTCGATCAATTGAGTATCCAGCCCATGTGTGCATGTAGCTTGAAAGTGGCTGATCGATAAATATTAGTTAATAGCTCCTAAGGGGGTCGGGGCTGCAGCTGGCGTGAATCTGATTGTCAGCTGCAAAATAAAGCTTCTTCACCCGTCAGCCGCCAAGGAGCCACCTAGGCTAGGACCAACGATCTAACGGAGTTTTTCCCCAAATTCTATTCGTATCTATTCGTTTTTATACAATATCTGCCTCATGAATAACAAGTTAAACGAACGAACGATAATGTGAACGGTTTAATCAGATCCCCATCCCTCTGTTCCAGGTGAGTCCCGGTTTTCATAAAGCTATAAACATCGTAGACTGTACCAGTTGGGTGAGTATTTCACACATATTCATCTTCCGCAATGTTCCCGCAGGATTGAAATTCGTATCCCTATCTATGTAGTGCAGAATATATGTAACACACAATATGCGCCGTTCGTTATGCTACCGTAATAATTCCGTTGATCCTTTAATAGTTTTGTGTATTTTATGATAAAGACAGTCCCGTCAAAAGCGGAGGCTTTACCAGCCACGTAAAGCATGTATAACTATGCGTAATGAATCCTGGGACGGTGGTGTGACGAGGCGAAATATATAGGAAAAGGGGTGCCATTACCGTTATTCATTACACATCTCCGCGTGGCTACGAAATTTATACGCATCTGAAAATACCCCCCTACTTTCCTGAACATTTTGACGCAAAATTTGCGATGAAAACGGTAGTAGTGAGGAATGGGAATCATATAATTATTGGATGATGGAATGGATGGTCAGGAGAAAATTATGAACGATCTAGCATAGATATATTGATTCGTTTTCAGACTTGTAAAGTTAGTGCGGTGCGTAAAATTCAAGTTGACAAAGGTCTGTCGCGGTGGTGTTGAGATGAGATACCTTACCATTGACCAAACGCATTAGACGAGAAGTTTCAATCTGGTTCGACGGCTGAGGTAACTTTGGCTAGCTCGTAGGTGTAGAGAGCCACCTCTCGCAAAATCTCACGTTTCACGTCTCATAGTGAACAGAATTCTCTCATCGGTTAGACTCTCCTGCATCAGCAGGTGAAATGGACAATGTAATGATAAGCGAGTTTGAGTTACCTGAAATCATTAAGGGGAGCAATCTAATTAGACGACCGAAAGTGCATCATTTTTTGTGAATTTTTGCGAACTAGCGTCACACAGTAAATCGCTCTGCCATGTTGAATTTCTAATTTCTGTAAACTTTTGTGCAGCAAATTTGTAGTAAATTTGAAGACATTTTTAACAATGCACCTTTGGATATCGTTCAATTCTGCATTAATTTTGACCAAAACCGAATAGAAATTTAAAAAAAGAAAACTTTTAATTCACGTGTATTTTAAACGGAAAGTCTTTTCACCCTCTGGTAAAGTACTGAGAGTTGATGTTGAGGGCTGAAATTTTCAGGGAATTTCTATCTCGAGATTCCAGGTGGGAACCGAAAAAAAATAGCCGGAAAAAAATCACTCCAATATATACGTATATAATATCGAAAAAAAAAGATCGTCGATCGGAGATGCTGGCCCTGCCGACTCTGAGGGTCTTATAGCTCGGCACCAATTCAGGCAGAAAGGTGAGGCAGAGCAAGAGGGTTCTTCGGGAGGAACCCGATCGTATCTTGCTTCACCGGACCGTTTGGAGGGAATGCAGAGGGCTTTACTGCAGCTTGAGTGCCTTAAATATCATTAAGCCGGCTTATCAACTATCAGCAAATCTATATCTGTACAGAGCGTATACCAGAAACGAACCTGAGACGGCCGAATTCAGGAAATTTCGATGTTTTTTCGCGCACGAATGAGTTTCCTCCGGCATTCGTTCGCGCTATTTCATCTCCCTCTGTTCCGATACACAGGGTTTCGCCGAACAGATCGTCTGCATCAGTGCGAGTTGAACGCTTCCTCGAATATCTACCATCTGATGAAGCTTCGATCGAAGAACTGACCTCAAATTGTATTAACTTCGCTAGTTCACCACGCAGGAATCACACATCTACACGAACGTGTAACGTACGCTCGCAAAATCTTCAATATCCGCCGCAACGCCGCGTCACATGGAATACTTCTAGGCGTGCAATTTCAACTTGAAAAATGAGATTTTCATTGCACAGATACGCGATACTGCGGCGAGTTTGAAAATCGTGAAAATACGAAACTTTTACCTCGTGTTGCCGAACTGTATACTCGCTCGATGTGAAGTCAGAATTCGGATGGACGGTAGCCTTCGAATGGTTCTCCAAATATTTGACCACTTATATCCCTGCTTATTTGCTTTTCCTGTTCACTCGCTTCTCTTTCTTAAGCCAACGGCCAATGCCCGTTATGTCCACTTCGTCCAAGACCTTAATTTGTTTGAGGTACGTGGGTCGAACAGAAGCAATAATCATCTTCTTGTTTTCTTGAATCCCGTTGAAAGCATACGGAGAATGGTAACTAACTTCCGAGTATCTCAAACTAATACAACCCCCGTACAGGGTCATCCGAACCTATACCACCTATATCCACACAACGACGCTGCTTACGTGCATTGTATCTTTTACAACACAGCTGATTACTATCGTTTTTCAATCGGTATTAACCGGTACGGTTGATCTCGAACTTACAAAACTAATTTTCTTCCCCACACCTCGGGTGCACCTTGTTCCAAACATTTTTTCCCATCGATTGAAACGATATTTCCTCACTCTCATCAATCCTCGCTCGGTCCATCTCGGAACACGCGTTGATCTTCTCGATGATTGTGAACTTTCGAAATTTTCTTGTGTGAAGTAATTTAATCCGATTATTCGGATATATGAACGGAGTATAAGGTGCGGACAGTCGGGCTGTGTGGGTACGACGAACATCGGGGTTACCTGGAATGGCTGGGGCTACACAGCTAGACCCAAAATGCCTACCTTGGATTCTCGATACATAAATCCAAATTAAATAATTGCTCGTTAACAAGGTAGCATTCGAGGTATTCGGATGCCGGCTGTTGTCGGGAAGGCTCGACAAACGTATTTATAGCCGTTAACCTTCCGCTAGGATATGTCACCGAGTTGTTTGGACGAGGATGCTAGACGCCGTTTCTGGGAACCCTTGAACCTCGCGTAGCGATCTCTTCGCCTCTTTTTTTACATCCCATACTCCTCTTCGCGTCGTGAATTGATGCGAAATATACCCTACTTTGGGAATAATTGGAGAAATCGCTTTGACGCGATGAGATTAACTTTTCAAGCTTTTTTGTTTGTTCGCTGTACGCTGCTGGACACAAGCAAAGAATGTCCGCTGACTTAATTGCGATTTATCTATACCGCACCCATAGCTGGACTTGAACAATTAGCACCTAGATAAACATTTACATGCAATCTAGCCCGTCGCTTACAAGGTGTGTAAATATATCGAGTACCTTATGTCAATAAAGCGAGTACAGTCGTGCATACACGTACACAATATACATACATATATCCGCGAGCAAACTCGCGTATTCCCTGGAGGATGCGCTTGCACGCGTGGCGACGTTCGATATACCTAACCGTCGCTGTCGTCCATTTCTTATTTAAACTGCTTGGGGACCGTGTCGCGATAAGAGTTGCTAGACAATTAACCGAGTATGGCTTGAAAATAAAAGAGGCAAAAAAAAAAGCAGTAGAAAAATAAACACAAAAAAATAGCAATAAGCAAGTTAACCCTCTATATTCGAAAGACAGTCTGTCGGATTTCGATAATTATCAAGGGGCGGCACTGAAACGATGGAAATCATTTGACACTGGTTGAATTTGAGAGACGTACGAGGCATAAACGAGTTATAAACGAGACATGAACGAGACATAAATGAATCCCTACCGAATGAATTTGGATTTACGTTTCTTTGTTTCTATCTCAAGTCCTCCGCTATCACAGTCGATGTGTATTTAATTCTAAACGACTCGAGGGAATCCTTAATTCTCTAAAGGATATCAATGACGTCGACTACCGCTGCAACGTGTCTACGTGTAGCTGTATGTCTCGAATTGTGTCACCGGTATTTTACTGCTCTGAATTATCGTGATCCTTAAGCTCGCTCAGATATCTTACCTGCCTAACGCAGTCTTATGATAATGAGCTCTGTCTGGTTGCGATCATTTGTCCAATGGTTAATTCGAGACTAGTTATATTATAGAACCGCTCCGGGTTGGAACAGAATCCAATCGGTCGCCCATCGCTGGACGTCCACTGTACTTTATTAGAAACTTAAACCCATATGGCGGTTGAAAATACTGTGAAGAAACTACGCCTCGCATCTCATCCGTAAGCTACCGGGGAGTTGCTCGGCTCCCGCTATATATATTGGGCACCCATTTCAATTCATTATCGACTGATTGGAATATATGCGTTTCGACGATCGCATCTCCGTGTATGCATACATACATTTATATATACATGTACGTACGTCTATACGCCAACTCTAACCAGTTATTATTATTCTTATCTACTATCACAAGCGAAATACATTAACGCAGAATGAAACTCTGCTCCGTTATATACCTCCCATACGAATACCCCTTACAGACGAATGGGTCGTGTTGCCTACTCATGTACATGTACAACGCACACGTGATACTTCGCTACTAATTGATCGATTACAGTGTTTGGAAATCGTGAAAATTATGGAATCAGAATTATCATCGAACACAGTTTTGGTTGATTTATAATTCTTCTTTGCTTCATTTTTGTTCTTTCGTTATACTTCCGATGGTTTCTGTGGGAGAACGGATGTGAGGCGTAATGAAATGGGGTTTTATTCCTGTATCAGCGAGTCGGAAAGTGACTCTTTTGACCACCTGAAACGGGATATTCCGTGAAGAGACTCATACTCCGCTCTTCGACCAGTCCGAAATTTTCCATCTCATCCACGTCCTTGGCGAGGTAAAATATGGTTCTCATCGTCGAACCAACTGGAAGCGTTCGTCGAGATTGTTACGATAACGAATAGAGTTTCATTGGTTGACGCGCACTCGGATGTTCATCTACGTTTACAATTTCATCCGATTGAGTCAAAACTTTCCCACCTTTCGTTACCCGGCGCATACCTATCGATTTCATTGACGCTCCCGTACGATGAATTTGACTTTAGTATTCATCACTTATCATAGATACTATGTATATTCGAAAAGATGGAATTTTGCGAAAGTATTTTAATTCGTTTTTCAAAAAAAAATTTCGCTATAAAATTGGGCGTTAATAGGTATTCCAAGTGGGCGATTGAGAGCGCATCGGTAACAAGAATCGATCACATCGCATCTGATCACATGATTGTTTCGCCCTGGTTCAGGAACTGGTTCAAAAGCGTTCAAAAGTAGAGCAGATGTTTTCACTGTTTGAACCAACAGCGATTCACGACTCGTGATTGTGGAGTTGGATGTCGTCTAGGACGAGAACTATATTAACTGGGGTAGGAGTACACATGGACGGTTACCAGCACTCCGAGCTCTCGATTTTTCCCCTCTTCGTAAATACGTGTGTAACATCATTACATATATTTTTTATCGGCAATCCCGATAATGACCGTGCAGTTAAAAATGGCATCTGCGTTCGGTGTATTAAGATTCAATTTCATATTTCGGTTTACATATGAATTAACCTCGGTGTAGCTGAGCTCCAGCTTAATCGTGTAACGAATTAACGAACAGTGGCATCTTAGCAATTAGATGAATATAGTTACCGTTTAGTAAGGTATTCTCATTTTAATTATTCCCTTCCTACCACAAATTACTCAGTGGTCTGCTGTATGATGTACGCATGTGAAAAAGCATACGGTTCTTCGGATGCAATTAAATATTATCATCCGCAAGTCGATCGTACAGATATGTATACATGTAAATTAGGTATACCACCTAATTGCGAGTTGAGTGAAGCAACCGAGTACGGTGTACAGAGATACGCTAATTATTATACTTCTATAATCGGTATGCACGCAGGCATACGTAAATTATCTATATTTCTATCAGCCGCATATATTGCGAAGGGCGGAATCGCTGGATACTCGGGATTTCGACCTAGCGCAACGCTCAACTTAACGGCGAGAAGAGAATCGGTGGAAACGAGAGGCAGAGAAATATCATGCCTATTCGTTATTTCCTGCATTGCCATATTTGCTTGTACCGACTCAAGAGCCCGAGCTGGCTTTGGCTTGCCAGAAGTACCGTTTTACGGCACTTTCAATATCGAGTGCTTCTCTATGTTTTACCAAATGTTGCTCGGTCTCCTTCCGCGCGGCCGCCTTTCAGCTGACCATTGTATTCTCAGCTTGGAAATTGCCGTGGAACGGATACATGATTTGTCAATACTGTTCCTCATGCCCATTTATTCAACGTGCCGAACCATTTCGTCGAATTATTCCAATGAATCAATTTTGTTTAATGTATCTGAAATACCGTCTCCTCTTGACTTGTTAACACCGTCCGTATGTTAGAAAAATATCCACAACGAAATCGCCCTGCATAGTTGATCGATCAGATCGTTCACCTGGAGGAAAATCGATTGCGAGTGCCAAAAGAACGCTCACTCTGGAGTCCGGATTTGCCGAACGCTCGTTATCTACAATCGGGTCTTCTTTTTTTTTAACTTGAAAACCAATCGTCACTGAAAGCTAATCCCGACGGTTTTTATTCCGAGCCTATCATAGAATGAGAGACAAACGCATGCCTTTGGTTTTGTGTTGCTGCAGAGCACCGTTATGGCAGTCGGAAAAGATAGGGCAAATTAATTGTAAAGAACCTGCGAACCGCCACATTTTCTAAAGGATTCCTCCCGTCCATTATGATGCAACTAAATTAGCGATTGGCCTTTGTTTCGTTGGCAGGCGTTTCATCGTTGTCCGTGTGTCGGGAAAATTCTGGGTATTCCATGAAAAGAAGCGCAGTGGCGGCGATTTGAAAGAGCGTTTAAAGATCGGTACGCGGGTGTACGCCGGCTTCTACTGTACTGTAATACGGTGCTGGAAGAAAGTCAGAATTCGTGTGCCGAGGTGGGAGAGCGCGGTATGGATAAATGGAGACTCAAAGCGGGCCACACATCGCGGTACGCTACCGTGACGAATGGGCTTCACGAGCGGAGAAAAACGTACGCGATCTCTAACAATGGTCTAAGCAAAGGATCGACACTCGACGGACAAGCGGCCCACCGTCGCAATCACAATAGGCTTCCACCGTACCTTACGGATATGCTACTGCATTAAGGAATCTGTCAGACCGGATAATTAAAACCTCGGCCAAACGGCTCCACCGCATCCCGCTATTTTTTTTTTTTTTTGCAAATCCTCCCCTACCGGGTGATTACTGAAAACAGATTTACTCGATAAATCAAAAAAACGAATGGAGACGTCAGTGACATAACTGTCTGGCAGTTTATAGAATTGCATAATCTGATGTTTGTCCAATTAATCGGATACTCGTTTTCGAAAATATTTCAAGCTCAAGAATCGACTTTATTGACATAAGGATAAATGGGGCCCTTGACTCGAGAGTAGGGTTCCAACTACAGCTACTCTTCTAAGCTGGTACGGGATAATGATTGGAATCCTCTAAAGTCGGTAATTCCACAATGATTGGGCATCGGTGTTTTCTCTTTGGAATGTTCACCATCTAGCAGACGATCGTCAGCCGTATACCGTAGGTTTAGTGAACCGCGCCGCTACGGGCGGAAACGTGTCTTGAACGGGAGGAGGAGAGAGGGAGGAGAGTGAGTTGGGCTGTGATTGACGGGCACTCGGGCAGCGGCCCACCGTTAATAAACAAAACGCCAAATTATCATATTCGACGCAGCATTACTTACCAGGGGGGGAAGTGAAGCCGAAGAACGAGGAAGATCGATCGGGATCTTCAACGTTGACTCTAGCTGTATCTATACGGTGACTCACCTCCCGCCACTCTGGTTCATTTCACCCCACCCGGTGTAACGCGGATAAAAATAAAATCCACTTTCGAGATTATTTTCTGACGGTGGTATATATATTATTTCACTCGCATCGGGATTTACCGGCGACCTGCTCTTCTTCAACGAATTGAAACGTTAATTGAATCGACCTTGATACTTCACCGGTATAAATCTTAATCCACCCAGCTGCTGGCGTCTACTCAATGAAGGCGTTGATCTATCTCGACTTAGAAAGTCCAAGGGTACGTTGAGTTGTGCAATCCCATTTAATGCCGTGGAATCGATACGATCTTAGGCATCGCTAGTCACTTGGTCAATGACTTTGAGAGTTTCATAAATATATGCCTAGCATACCTCACCGTTCGATTGACTTGTTCAAATCTCCAGACTGTCAACCGCGTTCATCCAGTTCGGTATTGCGAGCTGAAACTTTGGTATACCCTTTCGTTGTGAGTATGAAGATTATGCGATTCGAACATTAATTTCCCTCTCCCATTTGTATCGTGGATAAAAAAAATGAATGACAAAAAAAATATCAAGTCATGTGCTGAGACCTGTGTACAAATTCAAGGTCTCGGAGGCACAGTCTCCGGCGATCCTTAAAAATGGAGTATCATCGCTGTAAGCCCGGTCTGAACTAGTTCTCCAAGGGCCAGTCGAGGTATTTACATTTTAATTAGCTTCCTCTTTTCGATACTCGATACTGCTGGCCACCGGTCGTTCTTATTCTTCTACACGCCCCTCCCTAACCTGTTCAACTTCTTCGATCATTTAATCATAATCTAATAACCGGCTGACACAAGAAACTAACTCGATAAAAGTGCGCGTAAATTCATCGCCGACCAGTCATGCAGCTGATTCTATAAAGTACTATAATATATCCCAACGCGTCGGTACAATGAATATATTAATAAATGAATTATTTTTTGTTCACAATGCTCGCATTCAGAGCATCTATTGTAACTAATTATTTTAATTTTTTTCGTCTCACATCAACTCGCAGGTTGAGCTGGTGTCAATTCAGTCGGTGTCACGATTTTTCAAAACTATCAAATGGTCTGGGTTCAATTAATAATCACGACGGAGAGTCACATAAGGGCCTGACAAACGTATTATACGCACTGTAACGTACATGCGTGCGCTTGTGGGTAGATTTATAATGGTGGCAGTATATATACGTAATATACGAACACATATACCATCCCTGTAAGTTCAAGAAGATGGTATCTGAAACTCAGAGCATGGTGAACCCGTCGTATGTACCGTAGAAGTTTTAGACGCCTACGCCATCCGAGGTAGTGACGTTCCTCTGTGACCGTTTGGTGTTTTTTTCTTCTTCCAGAAATTTCTATTGATTCTATTGGAAAGGTTTGGTATATTATCTGAGATCTGTATATCCCTACGTGGCGTTAGACGTTCTTCGAATCGTTTGAGTTCACACGAGGGAAGATTGAAAGCTCCCAGATTATACTCGAAAATCAATTCTGTTTTTTCCAATCCTCGAAATTAACAATTCTCAATAATATCGACGAGAATTACGAAATGGAGTTTTCTAAATCAACGAACTCGAATTAGTTTATGTTTTGAGAACATACCATAAAAGTTCAAGTTATTTTAGCGACAGCGAACAGTGACCACGATGTTGTATGATTTACTTGTTACTTTTCATTCGATAACATATTCGTTGATGAACAACCAGCTGTAGTCTACGTCTAGTTTCGATAATGACTATTATTATTCATTAAAAATAATTAAAGACAACTGCGTGCAGACAGGGCAAAACCAGACGAGGTTGTGCGAAGGTCCAATCTAAGATGAATCGACTCATTTGTATCTAATTAGCTAGATAGTGAGCTTGTTAGTGTGGACTCGAGCATTTGTGTTCGGCGAGCAGTGCACATTTCTGCTCGGCTTTGCACCGATACGACAGAATCCATGGACACATTTGTCGTTAATTAGTAATTAGAGCCGGGGACGTGAGTACCTACACGTCTGTTTGCCGGTTCACTGATCCGGCCATCCAACAGTTCCTACCTGTCCACTTCACTGTCCCGTTCCAGCCAACACAACCGGTCCAAGACAAACAAATGCAGAGATTTTCAGTAGCAATATCTAGGAGAGAAAAACACAACTGAAAAGCAGTTTCCTCCAAAAGTTGTTGCGAGATCTAATCTGTTCTATTGATTGTAGTTTTTATGTATATCTAGTCCCTGGCGATAGACATGGCGCCACGGTGACGTAAAACGTAAAATGACAATCAGATCCTACATCTGCTCAGCGTGACAATCTATTTCTCATATAGGGGAACGCGGGGCAATATGGAATCTATGAGGAAAAAATGGAAAAAATTTTTAATCCAAAATAATGTTTGAGTTCCTTCTCGATCATTTTAAACAAATTTTCACGAAATTTTCAGGATACCCCATTCTGCCCCGCGTTCCCCTACATTTTGTGTTTCATATTTTCAATACATGTAACATCACGCACACCTTGAAAGATGCTTATTCACGTGTCTCTACTCCTGCGTTTGGGTAGGTGTGCAGTATGCTATTTGAATACGAACAATGCACGGCCTGTTTTACCGTATCTTTTCTTATACGGCACCTTCATCACCCTGGCCATCGCTGGCGAGCGACTGACAAATTACCGGTGTGATTGAAGGTTGACTCCCACAGTCTGTTGTCAGAGTCCGTCTTTCTCATCTTGTTTGCCGGTTCTTCAACTTTGGGCCTGTGCACGGCTGACGTAACTCCAATCTGTTTTATTTATCTACCATTTGTAATTAGGAATAACTTGAACGCTCGGGGTTATTATGGTATGCATACACGTGCGTTTGCATACGTGTACACGACTACAAATAATTATTTCCAAATCCACGTCAAAATTAATAGACTTCTATCTATTATTCGATGCTTAAGTGATATCGACAATCAATTATTTTTAAATACCAATATAATTTTTCATTTGCAAATATAATGAATCGCGTTATTCCTGAGAATCTCGTTACCTTCCATAATTATTATCGGCCAGAAATTATTTTCATGCAGTATCGATGAAATGTAGATATTTTCTCGAATCTGCGGTGCGTCGAGGGCCTTTATCCGCGCACGGGATTACGTAAAAATTGAATTTTTCGAAGCGAACTTTCAAATCATCGCCGGATATCGACAGTCATCGATCATAATGATCGAGAATGCGAACAACCGTCATGGGATACGGGTGTGGTGCTGGAACGTATGCATATGTAAGTAGGTATAAGTCAAATTAGTTTCGTCGATAAAACAATATCGTTAAAACGGCTCTGGGGCATTATTTTTATCGACGAACCTGTTGGAGTGAAGACAGATGAGATTTTCGTGGGCCGCCCACCGCTAGGATGACAGTTGAATGTCACCTCGCGTGCATTCAACCGATAATGATTAACGATCTATGGATACTTATGTGTATCGGTTTTATCAAATTTTCTATCATCCTGCGTGCGCGTCGTATATATATATATACAGGTATATAAGCACGAGACAACGACGCCTTGTTTTCCTGGTTTTTGACTTTTGAATTTCGACGATATGTAGGCACCTCTTACGCGCAGGTCAAAGGTTGCGATATATTTTAGGGGTGTGTTAAAAATAGGTTGCGTTAAACTAATAAAAACGCATAAATCTCGGTATATATGTATACTCGGGTGAAACTTTATACTCCTGGAAAAAAGCTCTTTCGTGTAGAAGAATCGTTCGTTACTTATATCCCAAGCGTGAGACTTATTTATCGACCTTCTCTTACGCAGGAGAACTCGTAATTGGCTTTCCTTCATCCCAGAAATGAAAAAGCCAAAGTATATACGAATCTAGTTATATACGCGCGCGTATTATGGGTACATATGTGCTTCCGGAAAAAATATATATATCAAGGAAAGGCGTGGTAAAATGGGGCACCCCAAAAATTTTGTAAAAAATTTTACAGCAATGATCGAAAAGTACGAAGTCTTTACGTATTACCTCACCTGTAGCAGTTGAGACTGGAAAATACAAAATTTCTACATTACATACTAATTTTCTCGTTGCGTGAGTCCAAACGGAAATATTATAACCTGCACTTCCGTAACTCGTTATAACCGCTACAGTTATTCATCACTTGGCTCGTCTCCAGTGGCCTTATATTTTATGTTTGATTACCAGCGGCGCGAAAAGCTATCTCCTAGCCGAACTCTGTCGTTTGAACTCTCTGTCAAACGTAGAGAGAGAGAAAGAGAGTTGGGAAGTTGGGGTAAAAATTCAAAGTGCACCGAGCAATGGAATGTCCTGCACAAAAAAAATTGTCCGACAATAAGATATCGCCTGGACGCGTGGCCCCCGTAAGTTTTAACGCTGTGTAAAAAATGAGGATGTGGAAAGGTCTTGAACGTATGGGTGGACCTTGTCTTATCATTCACGCGCGTGGCGTGCTACTCTGGAACTTTTTCTTTTTATAGTTGGGCGTCGAGTTTTATTTTTATTTTTTTTCTCTCCTCTACCAACGCAATTAATTAATCTCCTTGGAGTTAAACGGTTGATATAAAACCGGTCGAAGTCTTTCTTCGTCATTTACAAAAATAAAAGAACAAAATAATCACCTTCGTTACGAGGAAGCACCTCGACTAGATGGTTCCACTCTCGCAGCTTCGTTGCTCGCTGCCGGATCGTATCCCATCACAAATCGATTTAACTAACGAACATTTTGACAAGTTATTAACAATTTGTCTGAGAAAATTGATAATACTTTACCGTGACGAAATAATATTTGGACACCGAATACATTTAACTATTTTATTATCTTACCAGTTTTATAGTATTTCTAAAATACTATAATTATTTGAACGCACGGAAAAACATGTGGTCCGATCTTGGCATTGGTTTCGAATCATAATTCGAGCTATTACTTTTTGACGCACACAGCCCAGGGAAGTGGTTGTATCGTCAGGATTTTTCAAAGATTCGGGATTAAATCCGTTCCATGAGATGATGCGAGCATAGCTTATTTTCAGGTCCGATGATTTGGTGGATAGTGATTTGGATTAGACGACAACCAGCTCGGCCCACTAAGAAGCGGACCAGGCGGCACAATACCCTCACTTAATTTCTTTACCAAGAAGATATGACCCGGGTCGGCCCAGCCCCTCGACGAATTTATGACCAATTAACCAAACAATTATTTTAATAAGTGGTATATCGAGGCAGGAATCGCTTACTAATTGGGAACTACGGCAAGCACTTATAGCTCTTGGTGCTCGGGGTCCGATGTTCCAATGTTTACCATTGCAAATGCCTTAAAAACTCGTCAATTGGCTAAGCCCTCCCCGCTGAAGAGAATTTTATTGGCTGCGAACCTCAACTTGTAATTTGGCAGTCCATAAATATAATGTTTTATACGGTCCGAGAGGCAAACCACACCGACTTCCCCTCCGATCCGTCCGTACGCCCGTGACTCCGATCTCGACCACTGTCGAACTCGCTACGAAACTACAAAACTAAACAGCTACTCGCATAACAGGATCACCTGAAAAAGACGCAAGGCGTACGAAAACGCTCGTACGTATCTATAACGTGGCACGGTCACAAACCGCCAAAGTATATATATATATATATATATAACCACCAGTTACCCTGCACCACAACTTTACGTGCCGAATGCCAATTTATCAGGCCGCGTGGCTGTTTCCGAAGCGGTTTTGGTCGCGTGGGTGGGACCAGAATCTCCGTTCGGGATTCAACTTTATTCATCGCTGTCGTGATACGTCGTACCGGAATTATTCTCTTTCACTGCCGAACGGGCGCCGTTGTTATCGCAATTAACTTTGATGTCGCACTTTAATCGTCAACTACCGCTCCCCGCTACCGCTACACATCCCTCGTACTTTGGCGTACCGCATGCCATTCGCGCTCAACGTGTCGAAGTATCTTCGAGGTGGTGGAAAAAAAGATGCTGGCCATTTCTCTGATTAATGCTGTTCTCCTTAGGGTGCGGGCGTCGCGACGCGACGTCCGCATACTACCTATGCACGATATAAGACTGCGGTACATAAACAATTATAAGTATGTGCGGCGTATTGAAGCTGCAGCCTACGCCTGCGGCGGGCGGTTTCTATCATCGATGCAATTAATAATTGACTCGCCGGGAATAGCGTGACACATATTGTGATTAAATGTATCGCTTTTTCGCGGTGAATGCTGTTGCCTGTTTTTCACGATCAGTGATCATATTCTCCGTTTATTCTCATCCTATGACGCTCCTCATCCTGTAGTTATACAGGAATAGAGTCCGGCATCGATTCTTGATGGTTGATTGTCCTTTGCATTTCAACTAAAAGGATACGCCTTCTATGAACGAAGTTTTTCCTTATTTTCAACACACTGCAGTTACAATCGCGGATTGACGAAATGACAACGTCAAAGTTGTATCCGGGAACCCGCCGAATCTACGAGATTGAAAAATGGTCCGAAAGAAATAATACCGCTACATCAGAAGTGGATAATGTATGAATATGGTTTCATATAAGAGAACGTGGACGCAGCTGTGTGCATTGTTGGTCGAACAAAGCCTCGCGGTGGCTGTAACCAGGGCCGGCTTTGGGAGTGGGTAAAAGCTGGGGAATTGCAACCCTGCCGAAGGTGCCGCCGCGTGATCTCAAAGTACTCAAAATGAAAAACAAAGCAAAAAAAAAAGAAGAAAAAATAAAATGATGATAATAATAAATATAAAACGAGATTGAAAAAGGGCTGAAAAAATCCGCACAACAAATGTACGTGTACACACAGGATACCGTGCGAAAGGTTGAAAAATTGCAGCCAACCCGGCTATAATACTTAATGCTGAACACAAATATATAACAGGTATATAAACCATCACGTGGTTAGGCCAATTGCGGTACGCCGCGAATTATGGGCCGGTCCATACCACGGCTTCTCGGTAAAGATTCGATATGATTTCCCATCCTGCACGTATATACTATATCTGCAGCCTCGCATCGTTTCTAAATTCTGGTATATGTGTATTATGTGTATCCTCCTGCACTGCTTCATGGCGTTTTCTTTTTTCTCTCCGATTTACCGCAATCCAGTTTGCGAATAATTTTTGCCTACATGCGTATAAACTGCGTATAACCGTATGGAGGGTCAATATTCTTTTTGCTCCTTCACAGGGGAAAAAGTTCCTAGACTTACTGATTTGCAACTATTTCCTCTCCCTCTTAAGCTCAGGCCCGTAACTCTCTACTCCCGTGACGAGGCGACGCGTCGTAAAACACGATTTCATTATCAAGCCTTTGGTATATCAGAATTTCTGCGTGTACCGTGAGGAAAGGACCCATGAGCGGGAGCGTCGGAAATAAAATTTGCATTGATCGTGTCTCGTTTATTTTTGGTCAACCCGAACGAGGATATCGACCCGGAGTTTCGTGTTGCTTGCTCACGTCAAGCTGCTGCGGGTTATGTTTTCGTGGAGGCGATATCGGCGAATGAATATCGCGAAAATCTGTCCGTTCGGTTTCATATGGAGGTTCCGAGATTGTCGTATCGGGGGATCTACGTTCGCTGTTCGTATCAACTGATGGTTTTCCGGCGTCGAATTTCCGCTTCTCGAAACATCGTTTATCCTCGAACGCGCTCAGCCAGGCGATATCACCAAGCCTGAACTAAAAAGTATATAGTAGCTATCGGAGCAATCCTATTTCTATGATAATTTTGTATGCTTTCCTTCCTTTTTTATGCCCCCTTTCTCTCTATATTGGGAAATTATTATTTACGAACAAACCAGATTTCCTGACGAAGAATAACCCCAACCGATACACGATGGTAATACGACCCTATGGATCTTTCATTATACCAATAACATCCTCATATCCATCAGAATGAAATATTATGGCACGGTGATCCGGCAAATGGCAGTTATCCTTTCCGACTTCATTATGAAGTACCACTTTCTAGATTATCTACCAACCTCGAACACGTCGAAATAGCATGCTGGCCATCCTCGCGTTCGGATTATGGGTCAATTAAAATTCTACTAGTTTCTATGAAATTGCACTTATACTTCGCGCAAATTATAGAATATCAATTCTCCGAAGTTCAACTGGCAAGTAAATTCTTCTTTCGCCTTAAACGAAGGAATGTTCGCAAATCGAATATCACGATGAGGTATGACAAGAAGTGTAAATAACTTGTGAGCGAGATGAGTGCGTCAGGTACAATAACAATGGTAAAAAAAGGACAGAAAAGGGAAGCACAGTCGTTTGCTTGTATAGAATGTCACACTAACTGACAAACGCTGAATGACCGGTACGCCAACGTGTACGAGCGTGGAACCGGCATAATGCTGCTCTTCTATGCTTTTACTCTGAAAGGGATACCCACTTACGTGCACGTCTCGCTCATCTTTTGCTAAATTTATTTTATCGTGCTTGCGTAAATACCATCCGCCTTTCTTACGATAGTCGGCAAATCACAGTACAAATAGCCTGCGCGTTGACAAGAAGCTCGAACCCTCTGACCTCGCCGGCTCGTGACTAAGTTCATTTCTCGTTCTTTTTTGTACTTTCTCATGCTTTCTTAGATCAAAAATGCCCGTGAAACTCACTGACAAAGTTTCACTCGTATCGATCAGCGATAAATTAAAGAGAAAATATTCCTACCGTTTCACGCATTTGGCGCAAATGTGCACCATTTTACGGTCAATCTGTTCGAAAAACACTCAACCCTTCCGTTGTTTGAAAAATAAATTGAATCCAAGAATCAACATGTATTTCCTTCGTTCGGTTTATCTCCGCGTGTGGTTTCTAGCATCCACTTAGCACTTCACGGCACACATTTTTTTCAATCCATCCAACAAAGTTCCAGCAAAGCCATGAGATTCCATGGATTTCAAGCTACGTAGTCCTCGTTGAAACTGCAGCCGAGAATTGAATATGGTAGCTGTAATATTTGTGAGTCAGGTTCCAGCCTGGTTATTCCACAGTATGTTGTTTGATAAAGAATAGTAATTGGTATAAACCGGCAAGCGTTACGGATTGCAGAAGCAATACGCATACGTAAGAGAGAATAGAGACGGAAGCCAGCTACTTCTTCAGGGCGGTCCCGTTACCGAGCTTGCATGCTAATGCCAACCGTGATAACTGCACTATGCCGCGGCTATGCTAGCGACCCAGTCTGACTGTTGCACCGGCTAACTTAAAGCTTTATTCACCCAAAGTCTCAATGGAGTTGAATAAAATATCGCGAAAACATTCGTGAAATTCTAACTGAAGCTATTTAAACGGTGAGAATATTTATGAATGTAAAGAGAAACCGCGGGTACTTTGTTCCTGACTCTTATGATCGTTTCAGTTGCTTTAATCCGTTCAGATTATACGTGAATGCAGCTTAAGAAAGTTGAAGCAACTGCGAAGCTACGGGCGGCGTGCTTGAGCCAGTCCCATACCTTATAACCAACCTGTTGGCAAACTGTTGTATGTATGTACCACTGTTTCTGCGCTAACTGCTCAAGACAGTTTATTTCTCGGTGCTATTATACGATCCTATGAGACGTGCATTATTTTGAATGAACGACGGTTTTCATCGATACGAGGATATTACGTGTGCATGTAATTTGGTCTCATGGCGTATAATCGATGTCAAAATTTATCGGTACTTTGTTCATAGCCGTGATATGTTCCGTACACCTATGTTATGTAAAACTTTACAGAGCAGATGTACAATCTCAATTCGTGCGATACAATGGATTGAACAACGTTTTGTACACTTAGAAAGTCTTTTACGTCCGACGTGAACTTAGGTATACCTCGATGATGGAATAGCTCCGTTATTGTTTTGTGAATCTTTGGATTTTTCAAGATATACCTTTGCACTTTGATCTCCTTATTGTGTCGCCTTCAGGCGGCGTCACGCTATTTCGCCATGGACGTGCTTTGTGCCAACAGCAGCTATCTCGGGGGTAATGCAGCATTAACTTCATCTCTGCCGGTCTGGTGAAGGTTGCGTAGTTGCGACGAGATTGGCACCCGTAGATCGGTCGTCGA
Source organism: Athalia rosae (assembly GCF_917208135.1). Taxonomy (NCBI): domain Eukaryota; kingdom Metazoa; phylum Arthropoda; class Insecta; order Hymenoptera; family Athaliidae; genus Athalia; species Athalia rosae. The sequence goes on along the minus strand of NC_064026.1, from coordinate 20,416,135 downwards.
GGATATGTATGTGTGTTATATCTATAAAGTTCATCTCCACTTGTGTTTCATTGATAATAAATGAAAATTGCAGCTCCGTAATCAATTTGCTTCTTACCGGTATGTCACATGAGGTATTTTATCGTAGATTTAGCACTTTAAAAACGAAGAGAAGCGTATCACGAAACGATTGCTTCGGATAGACGGGGCACACTGAAGCGATACACATGCGAGAACACGAGAAAACTTTTGAGAGGATCTTTGTGACCGTCATCCATATTAACTCCGAACACTCGTTTGACTTCATTTCCGTAAATCTATGTTGGCCAAACATCGTTTCCTCTACAATACCATCTACAAATCTTTGAGTACAAGAAAAAAAGAAGAAGGAATTCTTCCAACGTCGAAGCGCATGTATAATTATATTTGACTGGAAGTCAACGCTCTAGAGTTGAAAAATTGTTATCGTATTCTTTATATGTACGTATATATTCACGCTTTTGAAATTTGCATTGCAAATTTGCTTGGGATTCCTACGATACCCTGACTCGATAGAAATAAGATGCATAGCTTTAGCTTTATTTTGGAATATCTACAGGAGATTTCGGGGTACGGACACGTTGACGAATGGGCGCTAATTAGGTATTTTAATCAATTCACCTTTCGACTATTTTTATATCGGTAGTATGATGTGTACCCACATTATTATACTCGCCCACCAACGTCGCACGTTTACTTACGTATTCCGCTTTTGAATCTTGTATTCACTCAGCAGTCCATGTCCAGTCCTCTTGTGCTCAAATTTCTAAGAGATGACCCGAATTCTGGCCGTCGCCGTGGGACCGGAAGAGAATGCATTATTTTCTCAGATCTCGGCTAGAGCGATACATTTGCCGACGGCAGTGACAAAATCCTCTCGGAAATTTCGTCTGAATTTTTCATCCCGAAACACGCTGAGGAAAGATACTACAAAGGTAGCGGAAGGTGAGGAGAGGCATGGATACATGTATATATGCGAATATAGTGACGGTAGAAGGGGAGAAAACGTGATGGAAAAATAAATAGAGGAAGTGAAACGATATGAAGAACGCAATAAGGAGTGGGTAGATGTATTCAATTCGATTCCGTCCAAGAAGTTCTCCCGGTGCTCGATTATCTTCAACTTGCCTCCGAAAGAATTACTGTAATACAAAGGAATAATCGATTATGCATTCTTACGCAACGGTGACCACGTAACTAGTATACCCGGTGTTCGGGAAAGCGGTATAACTTCATCGAGAGAAACTTTCCTCTTTATCGCATTCGAACCCGCCGAGAGCGGGCACAGCTCGAATCGGTCCCCCGATCCACTTAGTCCGTCGCGTCAGGGAAGTTAGTTTCCGGAATCGCCACAAGTCGATCAACCCTTGAACTGAGAGTCTGCGGTAGGAACCCCTATCTTCCCAACGGATGTAAACTTTTAATACACCCCGTAAGCGAGCGGAGGCGATAAGCGCGGGAGTAGTTCGTCGTTAGCGTCCCGGAGAACCGGGGCACCGCAGGCGAAGACTATCGTCGCCGAAGACCACGAACGACGGCTTCGCCGAGTGCACCGCTATCTCGCATTTACTTTATTGAATCACCCCGGTCTCCGTCTGCTACAAGACTTCACCGGGACCCCGCCAGGCCCAGTGGACCCCAACTATCCACGCATGCTGCGTCCTCGCAGCTATAGGAAACGACGAGTGCTCGAATCCCTAATATGGACAGAGTCCACATTACTTGATCTCTTCGTGGATACCATTGCCGCAACAACTAAGGCAGCTCCACTTCGCTTCTCTCCTTTTCCATCTCCTCTTCTTCTCCTTCTTCTTCTTCTTCTTCTTCTTCTTCTTCTTTTCCT